>NC_039486.1:9273766-9648536 GCF_003590095.1 Trichoplusia ni | reverse complement strand
TTTTTTTTTGATACTTAACTTATTAATAGATTAAGTACACTCGAAACATTAAAAATCGGACATAAGAGAAAAGATGTGCAAACGTGCTCTTTATTTCATCAAAAGTGTCTACCAGCAGATCCGCGAAAGGAGAATAGTGGAAGTCTACATGACTACTCAATACACTGTCGGAGTTGATGAGATCGCTTCGTAAGCTGATTAATGATATAAAGGATAGCGTATCTCCGTCATCTTCGTGACTAGATCACATTGATAAGGCGTGGCACGTACTATGACACATCGCTCTGTTATTTACTAAACTTTAAATTGCGGAAAAATACACACATTTGGAAGCTTTATGTGGCTAGATGATTGATCTATATAAGGGTTTCATACCTAAAGATTAAAACGGGACACCATGTACCAAGGCTCTACTCTCTGTCCGTCATAAAAATTAGGGTAGAGCTTAAGCAAAAGTTGCTAACAAATTTCATGTTTGTTGTTTTAGCCTTTTCACCGTGAGTGCGATTTGTATTCAGCGGGTATTTTTTTAATTTTGAGTTTCCAATTTGGAAATAGGCTTTGTTTTTACATCAGACTTATGTATAGTCCAGTTTTCTTATAAATAGTCGTATCGAATAAATTAGACATTTTTGATCTACATTAATTCATGTAGGTCAAAAACCGAAAAAACACGTATATCAATCAAAATATTTCTTCCAACAAATAAACAAATCGATTTGCAATTCTCATCAACAAACTAACATAATAAAAGGCGTAATGGTTACGCATTTTTGTAATATGCAAATGTCTTCATAGCAATGATAAGTAAACAGCCAATTACACTAGGCTAGGATAGTGGGTGTGTTCGTGCGTATCTAACCGTGTATCTGTTATACCAGAACACATAAATTTGCCGTATTTATGCACCTCGCACTTCAATTAATAACGAATAAAATTAACTGTTACACAGTCGCGATTAAAATAATTTACACGTCAGGTGCGTATTACGTGTTGCTCTGGTATTTATCGCTTTATCCTGATGCTATTGTTATCGTAATGTCTATTTTAACCCCATTTGTAATCGGCCTATGTATAAAGTACTTGGATAAGCACAATGGCGCTTGATATGCAAAGTGACAATGATAATTTGAATGTTTAGTGCATGTTACAAGACTGCCGACCTACTAACAGTGGAGTAACAAGCAGTAGCACTCAGTGAAACGGGTCAAATTACCAACGATCACTGTTTTATGTCAAATTATAAGGATTTATTGTTTTGTTGACTCCGAGGCGCCAGCTTCACAGTTTTCGTTGTTTATCCCGCCCATTACAAGAAACTGTTGTAGGAAAATAATTTGTTCGGATAATTCTAGTAAGTGGTCTTTCGATCTAGGAGATTAATTAATTATCTTAAATGCTTGCTAGACAAATCCTTTTAGCTTTTAGTAATTGAAACGTTTTTGGTTCATCGCCATGTCTAGAATTTATTTGGTCTGTAAATAAACTTCGTATTAAAGCGAGCTCCTGTTTCACAGAGATTGACAGACATCTAAATATCTCAACGTCAAAACATTAACACTATTCGATTATCGGAGAGTATTAACAATTGTATAACTTATGGTATCGGTAGGTATACAACGTTTACGATCAGTTCACTGTAGTTTTTACCAATCGATCAATTGATAAGGTGTATTGATATTTTTTTATTATGATTATTCATATTAACCTACTAACTTAGTCAGAAGGATATTGCAGTCTTTACTTTGATTGTTTATTTGCCTTCATACTTTGGCAATATTTTAACCAAATATTTCAATCGGAAAGTGTACAGTAGGGTATGATTAATTCTACTCCGCCGATAAAAAAGGTATGACCAGTTAGCATTAAACTGGCCTGTTGGTCTAGTGGTAAGTTGCCCTGACAGCTTTACCGGTGGACTTTGGTTCGATTTCCAGCAAGGACAAAAGTTTGTGTGATGAACGCGATCATTTGTTCTTTTGCTGTTAGTTACCAAAAAGGTAAAATCTAATTAAAGTTATTACTTACTAATTTCAGTTCTGAATAAAAAGTTTACAGTAGGTACATTGCTCGTTAATTGTTACCACCTCTTAAAGGTAAGTGTCAAAACAAATGAAATATATGGCACACGATCTTTACAGTTGAATCTTTTTTCTGCTAACTGAAGGTACGAAGGTATTCTACCTCTATTGTTTGGCTTCGGGTATTCACTGTCAATCACCTGTACATTGATTTCGTCTCGTCATCCACCGTGTATCATCCCGCCAACATAACTTGGCGCTTCGGAAAAAAGATAAAAGATTGTTAGAGCGATGTCGACTTATGCAATCGCCGCGCGTGAGACGGAGATAGCGATATTTCGCAGCTCTTTCCAGACGTACGAAGATACATCGGCCAGGTGTACCGCACATCATCTCTTGATGTGGGGTTTCATTACGTAATATTAAGACCTATTAATTACTCGACCGACAGGCTTGTCTAAATAATTATTCAGTAATAATTACCATAAATCAATAATTGAGATAAACAATTAATTTGTTGATTTATGATGTGTCAAGTGGGCTATAAGTAATTAGGTAGGTGGTTTGGAGATGGTATTCATCCATCGGCATTTACACACATGCTTCAAGCCCTCTGTTGTCCATATTCTGATGAATTTATTTCATGCGGACTCTCTAATACCAAGGCCTGTTATCATGTTTTTCCCTGTTATCACTTTCTTCGCAATGAACTATTTCGTTTAATTACATCGAAATAGTGTTTCTTTTCCTATTACGTAATCTTTTATGAACCTAGGCTTAAACGACTACTACTGTAAAAAGTAGGTACATAGTAAGAAATAGACTATCTTTTAACAATATTTTTGAATCACTTACGATAATTGAACCTTACATATTCATACCTTGTGACAAATTTCCAACAAACTCATACGCGTCTCAACAACCGCAAACGGATCTGACGATATCGTAGCGTGTTAGACGCACGTCACCTTACTATTAGTGCGATCTACAGTATGAGACACTACGTGTAGTACGTGAACAACCACACGTACATAGCATCTATCATTCCATAGAACAAATCAGCAATCAGCAATCAAGAAATTGTTAACAGGAAAATGATAATCGTAATACTAATGTTTTATTGCGATCTTTATGCTTTACTACAGCTAATGTACAATATGACATTTTAAAACCGAATCGTTTAATGCCCGCCTTCCATAATTCACCGTTATGCCATCGTGATTAGGTAATAAAATCCGTTGGTATAATGTATTTTGTCTGCGTTCCTCGCGGCGCGCGCCGGCCGGCGACAATCCCATCAAGCAGTATTCCCGACGTTGACTCACACCTCACACAACCACATTCGATTATTTTTTGTACCTCCTAAAATATTTTATCGTAAAAACTTAAACAAAAAAGTTAAAGTGCTCTCTTTTAGATTGTGTACACGTGTTAATTTAATATGCCGTCATTTATGGTGAAAAACAATGTTATGATGTCACTACCTAAAATGTTCGGTCAGCGTGGTCAAGGATTCAAAGAGTTCGGATAAGAAATACGTCAGAGAGAGTTTCTGTTTACCATGGAGTTTCTTATCTCGCGTGTTTTCCTGTTTGTTTTCAAGTTTGAGATATCAACATTCAGCGCGATGTAGGTGGCTGTGGTGGGTTCGATTCCAGCGGAGGTAGTAGGCGGATTTGTAACAGTTGACGTATAGTGGGTCGATAATTTTAATTTATCATGTATTCTACAGCATGTTAACATTGTACTTATATCTTAGTTAGGTGAGGGCGTTTTGGCACACAGCTGCGCATTTTTAACGTAACGTGTTCTTATTTTACTTGAGGGTTGGTATTACTGGATTCGATTCCATCGTGATTTATAAGGACATTTGCGAAATTCGTGCGACGTTTGCCAAGTTCGGAATAAATTGTAGCTATGATTTTTTAATGATGTGCTAATAAATATGTCTTGAGATTTAAGTCTGTGTAAACACGCTTGTTTACTTTAATCGTTTTCGTTTCATGATCGTTACTGGGAACTTATTACGCTACAGTGTGACGTATTTACGAGAAAATGTTGTTCATCATCATCCTGAGATTGTGTATTGTTTTCTCTTAGATCATTTTTCTCTTGTCCTGCAGTTCCATGGTAAATTTCATAACCTAGGGCAATACAAATAGTACAGAATAACCGTGACTTTGCGAATACCTATACCTCAGTCATGGTATTGTCATTGTGCTTAAACGTTTTTATATTAAAGAAGATGATAAGATCATATCCATAATATTACCATTTATTTGCATACTACAATGATGTATTAGATGCTGAGGATGTTTCAAAGCTTTTAACATCATTGTTAAGGTGATTTATGATTTATTTACACTGTGTGAGAACTGAGATTCGATTATCATGTTTTTGACGAATAAATAAGGCTAGGATAAAACTGGGGAGAGGTATCTAAAGGAATAGTTAATTCTAGTTTTGTGTAATCGGTATTGCTTTTACTAGAATTGTGATGAGTGATTTATCGATTTAAACTTTCGCCTAACTTCTATAGGTAGTTACTTTACTGTAGATACTCATGGGTATAAAGTCATATGGAAAAGCTGAAAATGAAATTAGGAAAAATAATCCGTATTCAAAGGATGAGGTTACTGTATTCGTTACAAGACTAAATCGTCATGGACCTCGATGTAATTAGACTTTTGCGAAAAAAGTTTATTTGAGTATCTATTTTTTATTTTATCGACTGCACGGATGCCCGAGTCTTATTGGTTAATGCCAAACTCACTGTGCGTGACGAGTCGTTCATTCGATGCACGCGTCCAGAAATGCTGGTTCTGAGTCTGAGTGTCTTGTGGTTGCGATTTGAACGTTTGTGCAATCTCCTCCGACTTTATTCTTATCCAATCCACAGCAATCTAAGAACTCATGAAAATCGAAGTACAGACACTAAAAAGTAAACGTCATTATATAGAACATAATAGTCGTGATAGGTGTGAGTTAATCTAAGTAATGTTTGCTGAGCCGCCGAGTGTTGCAGGCCCGACGGTGCCCGACAGTGGCCGACACTCACGCGCACCTTATCTTGCATCAACTGGTAATTATTATTGACTGCTATCGGTTAACTGTAGTGTTAGGGAATAAACTAGTTTTTATTTAAGGCTAAGTCATTATTACAATTAATATCAATAAGGATTATTTTTTTCGCATTACAATTCTCCATCTTCGGATTGTAGGAAATATTTTTTTATTGATTTATTGGCCGGCCTGTAGCAACTTTTCTTTGATAAACTAACCAATACATAATTTCATAAATCACCGTCAATACCAAACTGTATTTTTATAGGAAAAATGACTCATTGGACCATACTCTGTCTTCTTGTAAGTCGATTGAATGTTTAGTAAAGGGTCAAACCATGACCTTCCATCCAAGCTAGCAACAATGACTCTAAATTGAAAGTGAGACTTTTTATACCAAAAATCGCCAGTCATATTACAATATAAATGATACAAGTGTTAGTGATGTCCCCGCCTTAACAAGGACGATATTATGGGTTATGACTTCACTGCACAAAAACTTGCCAGCCACAAACGTGCCGAACCATTCAACAATCCAGTTTGAGTGACAGATATGTCGCAATCGATTTTATCTGAATCGATTGAATAATCGTCTAATGATACATTTTGTTGTTCGCAGTTTCGGATTTAGATTTGGTTGTGAATTGACAATAATGTTCTTGGAAAACTTTTATCTACTTCTACTCTACCTGCGGCTTGTTGCCGAACCTTTGTTTCCAAACCATTTTAAATTACTTTTAATTTCATTAAGATGGTAAAATGGGTATGCTTGCGGTCCACGACTGTATCATTGAAATTTAACTAGTCCCGAAAATTGGTATGGCGACTCTAAGAAGTAGTAATATTGAGATGGAAAAGTCATTAAGAAACAGCTTACTTAGGAGACAGCAAGTTAAAAGAAAAGGGCTATATACGGGGTTGGTGAAGATATCTTCTACAAGAGTCAAAGAGTGAAGGTTAGATTGAATGTGCTGGCAATTAAATTTGACTTCAAAAGTTCTTATTTAGCGATAGTTTTAGTGCAACGAGAGAGTACTTCTGAACCATGTACCTAAGTAGGTTACGGAAAAGTTGACTGCAAAACAGAATTTTCCTTCACAATTATCAGGTAATAAAAATCCAATTACATAGATCAATCAATAACAGAAGTGTTGACATGAATAAATACATATATACATTTTATTGTCCGACAAGTGTAGATTAAAATCAAAGGCGGTCGTAATTATGATACATTATTTATACATTAACCCAACCTTACTTATAACTTATTATTTATAAATAGTGTATGAACTTCAAAGAATTGCTTTCAATACTCCTTTGAAAGGTACCTCCAGGAAACAAAAGACTGTAGAATAGGGGGTTTTCCTGAATGGAATTTCTGGGGTGTTTGTACAAAGTCTGATTTATAAATATCAATGTCACTGTGAGTAATAGAAAATGATTACTGTTTGTAATGATGAGACGGGCATCTAGATGAATGAATGTATGCTATGACGCAAGTTTCGTCAATTGGTTTTAAGTCAGTTAAAAGCATTGAATTAAATTTGGGGTTTAAAATCATCTTTCATCTGCTCGTTTCTCAGTTTCATGGAGTATTTTAATCGATTTCGGAAATTCATTTTCGAATATTAAGCCTCATTAAAGACATAGGTATATATAAACCCAAACAACAATACCTTTGATCATATCAGAAGCCGGAATTGGTGAATCAGGGTCCATATTTCACATAATCTCTGGCGATGGCAATATAATATCTGCACTAACGTACTGTATGTGCCTATCTCGCTAACGGCGTGTGTTCAGAAACTCAGATTAGTTGTATAAATCGCACAGACACTGAAACTCAGTACTACGAGATCTAAAAGAAGAGATGCTATCGTTGTGGAAGCGAGACGCCGCTGGGTGATATGTAGTGTGCTGTCTCGCTCCTACAATGGCAAAAGACCTGGTTTAGTAGTTCGGAGTACAGGCACAGATAAGAGCGGCTCTCCTGCCAAATTTCACTGCGCGCATTATGACGCGTGTCTGCCGTTTGTCTCCACTGTTTGAAGCCACGATTATAATTATTTTCCAATATTCCATTCACTTTTTTAAAAATATATTAATGAAAGCATGTGCCCTTAAGGTGAAATTAGTTGTGTAATAAAATAAATTGCAAAATTCTGTATATAGCTGAATTTGGTAAAGAGGAAAAGGCGGCCAAGGTTTGCTACGCTTAGACAATCTAATAGACGAGAATAGTGTTTTTTACATTTATTCAGTAATATATTAACGATAATATAATATAATAGAAAAATGCTCGAATTATTTACAACACACAAGAGCAATGAAAACATTATTATTAATAATAATAGATCCCAAAAATATAGATAGTCATGACATAAGAATTATCTCACGTTTTTTCTCTAGCTTCGAGAGTTGCATTTGGACTGGATTCTGCAAATCTCAAGAGCAATGGAACTGTATTTAATGTTAGTAGCACACCGACATCCGATGGATCGATGATTCACTCTGTTTATTCGGTTATCAGGCATCATTTTAGTGCGATCGCACGGACGGACGGATGGATAGTAAATTGTATGGATAGACAACAGCTCACCCACTGCGTGCAATGCGCGGATTTTGAATGCTCACTGATATTGATTACTGCTTCAGTTATTTTCAGTGTTATATTCTGTTTAAGTTTCGTCTATGGTATCGGACATATATTACAAAAGGTTTTTGGTTATTAAAAGGTTTATCAATGAGTCGCGTTATGTGTCAAATTGTTTTTGTCACATTAAGTTATCTTGCTATAAATAGACACTCGCGTTCATCTTGAAGTTATATTAGCTTTTTCAATTTTCATCATTTACCGTTTCAAGGTTAAAAAGTAGGATAGATATGACTGGACAAGTGGGATTCGAATTCACCTCACTAAGGAATCCGTATAAATAGAAAAATATATAAGAAATAGTATATGATTTCCGTACCTAGAATTGAATAAGCGATGTGGATATTAAAGCTTGTCAGTCCAAAATTGAGTATTAAATCTAGACTGAATGATATATATGGTATGTTCACTAGTAAACTATTACTGGCGCCCGTCCACCCAGACTATCGCCAAGATAATGTGTTTATGATAAAACTGAAATGTACTTACTGCTAGATGCG
This sequence comes from Trichoplusia ni, assembly GCF_003590095.1. Classification (NCBI taxonomy): domain Eukaryota; kingdom Metazoa; phylum Arthropoda; class Insecta; order Lepidoptera; family Noctuidae; genus Trichoplusia; species Trichoplusia ni. Next base: position 9,640,299 of record NC_039486.1, on the reverse strand, counting down.
TTTGCTTCCCAAGTAATTAGGGCTGGGCCAGCTATTATTGTAGTTTGTATTCATGAACGGATAACCGAGTGGTTGTGATGACCACGCCGAAGCAACTGTGCGCGACGTGTCGCAGGTTCGACCTGGGAATGACCAGCGTTTGTGTGATACATGCATGCTTGTCCTGAGTCTTTGTTTATGTGACTTGAATGTTTGTGAAATTCTGCGCGACACAAGGATTAAAATTGTTACAGGAGGTTACGGTTGCGTGACTAGCGTGAAAAGTTCACGTACTTGCATCTACTTTAATATGGATTGTTCCGTATTGGATTGACATTTTGGAATAGTGGATCTAGAGTCATTTTGTAAAAGTTATTGTTTATAATGTTTTCTTATTAGCCTTGGGAGCCCGAAAAAATCTAGGTCAATTAACAAAAGTAGATTTATGACCGGCCAGAAATTGACAAAAACATCTATAAATTAAAGTGTTTATTTTGTTTTCAGGTGTTTTTAAAAGAACTTCGAAAAAATTGTTATTCTTGAGTGATGTTCATAATAAACACAACTTTAAAATATGTCACATCATTACGAGCATGGGGTATTTACGTATCTACAACAATTTTAGCGTAACATAAATAGATCTAAGTGATTAACAAGTTTGCTTAGTTATTAACATGCATTGTTGTGACATAATTTAAAGTAACACAGTGTTTTGTTTTCTTATTCTTCGTTTGTTGTTAAACATGCATATTTTGGAACGGCATATAATGTCTCAATTCGATTTTCGCGTAAATATGTATAAGAGCAAGTAAGTAATTAGTAAAATATTTGTTGTTTATGTCAGTAGGTAAAGAAGTTTTAATCAAGAATTTCTATAATAAGTTGATGACAGTGTCAATACGTTAATCATTTAAATCGCCTGACTAGTTTCCTTTTCTTATATTCCTTCGTTGGTGACGAAGTAAGTTACACCATAAACTCCACACGAAAGCCACTATAAAAAATTATAATACGCCAATTAGTCTTAGAATCAGAATAAAACCTTTTTGCATATCACGTTTATTAATATGTATTTTTCTCTATCTTATCTGTACAAACTGTCATTGTATATCACTCATAGGTCACAATGCGTAAAGTACTACAATTAATGTGTTTTACACCTAACAAAGACACAGCGCCATGATTTGTTTTATTTATACAATTAGCTATACAATTGTATAACAAACAACTTATCGAGTTGTTGTTCAACAGCCATGTGCGAGCAGCTTACATTGTTACCTATGTCAATTTGTATGCAAATATTATAACAAGAAGTAACTTATATTATTTAAAAAATTTTAGACGCGCAACTGTTGACGCCGTACGTAGTCGTTATAGGATTTGTATTTATACACAAGGGATTAAAGAAAACCGGTCGAGTTCGAGTCGGGGTCTGACAATGAGGGTTCGGTATGCATAAAATAGTCACATATCAAATCGATTCCTGAATACCGTTACATTGTCATTTGCCTCACTCTAACCATATTAATTTTATAAAAAAAGATTTTTATATCTTAAGCACACAGTTACTCATAGTCCTAAAAAGAGAGTTATACAAAAAAAAAATACTGTTTGTCTGTTTTTCATTTACTGAGCTATCTAAATATGTCTTTGTTCTGCAGAAAATGCAAGAATATAAGAGCTAGAGCTTAAAAAGCGCTGCTACCGCCACTAGAACTTAATCTACGACTTTAGCTTCCTAAAAAAAATCCTAAAAGAAGTCCTTAATCAAATGAACATAATAAAAAAAACTATAAAACAAATCCATCCGGAAACATTCCATTGGACGCATTCGTTATAGAAGAATGTTACACGTCTATTATTTGTTATGCTAAAATGTGAGTTAGCATTAAGTGCCATGACATAATGACACGTCGACGTTAACGCTTGACTGAACACTGCAAATTACAGGTGCAATTTAACAGAGATTGTGTATAATGAATTAATGTGTGGGGCGACGGCAGGCGTTAATTATGCTGATAGTATGACGCCCGTGTAAACAGCGCTTTTGTTATTCGAGATAGGATGTGGCGCTTAGCTTTTAAGAATAAGTTTCATGATGGTTGATTTTAATGTGTCTTTGCATACAGAGTTCGAACACAAGGAATTCTTTTAAATTTTATTTGACTGATTTTAGGGTTTTCTTTTTTGGAATTTAGTGTAAGGAAAGAGATATGACTAAAGTAAGTAATAATATTAAGAGACAATTTTCATACACTAGCAATTATGATGATGAATCTAACTACTCCCTTCGATTTACGAGATTCGGAACCCCTAAATAAAACTAAAAAGAAAATTTGTGTTGACGCAAGTGATAGCTAGACAACTGAAATTTTCACCGATGATGTGTAGCGTTGCCACTATAAGGACAAAAATTAAATTAAAGGTTAAGAAACAGCTGAGACGGTCTTTTTGTTGGTTGATACATTTTTGGCGACTCATAAATTTGTTAATTAAGCCATGGATGGTACTCCCGTGGTGCTTTCACATTAATAGTGTGTTATAATCGATATAATCGGCTAAGACTTGCTAATTTAGTTCACCATATGGCAAGTCACTATATTTAGAATAAATTTCGGTCAAGTGCGATTCGTTTTCGAGTAGTGTCTAGGGGTGTCTTGAGTATTTACCGATCGTGAAAATTACAATGTCTACGATGCATATCGCTGTGCTTGTAGAAAAATGATTAGAATTAAAATAATTATTATTATGGTATTAAAAGGGTCTTAATTAGGGTCTTATTAAAGGCGAAATGCAGGGAAACAGAATGAGATGGTGTAGAGCAATGATTGCGTCAAGTGGCAGTTGAGACAAAGCTAGTTTTTATGAAACAAAAGCCTTCACAGTCCAAAGTCTTTCTTTATTGATATATCTCCGAGCTCTCTCAGATTCTACTATTAGACGAAAAGATTTACGTTTACGTACTATCGGTTCACTCATATATTTCCTGCCATTAAAAGCTATGCCATTATACCAAAACATGATTCATAAATACCTTGGAACTTTCAAACTCCGACCTCTTTATTGTGATAACAGTTTTTGCGCGTCACCAAGATTGACATAACATATTGACATACTTTTAAACTGTCTCTAATTTCTGTGTACGACTTTCTAAGAATAACTACTGTGCCAGACGGACATACAGATCTAGCAAGAATTTCGATAATTTCCTCTTACCTACTATTATATGGCTCTACAAAACTGTTGACATGACTAATTTATCATAATTCATTCAACTTAAAACTTAATGTTCTGCTTATGACTAACTTAATAAACATTTTATGTTCTAAATAAATCATGACTTGGTGTGAAATTCCCAAAGTTTTTGTACAATATGAAATTGCGTAAATCTCCGCTTATGTGTAGCGGTCTAAAAATAGGCAGATTATGTCAAAGTTAGACGTTCATAAGGATGAATAATTAAGTATTTTATTTCCTGTTTTATTATAGGTAAACGTAAATGGTAATGTAATACATATTTGTAATGTATTGTCACGGAATGTTTTCAGGGCCCCAATTCTGCTATTGCCACTCATTCATCGGCCATTGTAAAATAGCAGAATCTGGGCCTTTGGTGGCTTGGTTGGTGACAGATCTAAGTTTAGATTGAGGTAAATCCAGACTGGGAAAAACTATTCAGTCTTAAATGTTTTACACATTATCGTGCAATAATAATATAGGACCTCCGGGTGAGAGTAATTTTTAGATTACGAAAGTATTTTTCTGACAAGAAAACACCTTTTGTTTTACTTATTTCATAATATCGACTGCAAATTTAAATTAAATGAGTCATATATTGCAATAGAATGACGAAACGTGACAAAACCTCACATTTAATAGGTACTTAAGCTTTATATAAAAAAAAAGTTCATAAGGTTATGGTGATAGGTCATGACGTTTTAGATGCCGACAATACTTCATCATTTAGACCTCATTTTATTTTTAATTTTGTTTTCCATGAATTCTTTATTTGCCAATCTGGGGGCCCGCGAACACCACTTGAAGTTTGACTGTTGGCGTGGAAGCAAGACAGCACACATGGTGTATATCGTTGTCTCTTTTCCACACTGGCAATAGTGTTTCTTGGCAGGAACCTGAATACGTAATACATCCGTTAGAGTTCATTAGTTAGCCCATTCATCGCTGCAGATCCACTTCAATATTTTTGAGTATTTCTTTTGGCATTTCCGAAGGATTGTTACATTACGTGTTTCATTATATTTGGATTTTTTTAACGATACTTTTTCAGGTAAAATAACACATTCTTATTTTGTAGAGTTTACAGAAAATAACACTATTCAGCTCTGCTTGATATTTGGCTATTTCTGTAAACTGATCTGTACTTTAAAGTTCTCTTTATATAAATATAGTATTAATATTAGTGAAACAGTTTGCGCTATGTTATTGCAATTCATTCTAACAAAAACAAAATCATTTAATGAACTTTAAAATAAATATTCTTAAAGATGCAATATCTAGACAACTATATAGACATCATACAAAATTTCTGCTTACACGCTCGATCAAATGTTGATGTACATAAATATTTTGATGACTCGTACTCAAATATTATGCCGACAAAAAAGGTAAGTGATAGAAATGTCATTTCAGTAATTTGTCAGTACACATGACTAATACAAGGTGTTCCCAACACCAATATTTTTTTTATGCACTGACCTCTACTAAAATATCTATTCCCATGCACTGGCCTGTATTATGACAAAGACAAGAAGAGGGGGAGTTTAATTTCGTACATCATGACACGAGTATTTTATATATCAGATTTGGCACTAGAAGAAGTAATAGAGGAAAATTATCTATTATTTATTCTTCTCTATACTGGTGACCCCAAGACGTAGAATGGCGTCTCTCACAACTGGAACAGACATACTTATTTAAAGATATGTTAAAATTCCCCTTGAAGACGCAAAGGTGCTTTTCAGATCGTCAAAAATACTCAGCCTTCATTGTAAGGAACGGTAAGAGCCAGTCAAGCGTACTTTAATAGAGGTAGGTGTTCCAATGCCTTTCCTCACTTATATAGTGTTGTAGCGATAACAAAGTCAACGTATCGTACATTGACAAACAGTACGTCACTACTCTATGTTCGGTGTTAGCCCAGCGCAGTCTGCGTCAAATATAATTGCTTGCCACCATGCATCGTATTGTAATTATTTATGGACATGTTTCATTGTACAGGAAGATCCGGTAGGAAAGAGTTGTATTAACAGTTTAGCGATTTGTCATATTATACAGTATGCATTAAAACCTGTCCCGGCAATTAAAGGGTTCTAGAGTATTGTAAAATCAAGTACTCGCGGTTGTTTCATCAAAAAGAAAAAAAATCTCCAATCAAATAATATCGAAATATAACTAGGTAGGTAACTACCTAAAATTGAGTATTTAGTAAAGAGAAATTATTATTACTATTGTATAATATTTGTCGTTAATGCTGTGCTAAAGAAACACTTATATTTTATTGTTTTATGAAAACTTGTACCTATTCTAATATGTTTTTACGTCTGGCAGTTTTCTTTTTTGCACGTCCTTCAAGGACCAGTAATCTGTTATACTCGTTCACTCATTTTCGGTCTTATTTTAGGTATTCTTTAAAAAATACTTATACATGCGCAATAAAAATGAAAGTGCACTTTGAAATTGACTCATTAAGATCATTCAAGTCATATAACCAGTTTGAGCTAGATCCGTCTTTAGCGCGGTCAAAGTGTGTAGGTACACACTTCAATTCATATCATTAGTCTTGGACGTAAATTAATTCTAGTACACATTGTTTGTAATACTTTATACCCACTGGGAAATATACAAATGTCTGTCTGTCACTTGAAGGTTTTTAAAAGGAATATTGTTAATTTTTTCTAAGATTTGGTAGATATATGAAAGTATTTAATCAGAAAGTTCCATCACTCAGCATATTTATCTTCTACTTAATTAACTCTAAAATAAATACAAATTCACGAACATAATGCACAAAAACACCCAGACTCAGAACAACCTTTGTGGATGACATAAATGCTTGTCAGACGCGGGCATCGATCTAGCGCAATGATTTACGCATGGTAAACTATACCACTCAGCTATCAGAGTCGTCAACTCTTTATTTTTGTTTTTATTCTAAGGCTTTACAAACTTAGGTATGTACTTCGTTCAGGAAGGAACATGGATGGTTTTTAGCCAGAAAAGCCTGACTCTCCTTTATGCTCACCCTAAAGCGGGATAAATTATTTGATGAGATCCGACCCTGAAAAAAGATCGTACCTACTTAGTTAAATTACCTCATTTTGTATAGCAACGATATCTGAATAGAGTCTCTCATACTTTAGTGCGGAAGTTAAACACAGCAATAAAGTGTTGGATCTAAAGATCATAATGCTGCTTAGGTGTTGTGATCCTATTATTGGCGTGGAAGCACTACAAAGTCTACAATAACCCGTTTGCTCGAACACAACTTGTGTGAAGCGGCTCAAGTATTGAATTACTTTATTCAGCGTCATAAAAAATGTAGAGACGTTTTTTTTTTAATTCAAAGAGTAAAGAATCTGCTTTGACTTCAAGTATATATATAAAAAGTTTTAAATGTTGAAACCTCTTTGGTCACAAATGTAACTAGAAATGATAAGTCTTTGTTTAGCCCAAGTGAAACCGGGTCGAGTAGTTTGTTAATGACTATTTTTGTAGGTTATGTTCTAATTGGAGCGTTCACATGTAACTAAAAATAAACGTTATTTATGTAGTTATGACTACACAGTATAGTCTTATTGTCTAGATGACCAGTCTAGACTCTTGGCAATCTGTATTTCCATATCAAATTTCCCAGGAAACAAGTGTTTATAATTGCTTTAATATAGTTTTAATAGGCGTTGTTGAGCATAGATCATTTAATACATGCAGACTATTCAGATTCAGATAAAATAGATTTAAAATTTAAAAAGATATTGAATTTAGTAACCGCAAAGCAAAACCGATACTAAAAAAACGAGAGTCAATAATGTTCAAGCATCGACTGAAAATAAAACCAATAAAGTCGTTTGATGTAAATAAATTAAGGTATTTCTTATTTTTAGCCAATGCCCAGGTAACATAACTTTCAATTAATTATAATATTAAATCGATTCCCTTACAAATTAACAAAAAGTAACAAAAGACGTTTTCGCGCATCACCTAATCCAATTTCCCAGAAACATATTTTAGGCAGCCGCTGCAGCCAAGTCAAGCCGATCCCATATTAAAGCAAAAAGTTTAAGATATTTTTTGTCACACCTATCACGTCCGTCTCTAATTGTTCCATTGAAAAAAGAAATCAAAAGTGTTCTTAATCCTATAATGTTATTCGATGCGTGGCGCGCCGGCTCCCCGGCCCTGCCCGCTGCCCGCGCTCGGCTATTCACCGACGATGCTTTTTTATTCGAATCCGTGTGAATAATAAAGGATTTTATGTCATAAGTTGTTAGAGCCCTCGGTTTGATTTATACGTCTGCTCGCATTAAACGCCTGTACCTGGCGTTTGAGGAACTTTACCTTTTTCTGTTCCCGTTTTTTGTAGGAGCGCGGCATAATGCGGGCCGTGCGCCGGCGCCGCGATACGACCGCTGATCAAAGCGATTGGAGACGATTAAACTTAGTTGATATATAGATGGTCAACAATACACTGCGGCGCCTCGCAGTCGCGGTACACATTTCAAATGACGAATAATGCTCCTACACTGATTAAATGGTTTTCTTGTAATGCATTCCTGTTGTGCATCAGACCAAACGCAACAAAACGTTATTTATTTGAGTGTGACGCCAGCTTCGGATATTTTTGTCGAAACGTGAACTTGGATCAACGATAACAGATGATGTAACCGTTGACTGAATGAAATTAATTAAAGTGCAGTTTAGCTAACAGCTACAGGCAATTTAACTTGTAATTTGTCTGTGACTAAGTACGCCCAATTTCGAGTATAGTCTTTTATTTTATTTGGTTAAACTGTTAGGACTACGTCGGCTAAAATTAGCAGTGTATTTTAAATTTACAAAGTACTATTCCAAACGGAATAACTAAAGGCTTAAAGAATGTATCTATTAAAATAAAATTTTAAGAAATATTGTAAAGCAATTTAATAGCTTCTGTAATTATTTGTATAGACATCACATATTTGAGTAAACGACTCTGAAATGAGCTATCCTGTATTTACCTTCAGTCATACTTATTTATAAAATAATTAAGTGACACGTATAATTGACAATAACATCCGTTCTCACATAAAATATTACGATTGAACAATGTTGATCCATGACATCATTTGGAACACTAAAACGGTGTGATTCCTGGGATTCTTCTAAGAAGTCGGCGCTACAAACACCTAAAGGTGTTCAATACATCACAAGCCGACGTATACAGGCTGTTACTAAAACTTAATCGATGTTAAAACGTTCAAACTACTTTAATTCGATCGTTTATTGTTTTTACAGAAAGATAATCGATACCAATATTTGATGTTTGTTTGTTTGTAAGCTTTTGAAGCGCCGCGCTATTCTCAACATTTTAATTTTATTATTTCTTTAGAAACGTGTTATTTGCATCTGTTCTTATATGTATGCTAAATCAAATAATTGTTTTGAATACTCGATCAGTTCTCTGTGTTTGTCGAGCGCTTATCATAGTGTAGATTTAATTTACGACTGCTATATTATTGATTAAATAGTACTGCTAGTCTTTTATAAATAAATAAATCTTAAAAAATATTGTTGAATTGCACAAAATTATTATGATTAACATACGGTATTTTGATATTGCTTAATGTCATATTATGTCCAGAAAAATATTTATCCAAGTTTGTCGAAAAAAAAAACTTAATGTTAAGTATCAAATATGGGTTAAAATTTATTATGATATAAACTCTATTGCTCTGTAAAGTAAGCTATAAAAAAAATATCTTAGTATTTATATAGAACACGCTGTATATACGTGGGCGAGTCAGACGGCCTGTCGCTAAGGGTCGTCTTAACGCCTATTACGGCCTCATTTTTTTGACAGCCCTACGGGCACAAAACGATCACTTTAATGAATGAATGAATGAAATTCCTTTCCCGAGGTATGCTAAGCGCCCCTGTAGTAATAGAAAAAATAAACCAACCATTTAAAAAGGACTTCCTTTTGTCGTAAAATTTTTCCTTTGCGCTAAGGAATTTGTGATCCTTTAGAATTAATAGCTCCCCCGTAATGTTTAATATCGTAATATTTCTTCGAAATTATACCTTTATGTTGTAATGATTTATTTATATTTAACACATACCAGTATCTCACACACTGTGTTCGACATGTATATTCATGCTAAAACCGCTGTACAATTTGCACAAGTTATATGTTAATATAATGAATTGATTGCCTCGATTATAAATCAAACCTCTAATTAAACCTTCACAGAAACCAATAAAGTGTAGGTAGCTAATACTTAGCGATTTTCTTTAAAATCAATTACTCGTACCAAGGTATAATTAAAATATTTATGTGTTCTAAGTCAAAATGATTTGCCGACACGTTCGGGTGACAAATGCTGGCATTAATTTGCAATAATGTCATTAAGGACCCGACGTAGTTGAACGGACTTCCTGCCTATTTTACTAAAGAATGCTTCGCTACACAGAGGTTTTGGAAATATATTGTTAAAAATGTAATTGAACAGAGTGGGCACCCACACGTCGCCTACGGTTCGCAGAAGGCTGCGGATGGAACACAACGCTCGCTCAACTTTGTATGGGTATTGTGGGACGCACAAATGGGCGGAAGCGTGTTGATTCGAGATGGGCACCATGTGCGCCGGCGCCTGCGCTGCCTCTGCGTGGCGCCGCGCAACACCGCGATCGCTGACAAAATCTCTCCCACATTACCTGTCCGACGTGCGTTACATATACTGCCTAAATGTAAACACCCTCTCTGAGGTTTCACTCGCTCGTTACAAAGGAATTAACCATTTTAAAAATAAAAATAAAAATATTTGTTTTTTGTATTTGGGAAGGATGACGATAATGAAAAATGTGTTTCTTAATAAAGTTGAACTATAATTACCAGCAAATACCATAATCGGCTTACGTTTGTTTCCGACTTTACCTAGAAGGCAGGAATTACAATTGTTTGCAAATAAACATCTGCGTTATCAGTAAGCGGCTTATGTTAGGGGTCGTAAATATTTCTATAGTGAGCGTAGTAATCCGAAACACATGTGCACGAAGGTGTCGCGTCTGCGTGCGGCGGCTGGTAGTAACGGTTCTGTGGCGGAGGCGCGGTGCGTGACTCATCTCTCGTTCATTGAGCGGTGGTCCATTGAGCCGCGCTTGCGCTCATTACCGCTCCGCCGGCCGGCCCTGCGCACACGCAAACAGCGCGCCGCTCGCGGACCGTCTACACCGACGCACTGCCTACGACATGTTGGCTCCCATCTCTAGATACAACGTGAGTTTAGCCTACGACATCCGTTCGAGCGAAGCCTACGGACTAAAATTAACGCGAGGCCTTATTTGAACGGTTTAATTGCAGTGAATTGAATATATTTTTAATAGTGACCAATTTATTGTTGCAGATGGAGAATTTATCGAAATCTCATATTTGGCTGGCGGCTGCAGCGCTCCTGGCCACCTGTGGGGTGTGCGCCAGCGCCGGTGTGGGCAACAGGAAGCCCTTTACCCCGACCGACTCCATCCTGGACATCATCGACACCGAACAAGTGCAGAGGTTCCTGGCTGAGAGGCAGAGAGCGGAACAGGCCACTGCTTCGGCCTCCACCTCTTTTGTGCAGAGAAACGAACTCGGAGATGGCAGCTCTGAGACTGGTATGGTGGTCTCCATGCCGGAGCAAGAAGAGAACACGGAGCTGCCTCCCGGTGTCGAATTCAGGAAAATATTGAAATCATCGAAGAATGCCTTGGTTGTCACGAAGAAGGATTATTTAAAAGAAGATTGGTGTAAAACTGAGCCTTTGGTTCAGAAAATCCGAGAACCTGGTTGTCTGCCCACCACAGTGATAAACAAATTTTGCTACGGACAGTGCAACTCGTTTTACATACCGAAGGGCCCGCGGCGTCGCGACAACAACCCCGACCGGCCGCAGCCTGCCTTCAAGTCGTGCTCGTTTTGTAGGCCTAAGAAGTTTACATGGGTGACAGTGACGCTGCGTTGTCCCGGCCAGAACCCGCCGTTCAAACGCAAGCGGTTGCAGAAGGTTAAACAGTGCAAGTGTTTACCGGTCGGAGTGAATTGACGCTGAGAGTGTGACGGAGCCTGCAGTACCAGACGCGGTGCGACCGCCGAGGCTTGCGAGCGACAGGCCGGGCCCGGGCACCACCAGGGCATGCCGGACCTACACCCCGAGAGCGCTGACGACCAGGGATGTTCAACATCGTTACCGTTGATTGTTTGCGATCACGTTCCAGTGTTATAGACTGTGTATGAACTGGTCAAATAAATTGAGACGCCGTGCTCTCATACGTCAATGCGAATGACGTAATGTGATGCATAGATTAGATGCCTATTTAGAGTTACATTGTAATAGAGCGGCTTCGACTGCAAGTCGTCGAGCAAAAGCTTTAATTGTTCGTAGCGAAACTAATTAGCTAGTGTTAGAGAATAGCGGTGGCCTTCCAATCGATTTAGGATTTTGTTTTGGTACAAAACTTGTGAAAGATGGCCGTTTATCGAAAAGTGATTATTCTGAGAGTTTAAGTTGCGTTCTTATGTCTACAGAATAATGTGTGATACTAGTTTATAGTTTGACAGTTAATTGTGTTTCTTAACGCGTATCGGTGAGTCACACGAACTATGAAACGAGATAAAGATGTAGCGACTTAATTCACGTCTCGTCCTCCAGTGTTTTTATTTATTCTATCGTAATAAAGATATTGTAGCTAAAACAGAATACGCTTATAAGTAAGTTAATGTTGATCGTGGTTTCATCTTGTTATCTCGCTATAAAATATGAGTAGGTAGTGGTATACGATATGTATTTAAATATATTTCATCGCAGTATAAAGTAACGTTAGGTTTTATGATAATTCGAAACAAAATTATGATCTCTGTTTGTTCTCAAGACGTATGCATTTGTTTTTATGTATTACTGTTAACATAATATATCCATTTACATGATCTGACATAGGGAGTAGTGTGCAGGTTATCGAAAATGTACTTATTAAATTGTCCTAGTTCTTGTTAAATGTAAAACTGTAAAATTAGGCAAGTATTTAAAGCTAAACATGTCACGTACTTATTGTAGATTAGTTCGTTGAAATCACGATAGATAGAGATGTTAAATGTAGGATTGTATTGTTCGAAGTAGTTGTTAATATTGTAGGTTGTATACATTCTTGCCATTGCATTTTGTTGCTCGATAGATACTTCGAAATTACTCGATTCGAAAGGCACGAGACACTCAGACAAACTCAGACTAATCTTCCCTTTAAGTAATATTGGGACAATTGTTAACGTCAATTGAAACGGCGAAATGTATGGAAATGACATTTAATTTCGTTTAATCACGTGACTTAGAACTGTCATCTCAATCACACTTGAGCTTTTTCTAGGTTAACGATTGTTAAAATTTCACTTATATAGAGGCCTTGAACGATAATAATTATGTGTTATCAACTGTCTAAAAAGTAAATCTTGCTGATAAGGGTCTCGTGTATTTTTTATTAGTGTGATTTCAATGTATCCAATATTCTATGAATAGAAAATACTATAAGTCAATAGGTCATGAATACACGAGTCTATTGCTAATTGCAATTACCTGCCATCGCCTGTATGTCAAATTAATTGCAATAGTCTCAAACTGTTGATTTGATTGCAAGTAGGAATAGTGTCAATACGGTACCACGATTAGTCACAAGTACAATTATAAACTTGCAGTTTTACGTGAGTTTGAATTTCACGTACTAATTTGTTTTGACGGTGAAATGTTCGTTTTTTTTTAATTTACATTTCTGTTTCTATTGATTTGATATTCACGATTTTAGGGGTTCCTGAGATGATCAAACATGTTTGTCTCAAATAGTTTTGGTTAAAGAACTAAGTTAATTGTCCAACAATTGTGTGCTTGAACTACGTTTGCCTTTTTTTTTAATTAAATTTGTAGTAATACTCATTTGGCCCTGGGCTGCGCAATACTTTTTAAAATATTCAAATTATTTCAACAAAAAAAAAACGTTTGAGTTAATCACGTTTGGTCGTCTCGAAGCCCCATCTTTCATTCCACAATAATTTATTGTATTAAAATAAGCAGTCTGATGTCAAAACATTGTATTAATTCAGTCAGGGTTTTATCAGATTTATAGTCATTGAAGATCTAATTTAATTATTCTGTATCTAACTTTGATTTACAAAGCCTATCAAAGTGTATTAACTTAAATTATTTTATTTTAATTTCATTGTTATATTAATCATTCAATACTCGACTTGAAGTCACAGCCTGTGTTTTGAATTAAAACCTGTTTTTAATTTGAAAAAGTACATGTAACAATTAGCAATTAGTTATCAAAATAGTACAAACCATTGTCGACCCTATCACAAGAGTGTTAGAGGCTATAATTGCTACAATCGTCACCTAATTGCCATGTAAACACGTTGTATTATCTTAAACGGTTGTTAATCTATAAAAAGGTCGACTTTATTTTATGTAATAGTATTACGGCGTTGTCGTCAAACAAAAGTATTGTTCAACACATTTTTTTCAGAAATAAACAATAATTCGTTTATAATTTGTTTTTTTTACTGTATCTATTCCTTTTTCTCACCATATTTCTGTTTCTATGAAGCTCCAATGCTCTGAAAGAAAATATAACGTCCCATATCGAAATGGAATGTCATTTCCATAATTTTGAGGTAAAATTGTCAAGAGCCTCAGTTTTTTTTTAAGTAAGCTCAAAATGACGGTGTAATGTGTTAAATCCAAGAATAACTTTTACTTTTAATTTTATCCTTCATCTAATGAATTAAATAATACGAAACATAATAAAAAATAAGGAGCTTATTATCATCTCTTACTGTGACAGTCTTGCAGCAAAGAGACGCCGCTATTCGAGGTGTACGCTATCCTACTTCCACACATTAAAGTATTACTCTAAAAGAGGTGTAGAAAGGCTGTAGTTATTAAAATTCGGGACGGTAGGTACAGATTTTAAACAAAGATACTGCTAGAAATTAATTATTTCATCATTATTTCCCCACCTTTTCCCAAGTTTGAGACGGCTTCCAGTCTAACCGGATGCAGCTTAGTGCCATTTTTTACATGGAGCGATAGCCCTCTTCAACGAGATGTGAAGACTGGTTGTAAAACTATCCACTTTAGAATACTCGTAATGATTACCAAAAATAGACAAAAAATTACTGGAACTATTTCATCAACATAATCATCATCTACAGCCTTTATCCTCCCACTGCTGAGCATGGGCCTCCCCTTTCTCGTGCCAATTTCTACAGTCCTAAGCCAGTCTAGATGATGAACTATTTATGTGTCTAAATTGATGCATATGCTATATACGTGCTACAATACAATAGGACCTTATTTAAGGAGTGTGATAAATAAAAAACAAGATATACACAGATAATATTGTTATTTTATTAAAACAGAAGCTTAATACTTATAATGCACGATAACCTTTCCGTGTCTAGATCAAGTGGGTTAGTCATTGCTCATTTGTTTTGGGTGACCAGGTTTTGATTACAGCCTATTTTTGTTCCTATGCTTGGTACAGATGTTAAAGACTGTCGACAATGGTTCTCGCTAAGTGGTCAAGAGTTGGTGATCTTATGTTTAAAACTACATATTGTGCATCATTTTATAAGTTTTTTTTTAATATTGTAATCACTGCACTTACATAAAGATGTTTGTTCTTTTAACTATTTGTGCTTTCAAGATCTGATTCTGCACTGTACTATTGCGTTTTATTCTAGTACACTTCTTCTGATATTAATTACCTATTTATATTATAGAGAACTTGAAATCCTGATGATAACACTTTTCATTAATTCCTATCCTTTTCTAGACACCCAACTATTATAATATAACAACATCGATTAACTAAATCCAGTATTCAGATAGACAAACAGTTACATCAAGATATTGATAACTATAGACACATATTATAGGTTAGTATATATCATAATTTATAAGATTAACATTTAAAATTCAGACACACATTCTATTTCATAAACGCGGATTAAGATTCAATTCGATCATCAGTAAGGTCAAAATGTTTCACATTGTTTTGCTTTTTTTTTGTGACACGAAAGAAGGTTTTATTTGGCATCACATCGGCATTTTTATCCTGACTGTTGATTGGAACTGGCTGGTTACAGTCAAAAAGTTTTTATTCAACATTTACCGATTGTTTTTCTGATACTATGAATATAGGTCAAATCCTTACAAACTGCATTTCATACGTAGTCAAATTAGAATATCGGTGGTCGAGCATCGGTGTTGTGCGATAAGAATGCCGAAACATTCAGACAGTCAGGCAGAGTAACAATAGAACCTTTGTCTGGAATCCAGGTCTAAATTTTCAGTCAACATTGTCGTATGAAAGTTAACGACCTGTGTTGTGTCAATGTTGGAAAACATTTGAATGATCCATTTTTATCTGATCTTTGTGTGTATGGATATAATTTGATTTGTGTTTGATGCCTGTGTGTAAGTATACTTGCATGGTTTCTCACTTCAATTGTTTTAGATCTTTGAGTTGTTTTTTTTTCTTTTTGACGTATTGGCCTAGTGTTAGATTCAAATTCCGAAGCTGTGGTTATCAAATTGACCGCTGGGCTCAAACCAGCTGATGTCTGCGGTGAAAAATATTTTTGTCAAGTGTCACAAAAAAAATGCGAATCGCTCCAAAGTTGTTGATTGGAGCTAGAGTCCAATAAAAATATTCGTCTCCTCAGACAAAACACGGTATAAGCCCAAGTGAAGATAGGTTATAAGAACGTACAGCTTACGAGTTTCATTACAAATTTGTTGTATTTTTAAAATGGTGTTAGTTTTGATCAATCCTTGCTGTATTCAAAAAACTGTTAAGATACCTGCACTATTATACATCGTCTTTAATATCAAAAATTGAACTTGAGCAGTTAGATCCAGAACTCGGTATTCCAATAATCTTTTTTGGACTAGTCTAGACACTTAGCTATAGAATTCAGTTGAGCAAGTCGGCCGAACCAACTTGCGTCTGGGAGCATAAATACCAATGTCAGTAAAGATTTGCAAACGAGTGCAAATCGCTTCTCTAGATGTGAGTGGGAGCTTAAGTCCAATATAGTTATTTATTCCCTCAGACTGCAAGTAGGTGATCGCCCGAGTGTATTGGATGTTACACCATAGCTTGTGAGTGCCTAAATAGATACTGATCGGACATGTAAGTATACAATTTTCTTGCATCTGGCGATTTTGAATTTTATTTTGCTTTTCGTCCGAGTTCCATCGAGAGAGGTTTTGTAATTTTCAGTGTTTTTGTAAGTGTGATGTTCGTTTAGCTCCTTCCTATGTGGTTGTTCAGTTATTTGGTGTATTCTTTGTTAAGTGCCCATTTTTGGGTTGTGTTTTTTATTAGGTTTTTGAATATTTGTGTATTATCCCTTTGTTTTGATGTCCTGTCCTCAGTGATTAGTTACAATGTCCTGTTCATTTTCTTGTTAAGTGTTCTTTTTTGTCCAATATAGTCTCGAATCTGTGTGAAGACTTCTCATTATCTTCTTTTATTATAAAGACTGCTATAATAGTATACGAGTTTATTAGCAGTTTGGATGTTGATTTGAAGTGATGTCATTCCGATGTAGCGCAAAACAGATGTGATTTGACACGAAAGAGGTCCAAATATAATTTGGAAAATTGCCTGATGGTGCCGTCAACGTGGATGTTTATTAAATCTGATATTAATACCTTCCAACTTAATCTGCGTTACACATTAAATACATAATAATGTTTATTAAATTTTCTTAAATATTGATATTATAAATATAGTATATTATATTGTATGTTTAATCTAGTTCAGCTAAAGAGAACATTATCGTGCATTCCTTATATAAAAGACATCAATAAAATGGTTCTGTTACAACCTCACTTCATCATTCATTTTGCTAATCTCATTCCAATACCGTTTCTAGTTATCTATCATGTTTTTTTTAATTAGGGTTAAAAAGATAGTAAGAAAAAGGACAGTTACACGTGCATGCTTTTATACAGCTTGAATATGTCGCAGTAATATTGTTAATTTAGTCTGTTTTTGGTATTTACAATTTATTGTAATTGCATTTTTAGTTATTTCTTGTTGATCAAATGACTAGAATTCTTCGTTTGGTATTTTTTTATGATCAGTTTGACAATGTTATTGCGACTGCATCCAATATTAAAATATTTACAGCTATTTATTTTCCGTGAGATCATCGCATCATACAATCATTTATATTTACATGTTTTACAAATAAATAATAATTATAGTTATTTTACAACTACTTCATACGTAGTATATTTTCACTGGTCTTAAATGGCTTTAGAAGCCGCGATAAATAAAATAAATATACATATATATATATTAAGTAGGTTACGAAGCTTAGAATGTATAGCCATAGTATATGTACAGTCAACTGTCCACGGACTTAGCCTAATTTAGCACACGAAAACGCCTGATCCGATTAAAGACTTTCAATAAGTCGGAGAAAATGTATTTACAATAGTAAAGAGAATAGAGACATAAAGGAATTAGATCAAAAAATCTCAGGCTATTGTTTGACTATTTAAATTTCGTTGGTTGAGCCGAAAATTTTTGTATGCGCCAGCGCAGTTTCTTTTATCTGTTGTGTGACTATTGTACAAGTGTGGCTATTGTGTATGTGTGTGTGTTTGGTACAGATTGAATGTCTCTGTATTTCCGTCAAAACGTATGTGAGAGTATGTTCTTTTTAGTTTTTAATTAAGTTCATTTGTTTAAAGATGTAGATACTTTTTTGAAGTGGAACCAACAATTGGCCGTGTTATATCTTAGAAGGTGGGATATTCTGTTGTTTGCTTAGTGTCGGCGTTATAAATTTGGGATTTTGGATCTTACGCAAACCCGACCGAGGCAGCAGATGGTCTGCTTTTCATTGGTAACGAAGTAGGGTTCTTCCCCGGGTTTTGCTAGTCGGTGGGATACAGTTTGTGTCCAATACTAGTGAATATTCAAGTCCATGTTTATGTTTTGCCAGATGTATTTGGTGTTTTTTTTTTAATTTTGAGCTTTGTTGTGACGTTATATTTAAGTTAAATTTGGATTGATAGGTGTTTTTGTCCATTTGACGTTGTACGTTTTTGTTTAGTGTGATGTTATTTAAGACTATTATCAATATTGAGTAGTATCTAACATCTTTTGTTTACAATTTGATTTTTGTTCTAATGTCGTCTATTCAGTTTTCGATAATCACAGATTTAGATAGGATCCTTTTTTTAATTTTCCGGTCAGGTATTTTTGTTTTTATATGTGTTACGTTTGCCTATGATCTTTTGACCTAATTGCAGACCTAAAACTAGCTACCTTTACAGTAGATTTAAATCTAGACCTAATAATACAGCGGATTTACTTATGCCTGGCTCTTTTACTATATTTACACTAAAACTTATTTGCTGTCACTTCGCCGGAACTTTTTAATGTACAATTTTTAACCTACTCTTAACCAATGCGAGCCAAGTGCCAAATTATTCGAATAAACTACAGGATTTTTCGCAATATTGTGTTAGATGTTACTGAATATAGTATATAATAATATATATTTTATTTCTCTAGGTATTATATTCCTGCTTAGTGCGCTTGTTTTATGAGGTAATCAACGAGAAATAAACATTAAGAATATCGTAAAACATATTAATTATATAATAAATAACTCCCGTCTTCCAATAAACTAAATAGAAAATAAACAAACATATATAATATATATTTACATATATTATTTACATATATTATTTACTCATGGCACGAAGCTCGCGTTCCCCTAACTTATAAACGCCATCTTATATTTAACATTCAACCACTTTACAGTACTAACACAAAATTAACCATTTAATAACGAGGGATGAAAGACATGCTTTACAAAAAGTACAGCTCTTATTTTAAATATTCATATAAATTAATTAATTAACGCGTGAAACACGTGTTGTTTAAACATATCAGAAAACACAACAAACAAATAACAACAACGTAATTACATGCCTTTGGCACCTTCTCGTAAACTCCTTTCGTTTTTGCGAAACCTTTAAAATTATGATTAGGGATTATTAAATAGGTACATAAAGAATTAGGTTACATAAACAAACTTTAACAGGACGTAATTATAAAGCGTAAAAGCCTTTAATATAACTACGAATGTAATAAATGACGACTACGCAATTTTATATATGTATTCACAAACGCTCAAACCGTTATTAATACACGTTATGACGCTACTATACTGACAACTGAATAATATCAAGCTTAACGTTATTTGGAATTTTGTTTTATTAATGCATTACGTTTTGCAGGTTTGGAAAATACCTTGGTATTGCTTGAACAAGAAAACAATTGGAGATCGTATGGTAATCAGTGATCTCATAGGGATTTGTTGTGAAGTTGTTTAGATTGCGACTATAGTTGAATAGTGATTTCATAATGTTATATCTTTCTGACCTTATTTCTCCATAAGAACTCAGAATAAGTTTTATGCTTAGTAAATATTTATATTACGATGTGTATATGGTCTTATAGTTAGACAATTGTCATTAAGTTTCAACCGCAATAAGTTACATTTATTAAGACTTAAGAATCATTCGAGATGGACAGTTGTTCCAATAAGATCTTGTAAGGAGTTCGGTTGTTAATTTTGAGTTTTCTTGTTCAAAGACTAATAAAGAAAATATTACTGGACATCAAAATGGTTAATTGGATGGAGATCCACGATAGGTAAAGAAATATCATTGCCTATAGGAATTAAATGGTGCTGTATTTCCTTAGTTCTGGCAAACAAAGTGCTTTAATAGCACTGGCACAAGGCATGATCAAAAATGCGTTATAAATAAGAACACACATGTAATTATAAAGACAAAGACAAAATGATCATGATTGGAAACTGATTGAGCTGAAATCCCTGGTTTCTTTCCAGCGGAGTGCTCTACACAGACCCAAGAAGCATGATCGGGAAAGGACACACAATAAAAGTAATTTATTTAGGAGATAGAGTCAAAGGAACATGACCAGGATTGCCCATAGGAAACTGACTGAGCAACATCTTTCTAGTGATGTGAACCCAAACAGCCCCGACAAGGCAAGAAAGAAAATAAAGAAGAGACAAATAACGACCTCATTAGATACACCTACACATGTTGACACACTCACTTGCTCCCAAGCATTATAAATTGTTCCCAAATCCACGAAATAATACTAAATACTACAGCTAAACAATACTCAACACACATACGAATTATACGAAATTAGTGGTCAGCACTTAGTGTTTTAATCGAGTGACTGATAGGTCAATTGTAGCTGTTCATTGCAGTCGAGTAATGGAAGCGCAATCAATTGTTTTACAACACTTGTTGAGGAAAAATCCTGGCAATTAGCGCCCACTGCATCGCCAACTGGCACCCGTCAAATAAACTAAACGCATTGCGAATTGATATTAGTTTACTTCATTGTTCGTTGGATTTATTGTTATAGAGCTTAGTAATTGTTGTCTCGATAATTGTTGAATGATTTGACTGTATTTTAAGGTGTCAGTATATTGAGCGAGGATTTTTGAGGTGTTTTTCTGTTGTCAGTGTCAATTTTGGCTTTGGTAGCTTCAAGCGAGCTTTAACTATTGATTTTTCTGAATTAGTTTTTGATGGGAGTTCAATTTATATTTTGACCGTTTTGCGTTGCTGTATTGCATTGGTCACGGTTGTTGTCTTGATATTGTTGTTATTTATGGTATTTTGTGTTGCCAACTGGATATAACTCGTTTCCCCGTTTTATTAATTGTAACAATTTAGATGCATTACAAACTTCATATTTTCTTACATTGGTTTGTCTCTCTTGATTGATGACTTATTGCTTTTTTATGATACTAACTAGACTGAGTACTTTACCAGGTATTTTAGTATTGTTGGTTGTATTTCATTTTATTGTATGTGTTTTTCATTTTAACAAAATCAAAAGGTGATAAGTTGTTCATCTTAATAAAAGTCGAAAGTGAACTTTCGGCGATTATCATAAGAGTCATACTTTCGTTCGTTCAACCCTCGCAAATAATAATGTATCTTTGGTTCAACTGCTTCATTTGCCGTTTGGGCCTTACTGCCTATCTTAGCTAGTATGTCTTATAGACGGCATAATCACATCTAAACAAGATGGGTGCGTGGCGCGGTGACCTATACTTTACAATACTTATGTCACTGCAATCCTATCTATTATATTCATCTACAATGTTATTTATGTACCTACGCCATGTATTTTCTATATGTACAGTCCTAAAATCTTATATATATACAATTGTAATATTTGTGTAAAGCTGGTAAATGACACCATTGCATTGGCCATTATCAACCTTCTTTTTCCTTCACTATAGTTCATTTTACGTAAACGAACACGATTGTACTTCTCATTACACGGAGGCAGAGAATAGATGGAAAATCTTTATCGATCTCTCACCCAATGACGATTGAAAGTGCATCAGTATATAATAGTTGGGATAGAAACCGCTTTCCTTGGAAGCCGTTACAGTATCTGTGCACCAAGAATCCATCATCAGGTGGAGTAAACAGCTGTCGCTCCGTGTCTGCCACTCGACGGACACTAGTGTTTACCAGACAGTGATACATACATACATACAGACTAGTGATAATTCCGCTGTCGAATGTTGATATAAAAGTATGCAGTATGCGGATAAATGACTTCAGTTACGTGACATATCGAATGTAGAGTTACTTGGTTAAAAGTTAACACTAGTGGGCGTCGCTCGACAAAGGTACCATCGCGTGTTTTTATGTAAAATCCTAACCTCCTTAGATGGTAAACTTTTCTTACAATTCTCCATTCTTTACGGATTTTAAATGACATTTTATGCTTTAGCTTTCTATTGTTCGTTAAAGGCCAATAGGGTAAACTGTTCACTTGATGACAAGTGACAGTTCCCATTCACAAGATTTTGAACTAAGCGAAGCGTGTGCCGGAAAAGTTTGGCCTCCGGATCTCCCACTAACTCAACCGAAACACAGCAGGGCTGCTTCACGATCGGCACCAAGTGGGAGAGTGGTACTTCCCCGGGCGTGCCGGCCGGATGACTGCGAGCCTGGAGGCCTACCATTGGTGCAATTATAGAAGTGACAAGCCGCTCTATATGATGTAGTACTTCGCCTTTGGCGTTCTTCTCGCTTCTACAACTGCAAGGCACTTCAGGAAGTGATGGTAGGTTGAGCTCGCAGTGTAGCACTACCACTATGGAAAGGTCTCTTAAATTAGACCTTAATATTTATACCACTGAATAGTGATTTCAAATTGTTCTTTGTAAGGTTATTTATAAGAGACGTTTGAGTAAGTTTTCGCATATAATATTAAATTTGATTCTTTGATTTTTCATTGATGGTAGCTTTTAAAATGGTGGATTCTTTTTGTCAAAATTTGTTTTGGAAATCGGTTTTTATTGTCTCGATGTAAGCGATTTCGAGTACTTTATTTTGATTGAATTATTTTCATGTTAAATGTGTGCGTAGCAGATATTTTTGTTATTTTTTCCGGTGTGTTTCAGTGGATAACAGTCTTTTCGTAATTACTATCCTGAATTTTGATGAGGATGCCGAAATTTTTGTTATTTTGCCAAGATTTTCTTTTTGATTTAGTCCTTTTTGAATACACGTTTTGGTATGGATATTTTACCGCTTTACACAAATTTTACTAATGGTTCTTAAAAACTAATTAGTATGACGTTTTAATAATATTCTATTGAGTATGTTTCCCTTTGACAGTTTACTTAATAAGATAACAACTTAGTTAAATTAATAAAGAGTAAAATGCATTAAAAACACTTAAATAAATTAGATCTGTGTCCAGCAAATTATTTAAATCTAAATAATCCTCAAAAACTATATCATTAAATTGGCGAAATACTTAGTAAAATTAAATAAAATATATAACTATAAATGATACTTATTTCCCTATTTTAATAAACACGTTATTTTTTTAATGAAGTATGATATTTTTTTGGATTTTCTTTGGCTTTTTATTTTTTTTTTAATTTTTTTTGTTTTTTTTTCTTATTCTACTTTTGACAATCATGTTACTCTTACACGTTACTTAAATTTAATTACTTATTTAGCTTCTGCTACGGTTTTAAATGGTCTATTGAGTGCTCTTGTGCAAGTGAATTTAGAAAAAAAAACGACTCGATTTTTGAAATTCTATTTTTGTACTTATGTCATGTTTATTTATATTGAGTAGAATAAAGCAATAAAAAGATAACTAAATACCGTTGTCCAAGTATTTTTGTATATTTGTTTTGAGAGGTATTGTGGTTTTGTCTAAAGGAGAATTGTTCAGATTAAAGACATACATATTGATATTTAAACCCGTTCCAAAGTGACTATTGCCTATGCAATTATATTTACCGTATTTTACATATCTTAATAATCAATTAGGTGGCTATTATGAATTTTGAATTTAGATTTTAACTGGATGTATATCTATTTGTCATTAGTCTATTTTTCCGTAAGTTAGCCTGTTGATAAAACGCGGTAAAACTAAACTGTACAATCGCTGAGGTAGAATCTGAGTTGTTATTTTAGGGCCAAGAGATAAATCGTAGTAAAATAAGACTAATTTTGAATTATTGCAAAAAACATTTAAGTAAATATTATTAATAAATTCTAATGCCATCCGAACGAATATTTTTTAAATTTACAATTTATGACCTAACATTAAGTAACTGCTCGCCAACGCTTTATAAATTAAAATAGAACTTTTTTTTATTTAAATTATTATTTCCGAACATATAATATTTTTTTTATTAAATACTTAAATAAATTAGTGCGTGTTACACGTTTTTAATAAATTAAATATCTTATTTTTATATATTTTAGTTATAACTAGGAACTAGGCGACTCTGAGTAATATTTACAACTTAAACTATATTTATAGTCTACTATATATATCGGTTCACGGTCATACGTTGCTGAACTCTGGAAAAATACATCTATTTGTAAAAAAATATATTTGCTTTCTTGTGTTTATGTATTTTTTGATATTTTATACAAAAATATATTTCTGTTAACATTTTATGAGATTATTATTGTATCACTAAAATGTTTCGTAACATCCTTTCTGTTTGATGTTCATGCTTTGGTCGAGGTGTAAGTGAATTAACTCCCTGTGTTACCCCATCTTATCTTAGTACTTTCTGGATAACACTAGGCAGTCACCTCGCCTGACCTGGATGATATGACCTCTCTTTTCAAACCTCTTTTTACGACCTATTTTTCAAATAGGCAAGTGGTGCATTTGATCTTCAATGACCCTCATGCCTGGATATTTTTACCGCTTGTTGTTTAAAATGCAGTGTGAAGCGGTGGACTCCAGATCTCTCTCAAAACTTGAAAGAGGCAGCAGCTGGGTGCCTAACTATTTATCTCTTGATGGAAATGAGATCATTGCAATACAGTTGTTGTGGACATTTCAAGATATTGAATTTATGATGCCACGTCACTTGGTGCTCTTATTTCTCATAAAGTTCTCAGAATAAGCCTTAACTTCAGTAAATATTAAAAATCCGATACTTGTAAGATCTTAAAATTCGAATAATTTAAATAGTTTCAATCGCAATCAGTCACATTTACTAACACTTAGGAATCACTCTGGTTAGATAGCTGTTCCAATAAGATTCACCAAGGAGTTTGGTTAGGTTAGGTCCTGGGCTGCATCAAGTTGGTGTTAATTGGGAGAGTGGCGAATCCCAAGGTGTAACCAGTGGGCTGTCACCTAAAGGTCTATCACCATCTCATAAAGTAAAAGTACTTGTATTTCGTTCGAAATAGTTGATGCTGTAGCTCTGAAAGACTGCAGTGCGCTGTCTTTCAACATTATTACTTTAAGAGATGGTGGACCTCCGGGAGACGTATTGGTGTTTATCAGTTGACAACACAAGCGTGTCAGCTCAAGTTATGTTGGTCCAAACGCAAATTGACTTAGGCTCTTGTCTTGGTGGAATTGAAAACCACAGTAAGGAGACCATTGCTCAGTCTATATGGAAACAGGTCTTTCTTTGCCTGGTAGTGGGACATTTTGAGGCATTTCTGAGCTTTATGATGTTGATAGCTAATCATGTTGAAAGATCCGCTTGGAGGCCAAAGTAAGTCGGTTATAAAATTTGCGTATGTTCACTTTTATGTAACAAGTGACTTTCAATTGAGTTGTCAACAGCATTGAGCCCGCTGGACAAGGTATTTGATATCTTTTTAGTGATTTTTCATACTAATCTCATAAAATAATTAAAATAAATTATTTTTAGGGGATTAATCTTTAATCTAACTTATTACTGTATGTACAGACTACTCAAATGACTAGAGTTACTCATCGCAGATGGCCGTCCGGCGTATTCCCTTAGACTTAAGTAAAAGTATAAATACATAAATATATTATTTTATAAACATATACGATAAATATATATTTAAACAAGCGCCTTCGTAAACAAAACCAAGGAAATTAATTAAAGTATTAAACATCTTTTTGATTTGTCTGTATTATTTAAACTTTTAAAATAATTTCAAGTGAGAAAATTAATTAAAAAATTAAACCTCACTATTGATATACCTAATGCCTTATATTACTTACAATATACCTATCCTATGGTCCTAATTTATTTAGTATTTAAATCAATTAAATAAGGCATAAAAATTCTGAATTTTGAAAACGAATTCCCTTTGTTCTCCCATATATAACCTCTCTTTGATCTTTTGCCTTCATCATGTGTTGAATAAATACATAGTGTCATTGTTTCAAACTGTACTTTTTGAAGATGGAACGATAAAATCGTGGGAAAGAGATGCTGCTCTATACTGTATACGCTGTCTCGCTTTCACGCCATAGCTGCTATTACTTCCTTCGCAGATGTTAAACTTTCATGAGGGAATCGTTGGAACATTTCACCATTACTATAACTATGTATTTTTATATTAAATTGTTTATAATTTACATGAAAATTAATATGAAACTTAATAAACCTGGCGCTTGTAAAGTACACATACGTAATAATGACGAATACTATACACAAATATTTACGGTAAATATAATAATAATATATAGATAATATTTATAAATATATAAAGTGTGACGTGGGCTAACCAATATTCGAACATATTTTACAAGATATAAATACTAAGGAAGACATTTATTTGGAATAATAACTAGTTTTTGACTTACATTTTTACAATTATACTGAAAATAAATCATTATGTACTGAGTTACTATCACGAACGGGATCAGTAGAATATTCATATATAACCTTTTTCGTTAGTTCTCTTTGGTCTGAGTTTAGGCTGATTGGACTATGGTGTTGTAAGGTTGGTGTACTGGTGTTAAGGTCGGCGCTTAGGTGACGGGTCTAAACTACATTGGGATAAGTTTTCGAGTTTTTTAGATGTTTATTTTTCGAATACCATTAAGAAGCTTGCTGTACTGTCTCTCTCTTTCTGGCAATTTTGCACCGTTCCTTAGAGAATATATATTGAACAAGGTGTTTTTAAATTCAATTTCTGCGCCATTTGATGTTATGAATACTTGTTGATAGAGTTCGTGATAGGGCTTCAAATATTGTCAAATATAATAAAAATAAATATGCTCAAAAGTAGTTGTTTTTTACCCAACTTTGCTACAAGGAATGTTTTGCCTTTGTGAATTTATATCTGGCTATAGATGTATCATTGGTATCTTTTGGCAAGTATTACACAAAATGACTAGAAAAATCATACTAGTTGTTGTAATGAAAAAAAATGAATTAATTTTACTGAAACTTATGTTACAATTTATACACTAAATAGGTTCTTATCTATTTCTTTTTAAATCTATATTCGGCCTTGATAGTGTTGATACATACATATATACAATAACTATGAAATTTTTAGCTTGTTCGCAACTGTTCCAAACGGCTATATATACACAGTCCTTAACTTATACCTAATAGTAGGCTAGAGCACTGATCAAACTGTTAAACAATTTATAATTAAAATAAAAAAAATGACTAGAAAAAATTAGGAGGTAAATGCGTAACAAACTAATTAAATTAAATATATTAAAATAAATGCACAACGAAGATCAATTAAGACCGCAAAATATGAAAGTTATGTACATCTAACAAAATTCACAGCTTCAACGTTTATTAATAATAGTAAACTTTAAATGAACTACAGCTAATTAAACCTTCCAATTAACTGTACATCTATGCTAAGGAATGTCCGCCACGATATCTATTACGATACAAAGATATTAGAAAATATACTTTCAAGAGGAAACATGGAAACTGTGACAGTTTAAATTGGGATTACAAAAATATATACCTACCAACTTCTCAATAACAATCTCTTTCCTTTCTTACTTTACCACCCTCTAGTGTCAAGCAAAGACGTTCTTGCTTTCTGCCAAGACTTTTAGCCCTATCAGCAGGATCCCGACACTTACCATAAATGAGGTTGTAACAGAACCGCTAGACAAAGATATAGAATACGCCTCAAAGACTTTGGGCTAGAGATGGTACATTATGTACGACAAAATAGACACTAACTAATATAGTATACACCTATTTAAGACTAGACTTAGTACGTATTGACATCAAAACCTTTTTTGGCTGCGATCGGTAAGCGTTCGCCCGTCAAATAAGGATTTTCTACCTGGAAACGGAAATTGATGTTTTAGTAGTATATGAACGAAAAAGCGTTTTGATCCGGGCAGAAAATGCGTCAAGAATGATGTCATAGAAAATGAAAATCCAAAATCGGTCGAAAACGTTTTGATATTATGAGGTTTGCTCATTTATATTGGCAAAATGGAACCAAGCATACTAACAGCCGGTTGGTATTTCTTGGCGACGAGGTTCTTGTGGTGCTCGGGGAAAGGAAGGTCGAGGTCCGAGGAGGAGTCGGCGGGGCAGCTGAACATATGCTCGCCGTCACACATGCAGTGCTGCGACAGCTGGTACTCACGGCTGAAGGCGGCGGTGTTCTCGAACTCGCTGATGCAGCCTTGATCCTCTGTTGCAAGCCAAAAATATATGTAGGTACCTTCTTACTGCTTTTGGCTATGCAATTCAAAATCAAAATCAGAAGTCATTTATTCAAATTAGGCTACTAAGTTGCACTTTTTGAAGGTCAGATTACATTGGACACCACCCAGTTTCGCCCACCCTTCACTTCAATTAAGATAAGGAATAAAAAATTTGGAAAGCTTGATTAAATAGTGTCGTAGGGTATTATCTGAGACACTTTCTAATACCGATCTTTTATTGAACAAAATAAATGTGCAAAATACCCTGTAATAAAATAACAGAAGCCTCAAGCTAGACCTAACAGCGTAACATATTACCTGTGTATCCAACGGGGCAGGGGTTCGGGGGGTTGCAGTAGGCCGGGAGCACGGCATCGGTCTTCACCATCTGATGGTTAGGCATCACACCAGAAGGCTGAAGCCGCTGCTCACCCTCGCCAGCACCACCGGTTACGTACTGATGGCCCCAGAGGGAGCTGCCAGACGAAATTGATTCATATTACTTTGAACTTTACAGTCCATTTTTCTTTAACTAATTAAAAATCCGTCATAAATCTCCGAGCTAAGGTTCATTTAATCCCGAGTCCATGACCTTTTAGGTAAGGTGCAGCCTGATTGAATTTAAATTAAATAACTTGCATGCAAACACTGGCAGCTTAGTTCGTTATGGAGCTTAGAGCTTTTCTAGATTAATGCCTATCAAAAACTAAAAACATGTTCACCAAACCAAAAACTAAAAATTAGTTCCCGAGCATAACACGGACTACCAAAAAATACTCAGGTTTATGATAAAATAGATTAATTATATCAAAAGAGGTTGGCTTCTTGAATTCTTTGTGTTAAGTTCATTACACCCTGGCGCTAATAGATTTAAATGTACGAGATAATTGCTGGCTACAATTCGCTTGTGGTACAGCCCCACCTCGTATTGTCTAATCGTGTTATCCGTCAATCTTAATGTTGTTAATTCGTCCTAATTTCTCGTCTAGACTTGATTTGTCTTTTTGAATTAGAACGATTGTAGACAATGGACCACTTCTATTGTTATTGCATGTTTGAACATTAATTGTTGGTTTTCAATTGTTCTCGAAGACAATTTAAGATGGGCTGTTGTACTGTGTTAGTATGGTACAGAAACCCATTTAGGTATTTGTTTTTTTTATGTTACTTATTGTTAAAGAAATTGAAAGTTTGACTCATTTATCCACTTTCTCATAATATATTACCTCCATTTATCTACTAATCCTTCTCATCCAATAACATCCAGCCTAAATCGAAATAGCGAAGAATTTGGATGAACTGTTATCAGCCGCATTCCCTCGCAACCGGTTAAATAGTGTTCTAAAGATTTTCATTGAACTCTAGTTTTCAAGGCGAATTAATACACGAACAGTCTCTCTCATACAACCCACCTGTGCTGCAGGTACTCTTGGTCCCGCAGGCTGGGGTTGGGGTTGCCGTCGATGAGGGAGTCGTAGTCCAGCTGTTCGTTCTCCAGCTCCTTGTTGGCGCGAGACATCAGCGATAGGTGACGGTCGCTCGACGGGAACTCGAGATACGAGGACGCAGCGTCGTTGAATTCCTTGCCCATACGCTCGACGACTTCACGAAGTAAAGCCTCCGTTAGGATGGGGTCCTGGGAGGAATTTGACCATGAGTTTGGTTTGGAGTAATCTAAGAACAGTAACAGAAGTCGCCGGTCAGCACACTCTGCATGGTAAACATCTTCGAGCCGACTATCATTGGTAAATCGTTTAAATGTTTTTGTATAGATTAAATTCAACGTCATTTGCCGAAAAGCATTGATATGTCACTCTACACTTTTCTAAGATTATATTCATATTTAAGTATATAGCTAGGTAAAATTGTCAAGGCCCTCCGATTTTAAAAACAAAAACAAATATGCTCGAGGATTTCAAAGTCTTACTAAACACAATGTACTTCCAGTTTGTAAAACGAATTGTTTAACGACTTCTGTTGCTGACTGGATGTTTGACTTCGAAGTTTCTACTTTGATAAAATAGAGAATACATACCTTTTCCCCAATAGAACCATGGGGGATAAAGCCCATTGTTCCTACGATGCTTGTCGCCATAATTAAGACTGCGAGTGGGCCCATTGCGAATCTGTCGACAAACGAAAATAATCAAAACTTTATACAAGCAAAGTTAAAACTACTCGATACACAATTATTTTTATGTCCTGTATGTTACAAAACGTCAGTCATAAATCCGTCAATGCTGGCAATTAGTCATAATGTAAATTAGGTAGGTTTTTATAAAACCCATCAGTACAATTCATATCAATCAAACGATACATGACATAACATTATTGTTTGGTGTTTTTGTTCAGAAAAAATCGAGTTCGGTCCCATTGTGTGAAGTGGCGTGGGCGTCGAGATTAAGATGCTATCAAAATGTTTATACGCCGGCGTTCTTTGATCCGAAACGAGTCAAGTACATAATTGACTTAATTATGTTTTAATTAAAAACTTATGGAACATTTTGGACTCCGGCCGCGGTACGTGCGAAACTAATTTGTTGATTGATTTATAGTTCTATTGTTAGAACCTTGTAAATGACACTAGGGATTCTTGAAAAACGAATATTATTTATTATAATAGCATAATTATTAATAACATTTCAACTATTTTTCTTCGAGATCAAACTTTTAATCAACAACACTTCGGAAGGTGCTGAATTCAAGTTGCGATACTTAAAAAGCTGTGTCTCGAATAAAAAACTATACAAATTCGTATTTATATGTTAATCCTGTTCAGTGTTTACGTATAAAAAACCCTATTTATTCCCGTGTTTACTTACAAACCGCATCGTAGTACTAAGTACCGAGACCCGCTGACTTGCTTTTAATTCCGGTTTCGTCTTCCGACTATCAGTCTAGTCAATTACCTTAATGAAATCAATTTATTATTCGTAATGTGTTTATTTATTTAATCAACGTTTATACTTATAAAGATATCGCGTTGAATCTCTTTATCTTAAGATCGTGATACTATTAAATAGACAGACGCTTAGGGTAAATTAAATGTTGACTCATAATCACGAGAATATGCAAGAGCTACGATCATCATTTTAAGTTTTGACCTACTGCAACTAAGTTCTACTAATTTATGCCACACTGAACAATGATGTCAAATATTCTACACTTACTAATAAAGAGGCAAATGTATCGCCGGAAACGAAAACCAATAATAATAATAATCTTATGAAAACCAGTAATTGTATAACATCGTTAAGGTCTAAGAAAGTCCGGTAATATCCGATGCGTATGGCTTGTGAGTACTTGAGAGTACCTAAGTAGTGCCCAAGAGTGGCCGAGACTAGATAAAGTACCGGTCAGACCCGTGTCGGCTGAACATGGCCTAGACATAGCCTAGGCTGGAATCAAGTCTGTACTCTGTCCATTCACTAGTGTTCATTCAAGCTTTCTACTGCCACAGATCATGGATGGAAAAATATGTAGACGCGACATTTAAAAAATATAAATCAATTTAAATATTATTTAAATTGCATATCCAAGTAATTGCGTATTAATGGGGATTTGCAGTTAAAAAAATATACATTCATAAATACAAATAATTTAAGCAATATATTTGTGAAATAAATGCCTAACTAAAACTATCAAGAAACATTAAAAAGAGTGAAATGAAAACAAATACCTATGTATCCGAATTAATTTCTTATCTTTCAACAGAAACTTAACTCATATTGAGTAATAGTCGTAGACTCATAATAAAATATATAAAAAATTGCTAAATCTATCCACTACATGGTCTGTGCGCCGGGCGGGTGTGGGGGGCGGGGCACCTGCGCGGGCGCCTCTCGTGGGCGGACGATCTGTCGGCGCGTCCGCGGTCCCCCGCCCGCGGACATCACTTGCATCGCAGTTATGACGCAGAAGAACCACTTATACTAATAAGTTATAGGTTAATTCTACTCATAGTCACTTGACCTGATCCTAACCTAACCGGTCTGTTACTAACCTTACATAACTTATACTTATTTCGAGGAACCTAGTTGAATGTTGTCATTTTGAGCACTTACTATTTTGGAATGACAGTAGAATAATGTAGAGAATAAGGAGTTTTTGTGCTTAGGCCTATGCATGCCCGAGTTCTCATGCAAGCCTTAAAAAAGGACAGCGTGTCTTCCTATGAAGTTATCACGTGTTTTAAAAAAGTCCACCAAAAAAAAACGCAAATTCGCTTATTAGAGAATGGTTTTTTTTTTACATTAATATTAAAATACGTTTTAATCATATTAACCTTCTGTAACTTTTTCATATTGTAATCGTTCGTTATTGTCAACATATACTTGCATTTTGTTTTACATTTCTCTAACATTGAACATGGACTAACTAAGCTGGATCGCAGATGAAAACAAAGTCTTTTTCTATGTTTTCTTTGAGTTGAACTTGTGAATAATAGCCTAGATACATCGGCTAACATTACCCACATTAAAGAAAAATGGATTTGAGATAGTTATTGCAACTTTTTAATTAAAACTCCTTTATTTATAATGTTTTATATTTAAGAAAAAAAAACTTATATTTGTATCCCGAAGAATTCTTTTTTCTTGTGGTACTTATTGCTAGGCGAGTTATCTCATAAAACCTTGTTGCCTGTGTAAGTGTAAAGTAAAAAATATCTACCTTTAAAATTTTATCTACATTAAACCAACTCAAATCAAAATTAAACGACCA
The DNA here is from genome assembly GCF_003590095.1 of Trichoplusia ni. Taxonomy (NCBI): domain Eukaryota; kingdom Metazoa; phylum Arthropoda; class Insecta; order Lepidoptera; family Noctuidae; genus Trichoplusia; species Trichoplusia ni. Next base: position 9,607,293 of record NC_039486.1, on the reverse strand, counting down.
AATAAGAACAATATTATGATCACAATCGAGACAATATTGTTCATAAAAATCGCATAAACTTTTTATTGTTTTAAAAGATATAATTTTTTAATTTATGGATGTAAAAACAATAAAACCTCTTTATATTGTTTTTTTAGAAATTAGCTACTGAGTTATTTGTGTGGGTGGTAGTTATTACTTTTTATAAGCTTTTTAACGATAAATTGGATATTATTTTTTATGTCTATTATGCCTCCTTTTGTTTAAAATGTTAATGTTATTACATAAAGAGTTGTGTACCTTAGGTATAGCGATTGAAATATTCCGAAATCACTGAACTCTAGTGGTGTCGTCTAACAGCACTCATTTTAAAATAACGTCCCTACAGATTATTAAAAAAACCTAAACAGTTACATAAAAATGAGAGTATTTTCGTAGTGCACGTACCATTACTTTAGTTGAGCACAATAAAGTTTTAAAAGCACATGATCGATAAGCTGACAGGCAATGACAAATCGATAAATCGATTGCAGCTTTCGTCCAACGCATCGATTCTCCGATAGCAGAGGACTACCACCACCTACTATAGTAAGGCTGAAGGTTGTGGAAGCGAGACGACACTATATATCCTATAGAGCACTATCTCCCTTGAACAACTGCTCTAAGTTTATTTTACGAGATCGAAGTACTCGAATACAGTATGTTTGTAAAATTATGTCCCATCTTCGAAGGACATATAAGTGACCCGTCAGACGTGCTAAGGTAATCTAGGTCTTGATAAAAAAATATTTCTTTAGCACAGCATTAAAGACAAATTTTACCGTGTATTTTCGGACATTTCCCTAAGCCTACCTACGATACCTAGTTGATATCATTTTAAAAACGCTTTCAGTGCTGCCATGGGTAATTTGTACGACATATCTATACTCTATACTAACATATCAAGCTGAAGAGTTTGTTTGTTTGAACGCGCTAATCTCAGGAACTACTGGTCCAAATTGAAAAAATCTTTTTGTATTGTTGGCTATAAATCATCACGCTGCGACTAATAGGAGCGAAGATACAGTGGAAAATGTGAAAAAAAACAGGGCAGGTATAAATCATTACTTATATCTTCTACCCGCGGGGACGAAGTCGCGGGCAACAGGTAGTTAAAAATAAAAATTAATTAATAGATCGCGAAAAATATTTTTTTCTTACGCTTTACTACCACCCCTTTATTGATAAGACGGTTTTTTGAATACACACTATATATGCTATTTGATTTGTATGCTGGTGTAATGCTCGTATCGATATTCGATTCTTGATAACGATTGCACTACTTTAGCGATAACTTACTGATATGAATTTGATAAGTCAGCTGTTAGCAAATTGACGTTTTTGAACTCGTTGTAATAAAAATATGATGAGAGTTTCTAATTAAGTGGTGTTTGAATTTAAATACTTACCCGTCTTAAAAACAAAAATGGATTTTACGAGTGATATTGAAATTGGAGCTAAATTAACGTCTTTACTTTAATGATACAATAAAATTAATGATTGTTAAAGATTTCGCACTAGCATTACCAAATAATGAGAACTTAGGTAGGTTGGTACATTAGAAAAGTATCAAGCACCTTTAACTTAGCTAAACGTAATTAAAAAAGAACTTAAAACTCAAAGAATCGAAACCTGAAAATAAAATAAGGTAAATAAATAATTGCAGTTCCTAATAATCGTAAGTTTGGTAGATATGCCAACTTAAGATCTTTAAATGTTTCGTAAGTAAGCGAATCTAAGACTTCACGATTAGTACCTTCGAGTCAGCGAATAATTAAAGTATTAAAGTAAAATCCAGCCTTGCAGTAACAAAAATGCTAACGAGAGTAAATGAAATTGAATGTCTACTTTCTATCGCAAGTTTAGTGTTGGTTACAAACTCTGCTTGGGTATAGTCAGGCACACAGAAATCTAAATAATAAGTATTATTTACATTTCTATGGTCAGACAGTACCAAAGATGTCCGCGAGTAAATTGTTGCATAATATATTTTATTTTCTTATCTTTTTACAGTAACTTTGACGCTTGACGTTATTTTAACGGCTGCGGTTGTGAACAGAACTAAGTGGATGATCCCGATAAAATATGAGTCAGTAAACGGTGGTAACATCTACGTATGAGTGTAGGATACATATTGATTACATGATGAACCTAAACATCATTCACATAAAAATAGGAATGACAAATTAAGTTAGCAACAATTGGTGCCGGATCCCGGAGTATTCGTACGTACGTGCGTACGTAACCAACGAGGTTGGAATACTGATGAGATGTCTGATACCGATCGATAGTAAACAATGAGTGTGTTGACATGTACACGTCAAGTTAATAAACTGAGGGTCCGGTTGCGCGCGAAAACCGATTTGAATGTGGAAAATTTAGTGATGTATTTCTATTATTCATTTTTATTATGGAACAATATCTCACAAAAGAGTTTCGTAGTTTGATTGGGGCCGAATATTATTAATTAGTATTGAATGTAATTGTGTGTGTGTTTTTAATATTATAAGGTCATGTCGTCCTTCATCTGGAAAAAGACCTCTTTTCCCTTTTTACAGTATGGAATATTTTTTTATTTTCCAGTTAGTACAATAGTAGTGCAAATAGTATAAATAATATAGTAATGTATTTAACGTATATGTATTAGCTTAGTTAAATGCAATTAGGTATTAGGAGGCAAGATTAATGCAGTGTAAAATGATACATAATAAATAAATAAGAATTTTAATAATACACAATATTATCGTTACCAGATAATAATAAAATTAATAGGCTGCATTGTCACAAATGTGCTTTTCAAGATGCTATATGTAGGATCGCTTCCTTTACCTAGATATAGCTTGTATTGCACGGATTTTACGAAAGAGTTTTCATAAGTTCTTAAAAGCCATTCCTGGTGGATCGCTGCCTTATCCACCTTTTGCAAGTAAGAAGCTAAGCAAGTTTTTTTTTATTTCGTTAAATTAAGCTCCGGGTTAATTAAGTCTACCGTGAAACGCGAGGCATTAATTAAAAAGTTTAAGACTTTTTTGTTAATGTTATTTTCAGCTTTATGGTGGTTGAACTGATTATATTATTTTGGATTTTATTTATACTGAGTTTTACTAAAAAATTCTAAAACTCTTTTTAATTTCAACTTGTTTTGAGGAGCTATTAATCGATAAATAAAACTAAAATATAATTAAGCACATAAGATATTTTGCCGTCTTTCCCATAATCCAAAAAATATTTATTAGAATTTAGATTATTTATAATATTGTAACTCAACAAGGTTTCAATCGTAAGTCGTTAATTCGTTTTCTTTAAAAAAAAATTGTAACTGGCTGGAATTTTGTAAACCGAAAAAGAAACTGTAAATTTGACAAAACAAAACAAAAATATTTTTTTTTAAAGACAAAGTTATTAGTTGCAATATTAATTGAAGACGTACTTCGCTGAGTTTCAAATATTAAATCAAGTAAACTAGAACACAAGTAGGTAAGTCATTGATTAAATACTAAGCATTCGAAATTAAACATAAAAATGTCGTATCTGCAAAACATTTTTATAACATAGTTTCAAATATCGTCGCCATTTATAGCCGTTACGTTCTGCAAACCGTAATTTGTTGTGACATAAATGTTCTTATGTCGGTTATATGAAAATTAAAGGGAGGGACTATCTTGTTCTAGTTAATTGTGATTTATAAACACTTCGCAGTCCGTTGTACTATTTCTAAGCGCCATTAATTAGTGTCATCACTCACGGATCGGAGGCAAAGAATGTGAAACAATTCTGATTGACGAATGTTATTTGAGACGGTAACCCGTAACTGTTTTTAATACATCGCTCGCTCTGCACAGTCTTTTGTTTAAACTTCGAATACTAATGAAGCAATGGATTGTGAACTTTGGTAGAGTTAAAATCTTCTAAATTGTAAGTTAATAATTGTTTAACTTAGTTTGTTTCTGATTACAAAGCTTTACTTAAAGTTTATTACGTGCGAACAAAGTCACGTTTTATCACAATTTGACAGCCGCGGTACAATTACATGACGTCAGGGGATTTTATCATTGCCCTTTCTAACCATGATTAGGCCTTTTGTGAACAAAATTGAATTCCAAACCACTATTTAACTTAGTTACGTCATTGTTAACAAATTCACTTCAAGTGTGAAACCAAGCAAGATATCGTGGAGGAATTTTGCTTTAATGTTTAAAGGGTGTTAAGATTTATAGATTTATACAAAATAATGTTTGATTTCCAAATGCTAAAATACTAATATTTTTATTTTGAATCAATTAAAGTAATCGGTCCGAGATTTATATCCCAATGCTTCATCGCCCTTACTGTTTGCTCATTTTATTTCAAGAAACTTTTATTAAAGACAATTTTGCAGAAGCGTTCAATTATTGTTTATGTTTAAAAAAAAAAATATTTTGTCACCAGTTCCATCAAATCATTAGAACCCCTATCAGCTCTTTATAGCTCTTATAAAATACTTTAAAAGGCACAAATACAAGTAGGAACTCGATTGTTTAAAAATTGATATGTAATTGAAGTTTCATCGATTTTCCATGATGGGTGATAGCAGGGGGCGCAGGACGGAGGCGAGCGTTATGAAACGGGTGTGAAAGTGGGTGGAGGGGAGGGGTGGGGTGTTAGTCCGCGAAACTAATTCCTAGGAACACTACAAAAGCTCTAGCTCCACCCACGGACCGAACTGCGCAGGTCTAGAACGAATCGATAAAATCTAGGCACCAAACCTCCAACAAGACAAAGTTACATATTCAAGTACTAAGATGTTATCAACGTAGGAATGTTTAATTTTTATGACTTTATAATAATAGGTTGTACAAGATAAACACCACATAATGTTGACATAATTCTCTAGACGATTGAGCAATTATGCCACAAGGTACTTTGTTTAGAATTGTCACTGAATTGCTATAATTAAATAATCCTGTTTGATTAAGCTTTGCTGGCAATTTATATGATTTTCAAGAGCATCAAGATTATATATAATTCAATAATAAATTTTAATTATTATAGAAGTTTATGTAAACGGATATTGAATAATTAGTTGTTACTTAATTATTAATTTCAAATACTTGAGTTGTGATTACTTTCAAGTCATTATCATTTCAAAGTGAAGGATAGAGATTTCAATCTTAGACTTGTTGCTTTCTGTGATGAAACATTCAAGCACAGGCTTCTTTCAGGTGCTAGTGAGCCTTAAAACCTCAATTAACAAGATAAAATGAACCTTATTGCTATTGAATAGAGCTCTATATTGCGCCACGCCTTGTTAGAGGCCGATGGACAACGCGCAGGCGCGGGAGAGTTCGAGATGAATCTCCACAAAATGTCGGTTTTTCAAGAGCGTCGAGATTATTTATTATTCAATAATAAATTTTAATTATTATAGAAGTTTATGTAAATGGATATTGAATAATTAGTTGTTACTTAATTATTAATTTGAAATACTTGAGTTGTGATTACTTTCAAGTCATTATCATTTCAAAGTGAAGGATAGAGATTTCAATCTTAGACTTGTTGCTTTCTGTGATGAAACATTCAAGCACAGGCTTCTTTCAGGTGCTAGTGAGCCTTAAAACGTCATGTAACAAGATAAAGTGAACCTTATTGCTATCGAATAGAGCTCCATATTGCGCCACGCCTTGTTAGAGGCCGATGGACAACGCGCAGGCGCGGGAGAGTCCGAGATGAATCTCCACAAAATGTCGGTTATGACGTTACGAGATTTGATTTGTAATTTAGCCCGTTGTTTCTTATTAATTAAAGCCGAATTTCGAAATAAAAAGAAGACAAATTTTTGAAACAGAAATTAAAAAGTAATAGGTACTCACTCGTAATTTAACTAAACTTGCAACAATTATGATGAGTGCAACCGCAAAATACATCGATTTATGTAGCTAATTAGTAAAAAATATTTTTGATCTTTTTAAAGTTCAACTTCTTTAGCACTAATGTTCACTGAAAACTGATTCTAATTGACACGCCCGACCGTTCAACTAACATGCTGAATTTTCAATAGTTTTTAATTAATTAATATAATTAACGACTTCCTCCATCGGGAGTATGTCCGGAACTGGAAGCCCGTTCCCAATTGCAAAGCTCATTTCAGGAACCGGGAAACGCATCTGTTAACTTCGCACTATATTAAACCGTAATACCTTTACATAAGGTTCAAAGTTGGGCGTTACCCTGTTAGAGGCCTAAGCGCAACGCGCAGGCGCGACGACCTGCATCGGGCGGATGCCCTGATAAAGAGCAACGCCTAGAACCGTCCATAAATGTTAAAGGTTGATGTGAAAAAAAACCTAATTTGAAAAAAAAAATGTGACTCGAAATAAGAAATACCGAAATAAGGAAATTAAAAAAGTATGCTTACGTGAATTCTCAGCAAACTGGCAATAATCACGATAAGACACAAAGCAAAATACATCAATTGCTTTCAAAGGATTTTCAAATTTTTCTTTATCCCGAAAACAGCATTGGTTAGCCTCTCACAAACGTATTCGAGGTAAGCTATCTTTAACTTGAAACTGGTACTGGACTCCAACAGTTAAGTTGTATGCGACGACTGCACGACCCGGAGGCTCACACGGAACTGTTGCGCGCTTTCAGTCCAAAGGATTATTTTCATGAGCCTGAAAGCGCATCTACCGGTTACTGTCAAATCAAACAATTCTGAACTTTATCGCTGTAACATAGGGTCGCTTGTTGCGTGCTTCCTAGTTGGGCCGGTGTGCAGTGCGCAGTCGCGGCCTGCATTTATTTTAAGCTCGGTCTAGGGCTCGCGAAGCCTGCAGGAAATATTGATTGCAACGAACTGAAAGGTCGCTGTGAAGCGAAATGAAATTTTGTCGTATCTCCATTTTATAGTTCATAGTTTAAATTTTTGATGTCTTTTACACAAAGGATGTTGAATAGGCATGTTTTCAGGACTTTTAAATACATTTTAATACTAGCATTTTATATGGAACAAATGCTTATTTTACCTATACGACCTTTATCATACTGGTAATTAATAATGAGGTGCCAATTGTATGGGTGTAAGAAAAGCTGATGACTTAGATTTTAGCTTAAAATAGTCTTTAGGACTGCGATTCTGATAGCCGGTCATAAGACGGAAGTTAACTTATAATGACACCAAAAAATAGATTTTTTTAAAGTAGAGCTTTTCAACACTTTGTAAAAAAGTCGCTAATTACGTCCATTTTACGTCTGTGTCCTTGTGATGAAAACGCTTTGTCCGATTTCTCAAAAAGCTTTAAGATTTAAAATTCGTAATTATTTCCGTAAAATGTAAATCAAATATGTATGCTATTCAATTGCAATCATTAAACTAATATAACAATAGTAAAAATATAACTTACGCGTAATCGAAGCAAACTCGCAATAATCACTATGAGGCAAAGCGCAAAATACATCAGCTTAAAACGTTAGCATTAAAAAACCAACTTTCAGAACAATGAGACTGAATTTCAGAACCGGAACGGTCAACGTTAACCGGAGGCCGACGCGAAACTGTTGCATGGGGTGGTCGCTGCAGGCTTTTCAGAACTTCGGAAGCGCATACATCAGTAACATTGCAAAATTGAACTTTATCGCTGTTCAATAAGGTTGTGTATCGCCTGTAACGCTGTTAGAGGCCTGTGCGTATCGCGCAAGCGCGGTACTGCACCCCGCGGATACCTGATTTATAGCTTCGTCTAGGGTACCTGAGGGAAATATTGATCGTAGCTCGAGTGTGATTGAAATGAATACTAGAATGGTACCGGACATATTGCGTAATGATTTCATTTTAAAGCGCTGAGAAAAATATTCGCTTGATAACTTTATAAAACGCTCTATTGATTTTAAAGGTGTAATTATTTGGAAAATAGGTTGAAAATGCGTTTTAGGATTTTTTTACACAGGTACTCGAGTTTTTGAATTAGTAATAAAAAAACCTTTAAAAAAATGCTAAACGGTTTAATCATAATCATATAGCCGGTAGTTTAAATTAGAGCTTAGGGTGTTAATGTTCTTCTAAGCTTAAAAAAGTAGGTCATTCGATGCAATCGACAATTTGTATCAAATTGTTTCAAGAATTTTAGTTAAGGCAAATTTACAAAGTATTTTGGCTACAAATGTTGAATGATGCGCAATAAGAGCTAATTTTGCAAAGAGCCTACTTCTGAAAACGCGCAAAGCGCAAGCGCAAGATTTCCATTTCGCTTGTTGCTTTAGCAAGAGTTATAGCTGTTATTTGATAAATAATAGTGAAAACCAGAAAATCTTCTAAAAAATGATTCAAATGTTTAATTTTAATTTAACAAGAAGAAAAGTTACTTAGGTCATTAGTGTTAGGTACGTACTTGAGTCTTCAATGTGGCTCTTATTGTGGTACGTCACACCTTTATTTCCATACATAGGTCTGTCCCAAACGACTTTAAAAATCATCTCACAAACGAATGTGCAAACAAACTTTGCAATGAAAATAAACATTTTGAACTTCAGTAGTTTAGTCTTTAACAGGACACTCGTAAAGGTGTATACCCGGTTTTATAAACATTATAATTATAATAATAAGAAAAAGTTAAGTTACAACGTCTCGCAATGAAAGTTAACGCGGAACTGTTGCTTTCAGTACACAAGATTGCCTTCATGAGCCTGAAAGCGCATCTATCATTCGGCTGCCAAACTATTTTGAACCTTATTGCTAGTGCATACGGGTGCTTGTTGCGTAACTTTATGTTAGAGGCCTGTGTGCAACGCGCAGGCGCGAACTGCGTTTTTTATCTGCTTTTCAGACTTGACCTTCTTATGTTTTAGTTTTTTTTTAATTATCCGATTAATTAAGTAATAAGCATTGAGTGATAGCTAAATAATTATTTTACTTCAACTTAAGTTGAAAGCTTTTTCATTTAATCTCCAAGGCTTCTTTCAAGACCTTGTTAGAGGCCGGACGATAGTGCGCATGCTCGGTATAAGGTTCTATTTTTATATTATGAAAATGGAATACCATTTTAAATGCGAGTGGGATTATAATTGATTTCTTTATGGTTTTATTGTTTTAAGTAAAGTGTTTAAGTATTAAAGCTACTTACGCGTATACGGAGTAAACTTGCAATAATCACGATGAGACACAAAGCAAAGTACATCAGCTTTCAACTAATGCATGAAAAAACTTTTTAATCTTTTTGAAGAAATAGTAAATTATTATTTAAAATGTCAATTAGTCACGCGATTGAGAGTACACGTAATTTAATCAGTTAGAATTACACTTTGAGACTGAATTTCAAAATTTCAGCTCACGCAACGCGCCTACCAACCGAGGGTTACCGCGAAACTGTTGCTCGGGGTTGGTGCACAGCCTTTTCTAGAAGCTCGGAAGCGCATTTAACAATAAATTCACAAAATCAAACTTTACTGCTGTGCAATAAGGTTGTATATCGCCTGTAACGCTGTTAGAGGCCTGTGCGTATCGCGCAAGCGCGGGACTGCACCCCGCGGATACCTGATTTATAGCTTTGTCTAGGGTACCTGAGGGAATATTGATTGCTTCTCAATGTCATGGAGATGAAACTTACGACGCAATATGTTGTTCATATACGTCCTAATTATCTCAGATTTTTGTTTTTTTACTGAGGTAATGAATGCAGTTCAATAGACGTGAAAAGATGATAACGCATGTTTAGCGTAATAAAGAAAGATTTTAAGTCTCTGTTTGCTAAAGGTCATGGGGTTGCGTTATCGGCGTTTAATCTAAGGGGGCAAATAATGCGAATTTCAGGGGCAAAGTTGTTATCTCGCTTTTTTTCTAACGGAGGATGGAATTTTTCGAATCAGTAATGAATTGGGGGGGGGGGGTGCATTTAAAAATAGATAATAATTGGTTTTAATAGTGTTGTAATTTACTGCTACATGAATTACGGATCGCTTTCTATTGATTCCAAATTCGAAAAGTAAACAAAACAAAAAAAAAACAATAATATTGATACTCACATTGATGCTTAACAGTTGGAAATGAAGCTGCCGTTAGCGAGGCAAGTAACAGGCGCGGTGGGGCAGAGACCTTCGGAGTTTTGGAAAATGTAGTTCTCTTCAATGTATTGTACGACGTACGACCAGATGAAGTTAGCAATGTTCAGGGCGAAAATAACGTAGCTCTGGGTTTTCAGCGAGATCATTTTAATTCAAGGCAGAAAACCAGGAATATTGATATTATTATTGGAATTATTCCTTAATATGTGAAGTTTAACACTTTAACACCGGGAAAGATAATGCCTGAACTGCTCGTTACGGAGACCGACGCGGAACTGTTGCACGCTTTCAGTCTACCAGAGAAATTACAGGAACCTGGAATCGCATCACTATTGCCAAAGTAATATGAACTTTATGGCTGGGAGATAACGTCGTGTGTTGTGTGTTTGATAGTTAGGCCGGTGTGCAGCGCGCAGGCGCGGGTTGCATTTATTTTGAGCTCCGTCTAGGGCTCCAATGAAAGCCTGCAGGAAATATTGATTGCAACCCACTTGAAGCTTCCTACGCAATACAGAATAATTATCTGTTATGTATACTTTGTTTAGCAAACAAACAATCTTGACTGATTGATGTACCTATGTTTTTTTGGTTGGCTTTTTTATGATGCCATTAAATAAAGCGTCAAAATAAGAAGTGGACAAATTTAACCTTCAGACGGAGCTGGAACCTACGACTGCTGGTTCCTGATTCTTTATAGTTTTGACTCTATGGGAAGCAAAACAATTTACTACAGATTTTGTACCAACAACTTGAACTCCTTCGATAAATCTGAGATTCTCTTTCTTTGATTTTCATTAACGAGTTAGCTAGCTAAAATCTTCAAGATTCAAATTTGTCTTTACAAAGCAAATTCATGACCGCGGTCCTTGGGAGGCTTCTGAGACTTTCTTTAAACCCTAAAAAGATCAGCGGCATGTCGATATAATTATCCACTGCCACGCAAGCAATAAAAAAATATTAAACATTGCAAGAGTAGATATCGGAAAAGAAGACAGATTAAAGTATATAAAAGCCTTTTTAAAAGTCAATTCTATATCACTTATCTACATTACTTGATGCTTACTTTGGCCAAACTTAAATTGAAACCTATTCTTGCACGCATTTATTTATTTACCTACCTATGTAAAAATTTAACACATATAAAAATACAGTTAGTACAAAGGCACTGCCTATTCCTAAAGAAAAGATACCAACGAGTTAACGAGTTCAAACGCTTACAACGCAACTCCCTAATCTTCAAGAAATATAGACGTTCATGGAAAGATATTCATATTGAGTTGGTACATAGTGGCAACTTATTAAATAAAATGAGTTGTATTGTCTTAATCGCTAAATAATAATGACAACTGTACTGATAGCCGAGTGGTAGATTTCGCCACGCCAAACCCACTGAAAGCGACTTGTCGCGTGTTCGATCCCTGATTTTCGTGATTCTAGGTGTCTTATGATTCGCATGCAACAAAGTTTGTTACAAATAAGTAGTAAAATGAAAAAAAAAATCAAATATGCAAAAAGAAAATACACGGTGATTTTTTAGTCGTCTTACAAAAAGAGCCCAGTTCATGTATCCGACGTAAAATACCCCTAGACGCGATTATTATTTTTTTATCATCAACAAAGATAATAAGTACGAAGAAAAATTAGACAAGAGAAATCTGAAATATACTCTTAAAAATGATAAAAACGCCGCCGCCCGCGCCCCTCACCATTGCTACAAGGCTCGGACTGCGCTCGCAACAGAGCTGTTTCTAAAAAACTACGAATTGCATCATAATATTGAAAAAAATTGCATTTTAAATTTATTCAAATCTCATAAATACCTATTTTTTTATCATGAACGTGTTCTAGTCATTGGATACATGAACTGAGCTGCTTTTGTAAGACGACTAAGAAATCACGTTGTATTAATGCCAACTGTATACCTATCAAACCTAGATGGACGGACAGAGTGGCTTTAGCTTTTTTGGTACGGAACCCTAATAAAAGTTGCGGGTGAATTACAACCGAAATGTATTTTTAAAAATTTTACGCAAAAAATATTTGTCACAGGTCCGTAATTGACTAAGATATACATAATTCGATAAGAAGTTTTTTTGTTACTGTTTATGCAATGATGTTTACTTTAAAAAAAAAAAACACTTTTATACAGGTGGATATAAATAATAACATAAAATATTAAAGTTCTCAAGAAGGCCTCTGTGCGTTGGACCTGTGTCCCCGTTCACGCCTTTAAAAAGGACCGGGTCTCTTCCCATGAAGTTAGCCCGTGAATGAAAAGAGATACAATAATAATATAATATAATAATATAGATAATAATATCACCATAAATTGCATGAAAGCGCGGGATTTCACTAGGACGTTACACAATCCAGAATTTAATTTTTATAGCAGTAAAAGCCTAGTGGTGTGACCGTTACGCTGCCGCAAAGGTCGTACGTTCGAATCCCGGCACGTATTTATATCTATTGGTATTAATTACGAAGCAAAATATTTATCACTTACTCAAAAGTCAAAACAGTAACGGAAAGGAATATAAGGAAGCTGACAAATCCGGGAATTTTCCAAAACTGTGTAAAGCTACGTTAGAGGCTTACTTTTGAACTCTATATTAGATACTCTATATGACAGCCAGAAGACTTTTTTGTACCAGTATATAATTTATCTATCTATGACTGTATCATAAACGGGTTTGGTTTGAGTCTTTCAAAAAAATATTATTTAACTTACGTAAGAATTGGGCAAAAGCGCTCGGGTCACTTGAAAAAATACATAGAATAATATAAAAGACTATCAGTCAAAACACAGACAGGCAGAAAGCGGAGTCTTAGTAATAGGATACCGTTTTCTTCTTTGTTTAAGAAGTACAGAAAATAAAGTAATTAAATAACAAAAAAATATGTTTTTTTAACTTTTTTAAGAAATTTATCCCGTGTCCGTGTCGCGGGGATTTTCACATTCAAGTCATAAGTACAAGGACAAACAAAAAACAGAAGAAATAAAAATTACAACGCAATTTATTGTTAACTTTATTGAATTGATATCAGAACTAATATTGTTTTTAAATTTAGTCTCTGTGCAGCACGCTGTGCCGGAAATGTGTGCTCTCCGTTATTTACCTACTTTAATAATCTTTGATTAAGGATATTATATTTTACGATTTGAAATCAAACAATGTCAGATTCTTTTTTCTATTTAGGCCCGGTTTCACCAACATAGTATAAGTCTTAGTACAAGAATAAATCGTTAATTACTCCCGAGTATCTATATATATAAAAATGAAATGCTGTTCGTTAGTCTCACTAAAACTCGAAAACGGCTGAACAGATTTGGCTTTTTTTAGTCTTGAAATATTCGTAGAAGTCCAGGGAAGGTTTAAACGGTGAGGAAATTCGAAAAAAATGCAGAAAAGGCGAAAAAATAACAAATTTAATTTACTAAGGTAAAGGCACCATATTTCGATATTGTAATAAAAACGGTCTTATCAAAGCAAGGTCTTATTTAATTAATAATTTAGCTGTTTTTTTAATAATTTATGTACACACACAAATAGTCTTACAATTAATGATGGCTTTAGTATGTGAAGATTTTCTAATAATCGCTCAGTTTAAGGCTAGCAGCTACTTGAATGCATGTTTCATACTAAATTGCTAAATAGTGTTTAAGATGATAGTTTTATATTGTGTGAGTTTTTGTATATTTCAAAATATTATGAGGTTTATATTTTTTATCGAAAACACTTAACTCTTGAGTATTTCTTCACGAATTGAGGAGAAAATTAAGTTTTTAAATACCGAGCCTTTTTAAATACTAAGATTGATTTAAAATCCAAAGACAATAAAGAGATTTGCCCCTCTCCTTTCCTAAATATTTTTTACACTCAGAATTAGGAACAAAATGCATTGAAATTAGAATTTTAAATCGGAATAAGATGCCTCAGACTTCTTTACATTTTACACTATTTAACATTTTTTATCTTTTATACAGTCAATCTGTGAGTATATTTCAAAATTAAGATAAATAACACTTCTAATAAAAATTGCCAATTCTACAGAAAGGTATATTAAACACTCAATTTATGTTCTTTCAAGTTATCATGAAAACAAAGCGGAATTAGGTGCCTTTACCTTACTTTCCTGTCAAACATTTGACATATTTTGATGTCTGTCATAGTTTGAAAAGTAAATTAAAAGAAGTCTTTATTGTTTTATATATTGTCATAAAACCTACGTAGTAGCCAGCGGACCAGTCACTTACATTTTACTTGATCAGGTAACCAAACGGTTCCCAACGTTTCAAAGGAGCTAAAATATGGAGGATCATAAGGTCCCAAGAATCTATCGAAGAGCGTCAGGAGAGAGTTGATGCTGTTCGGGAACATCAGGCTGCAACTCGCTCCGTAGCGTTAATTGCGTTTCATATCTCAACGTATCTACGCATCTGCTTCTAGATCTCTAGAGGCAAGTGCAGAACATGTGCGACAGTTCGCTGATCGTGAACGTCACGCATTGTATCGCGAGTCGGAGACGTTTACTGATAGAAAATTATGCTTGAGTTCTCAGCGAATTTGCATATCTACTAATAAGTCTTTTGAAACAAGTGATGGTCAACAGTTTGACCGAGATAAACATAAATTGTACCGAACACTCACACACTAAAATATTCATAATCAATTAGAAAATCAGAAAGAAAGAATAACTGGAGAACGACATTAAGAGACAGAAAAAGAGCGCAACGAACATTTGAATTCTGATCGCCTTCGACAATCTTTGAACAATGTCGAAATCATCTGACGTAACGTATCGGATGTGTCTCAAAATGTTGCCGCAAGGCATGGCGGCCTTTCTTAGGTTGATAAGGAACGAAGTGCATTTTCCTATACTCCTATGATTGACTGCGCTACAGATTCCGACATCAGATACCGAACCACGGTATATATTATGAAGGTGTTAAATGGCAAAAAGAAACAAACGGTATGTTCTTCTCAGTTGGGAAAGTACGTATTGAAATATCAAAAAAAATCCTTCAGAAATATTAAGACTGCTAAGCGGTGACCATTCACGTTCCATCTTTTGGTGCAACAGATTTAAGAAGGCCGATTTATGATGACATGGAATGTGCAAGCCCAAGTTTACCACCTTATTGGTCATGATTGCCTAAAAATTAACCAAAGGTTTTACAAATATATTTCGTATCGAATTATCATGACCAAAAACAACACGAGAAAATGACCCACCGGGTCATATTTCTGACCGGCAGAAGCACGCGATCGGTGAGTAAAGGATTGAAACACTACCATCATCTTGAGGACTTGCTGCCACATCCCCACGCTATTAGACGACTTTGTTTGGGTATATACAGTGCGTATGAAAAACCCTGTCCAATCTTTGAAGGAAAAGTGACTTGCCAGAGGTGCAAAAAAAATAACATGACTTTCTATTAGTAAAAGAATTTTCGAAATCGGTTCAGCATATGTTGAGATTATCCCCCCAATGTCACAGACTCACGAATTTTACCTCTTTATGATATTATTTAAAAAACATTTCCTTAAGTTTTTTTTATTTTTCCTATATGCACGCACATAACCTACACATACCTACTTATATTATAAAGCTGAAGAGTTTGTCACGCTTGAACGCCATGATCTCAGAAACTACTGAGTGGTATGAAAAAATATTTCAGTGTTAGTCCATTAACTCAGGAAGGCAATGAGATATATATCTACTATCAATCTATGATTAATAGGAGCAGATCAGTAATGAAATATGTTACAACTAGGGGCAGAAACGCAAAAAACAAATCCG
Source organism: Trichoplusia ni (assembly GCF_003590095.1). NCBI lineage: Eukaryota > Metazoa > Arthropoda > Insecta > Lepidoptera > Noctuidae > Trichoplusia > Trichoplusia ni. The sequence goes on along the minus strand of NC_039486.1, from coordinate 9,591,438 downwards.
ATTTAAAAAAAATCCTAAGTTATATTTTCTAACCACGCGGACGAAGTCGCGGGTAACAGCTAGTATAATATATAATAATAACCATTTTACGTTTCACCAACATTTAAACTAAGGATAAAACCTCTATACTAGAGTAAAGTCATATACCGCCGATTTTGGCCATTTAAACTGCTATTCTTTGGTTAGTAGTGTCACAGCCAAGTCAGTTCATACCATTTAAAAAATTTCGCGCCGTTTGTATGCATTAATAAATGAAACCGATAGCGAAGATGATGATTATTTCTGTCTTCGTCCACGGTGATTTAAGGAAAGGGCTAATTATTTTGAAAAGTAGGTACGACGAACGCGATTTGGTGATAAGATTTCGTTTATCAAAAAAAAAAAATTGTTTTTTTTCCGGCAGTACGGTGGAAAGGCGTTGTCTGCGAATTATATTTATTAGATATTGTCGTTTGTTGTTTTTGCTTCAATGAAACACCGTTAGTTGTTTTATTTTCTATCACATAAAAATGCTCAGTAACTAGATCTCTCAGCTACGTTATTTTTATTTTGATGACGATTATCAACAAGGAAACAAAAAAGCATAAGTCAAAACGGTTGCTGTTTTGAAGGTTATTCAAAACGTCAGGTTTATGTATTATCCAAACAATTTTAGGAAATAGGGAGCGCCATTGCTCAGGCACGGAAAACCGGACTATTTTACTTGGTAGCGTTCTAATTTCATTCTATTCAGTCGTTTACGGTTACAGAGTAACTATACAAGATTAAGATATCCGTAGACTAACATGGTGAAATGTAATTGAAGTTAACCAAAGAGTAAATAATTAGAATAAATTTATACTGGGGTAGATACTCTCGTATTAATTCGATGTTGTTGGAACCGGGCCTTAGTTGGCCAGTGATCGCTGAACCAAAGTCAAAACTATGGGAGCTAGCAGATGGACGGCAGCCCCATGGGCGGCCTAGGAAGCGGTATCGCGCAGGCTGGTTCCATGTGGCCCAAAATAGAGAATCGTGGATTAAGGACTTGGGGTGGACTTTGCCCAGTGGTGGGACACAGTGGGCAAGATAAAAAAATATTGGATGTTGATCTAATGGTTAGTAGCCCTGCTTGCTATACCAGAGGTCGGGGGTTCGATTCTCACCCAGGGCAAATGGTTGAGTGATGAGCATGATCATTTGTTCTGTGGCCGGGTGTAAGCTTTGTTTACAAAGCTTACATTATGAGTACTAGACAACTGATAAACATATTTAAATGTCTTAATACATACATATTGTAGATGTAGTTACACCCGGCCCTAAACAAACTAAAGTTTGAGACGAGATGGCGTTGTGTGAAAGTTGTGGATTTTTTCTAAAGGTATTGTATATGTTTCGCAGTTTCGTTATTTAACGTATATTATAAATGCCTTATTTTTGTCGGTTTTCTTTGGGATTATGGTGATGATGATACCTACATTTTGAGCTTTCAGTTATAACAGAACAATGAACTGTTCACTGAAAGGCTTAAGTGCGTGAAGTTCGATATTAAAAAAATATATTTATAAATCTATACTTTATACTAATATATAAAGCTGAATAGTTTGTTTGTTTGATTGTTTGTTTGTTTGTTTGAACGCGCTAATCTCAGGAACTACCGGTACAACTTGAAAAATTCTTTTTGCGCTGAATAGACCATTAATCGAGGAAGGCTTTAGGCTATAAACCATCACGCTGCGACTAATAGGAGCGAAGATACAATGGAAAATATGAAAAAAACACGGCAGGTATAAATCATAACTTATATCTTCTACCCACGGGGACGAAGTCGCGGGCAACAGCTAGTTAACGATACTTGTGAATGCATGGATAGCCGAGTGGTTGAGGTCACCACACCAAACCCATTGTGCGCGACGTGTGGCGGGTTCGATCTCTGCGTAGGACAAGCCTTTGTTGACAACAAGGATTAAATTCCTTACTGCAGGAGTCTTTGGCCTGTTATAATCATTATTCTAGGTCCTATATCGTCAACCAGTAAAGGCAACGAAAATGTACGCTATTTAGGTTATGTTGTGTTTTACTTTTCCAGGTTTCTCAGGTAAATGAAACACACATAGTGTTTCTCAAAAACATCTACATCGATGAATATAGTACCGATTAGATTAGCCTCACCAATCAATAAGAAATTCTTATTAAGAATAAGCCGCAATAAGACAAGCTTAAAAAAACAGAAACCTAGAGTGAAAAGTGAATCATAAGTGTGAATATTATGTAATAACGTTCAAGTTGTGAAAAAATTATTACATTTATTAACAAAGAAGAATATGTTTACAAGTTACAGACAGTTATAAATTTTAGGCATAGGAAGTTTTAGACGTACAATTTATTATCGGCGAGTGGTTAAGGTCAACACGCGAAAATATAACTATAAGGAAAAATATTATTTTGTACTTTGCATTTTTGTAGTGCTTAAAGTAAACAGATTTTTAATAGGCTTTCCTTTTCAATTTAAAGATTATATTTATATTTGTATTGGCCTTTTGTTTCCTATGAGTTACGGGTAGGTTTTCTAAGCAACTGACTTTTGATAAAACTCTTAACTTAATATATTTTTGTAAAAAAAGGTTTAAGCAAAAAATTGCAAATAGCTTGATCGCATTTTAAATTATTTTTACTTGCTAACCTGATTTCTTAGTCACAATGAATATCGCAGTATGCAGTCAGATATCCGTCATTCTAAATAGCTCTTAAACAACGTAACTAGTGAACAAATGAGTTTGAATAGCTAAAAAGTAAATATACGCCTTAAATACACGTCTTTTCTCTAATTATTTCTGATTCAAGAATGTTTATGGCCTCGCAAAGCATTTTACGCGAGTGATGTGATCTTCTTGCCCCATTTGACAGTTAACAGAACAGAACGAACATTATAAAAGTATTGTAAAAGTAAAGTTTACTAAATATGAACTATCATATCATAAAGTTTGGATTCTCAACCATACTTCGGAACAATAGAGATCTTGGAACGGTGAACCGTGAACCGTTCCAAGATCTGAAACCATTGTAAACTCGGTTTTTGAAAATCGATCAATCGAATTTATGTTACGTTCATAAAAGCGTACGTAACGAACGAGGAGCTCTTGGCTAAGCTATAACTAATTAATTTGATCGATCAGAGGTGACGCTTGACGGGGTCGGACGGAATTTTAATCCACCTTTGTCATAGAGAGTTCCTGCGTTCCTCAAACTAAATTTGTGAACGGAAAGGCAGTGTGCTGCTGGGGAGTTTGTTGCGTATCTTCTCTCAAAGCAAAGGCACTTAAGAAGTGATGAAGGGTGGGCGAAACTGTGCGCTTTTTGTAAAGCACTGGTACTTAGCAAAATCCCGTTAGACTGGAAGCCGACCTCGACATAGTTGGGAAAAAGGTTGGTTTGTTGATTCGACAAACGAACGCTATATGTGTTGGTGTAGGTTCATATGTAAAGTAGTATAAAATCTTCGAAGCCAGTGTGGTTGTAGGGCTCTATAGTTTTTGAATTACAGCCTACTGTTTCTCTTTCTTCGTAGACCATCTTATCCCACGTAAAAGGCTCACAATTATATAAATCAATTTTCATTATGACTATAATTATTACCAGAATACACTACTATGTACGTAACTTTGTAACGGTTAATTTTGGATAAACCAGGGGTGAATAGAGGTTTAACGCGATGAATACATAAAAGTATGTAAAGATACTTTCGGCAGGTTAAATGTATTTAAATGATGATTATCCTTTCCTATCCTAATCTTTTGTGTATCATAATTATATTGTGCCTTTAAAACGAGCAAAGTTTTACGCAACATTAATACCAAAAGTGTCTCTAAACGTGTAATTTTATGGTAATTACATATGACTCAAAAAGTTTACTGAATAATGGTTTGACGTCATCTTAACAACGGCTGGAAAATGTGGGATGACCAAGGGAGGACAGCTGAGAAAATTGCCATGAGTATACACGGTGATTTTTTAGTCGTCTTACAAAAGCAGCCCAGTTCATGTATCCGACGTAAAATACCCCTAGGCGCGATTTTTTTTTATCATCAACTAAGATATTAAGTACGAAGAAAACTAAACAAGAGAAATCTGAAATATACTCTTAAAAATGATAAAAACGCCGCCGCCCGCCCTCCTCACCATTTTTACAAGGCTCGGACCGCCCCCGCAACAGAGCTGTGTTTCTAAAAAACTACGAATTGCATCATAATATTGAATAAAAATTGTATTTCATTTTTTTTCAAATCTCATAAATACCTATTTTTTTATCATGAACGTGTTCTAGTCATTGGATACATGAACTGGGCTGCTTTTGTAAGACGACTAAAAAATCACGGTGTATAAACAGAAAAATAAATTGTTGTCATACGTACCTTCAAAATAGACATAACACAATGTATAGCATGTAAATTTAGATAGATACCTCGACGAATAAATGTAATGTAAAAAATAGTAATAAAATACGTGATTGTCATTAGCTCTTTGCTACCCTGTAACGTCTTTTCGAACTTTAGTTGTTATGTCGATCGAGGGTTTATTTATTTATTAGGTACGGGTTAGATAAGGTTTAAACAAAATATGCGTCGATTTAGCTATCAGGCGCCCAGCTACCCTGAGTTCCCAGAGCGGAGAAAGAGCATGAGGATTTCCACCGGGTCACAAAATAGGACATAAAAAAAGTTCTCAGGTGAAAAATTTTAAAGTTAATTGGTCACCCATCAAAGAAAAATGTAAATTTTTCACCTGATAATGTATAGTAAATTATCTGATTATTAAGATTTATTTCATAAATCTTAAAAATCAGATAATTTTACAGCGTCTCAATAACGCTTATGACAATTTTAAAAGAAACGCAGGTAAAAAAATGTATTTAAATGTTTCTGTAAGCTTATTTTACGAATAAGGTGCACATATTACCAACTTTTGAACGAATCTCAAATATCGCACATTAAAAAAGCATAATAATGAAATGAATGAATTGATTCAGAAAGCGGTACTTCTAGACACGGCGCACATCGTGAGGAGGTTCCTCTCTCTGGAGCCCTGACCACCGGCTGCTTGGGCCCTGTTCCCGTTGCCGGTTTGACACTATTTAATATATTTTTAAATATACATATGTTGTTTTTTATAAATATATTTAAAAATGTATTGAATATGTTTATGGTTTAATAAAGGAAATGAATGCAGTAGTATACATAACGATAATTAAGTTCGAATGACTGAAACGGATTTTTTGACAAATCTGCTATTGAAATCGCGATCGCAGTCCTCCGTTGTTGCGTTTGTGTGTTACTTCTTTTTACGATACGAAAGAAGAACTGGAACCGTTATAACAATAGGAAGTTTTAAAACAATATACCTAGTAAGTTTTTATATGCAGTCTGCCATATAGTTTATAAACATATGGTTGAGGGCACCACGTCAAATCCACTGTGATCGTCGTGACGCGGGTTCGATTTCCGCGTAGGAAAAACATTTGTGTAATCCACGAATGCTTGTTCTGAGTTTGGGTGTCATTGTGCATGTGATTTGTATGTTTGTGAAACCCCCGCGACATAAGGAAAAAATTGACATAAAAAAGAAATTACTAGGCACTCAATTCAGCCGTAGCCGTTCAGTATTTTTTTATGCACGTCCATTATTTTATGTTGGTTAAAATGTTTTTATTTGCTGCTCTATTCATGGGACGTAATAAAAGTATCAATGATGGTCTTTAAAGTTGTATGTAATTTCTTAAGTAACCTAACACACCGAAAAAATAGTCAAGGAAAACTTCGCGAGGAAACCTGAATTACAAATATTGATATCTGAAACGCCAACTAGCAGTGAGCTAGCGTGGTGAAAAATCTTCTCAAATCCTAAAGGCCTGTGCCCAGCAGTAGCACGTACTCTCATTTAAGCTGGTGCTATTACATTATATGTACACCTATTTCTCCGAGATTCCTGGTTCTATTACAGATGTCTGATTTTTGTTCGATGCAAAATAGCTGCTGTTTTGGCCAAAAATTATATTGAGTTAGATATTAGTAGACAAATTTTAGTCTAATAATCATTAAAAAAAAATCTTATTATTTATAATTATTTCTACACATTAAAAACGGGGTCACTAATTCTCGTATGTCTGACCCTGTTTAGGGTTTTATTTTTAAAACTATGTAATTTATTTCGTGATTCAAGTGGATTTTTTTGACGCCTAGCGGTCGCCCGTGCCTCCGCCCGCGTGGTATATCTCTGTATAGCATAAGTTTTTTTTTAAGTTGATTAAATTAACAAACTCTATGCTATTACTATTCCCACAAAAACATGTGTGTAAAGTTTCATGACGATCGGTTAAGTATTTTTCGCATGAAATCGTAACAAAAAACTGACATTCACATTTATATATAAGCAGGATGAATGAACATGACAGAAATAGTGATAACCGCTTTTTTCAGTGCATAGATTAGTTTTTGAACTTCCCTTGCAAATGTTGGGTGAATCCTACAAAATTATACTACTAAACACTTCAAATCAAATCAAACGTCATTTATTCAAATTAGGCTACTAAGTAGCACTTTTTAAAGGTCAAATTACATTGGACAGCACCCAGTTTTGCCCACCCGTCACCGCTTCCTAAGTGCTTTTGCTGTGAGAGAAGAAACGGCGTAACAAACTCCCCAGGAACACGTTGTCTTTCCATTTACTACAAATATACGTCAGATTATAGCTACGCGGGCGAAGTCGCGGGCAACAGCTACATACAGCTGCGAGTGTCTATACCAGCTTATCCGTTTTAAGTCGATAAGTGCTTATTGATCGCGGTATAAATAGAACTACTTTTTAAGAACATCTATCTGATTAGATAAGAAAGACTTGTGTAGTTCTCAACCCTAGGTATAAATCATTTTACAACGGTCGAGTTTACTGATTATAATTAATCATTTTCCAAATATGCTAAATTGGCAAATGCCTAACCGATATTGTCAAACGTGATAGATTTAATGCTATTTTTGCAAATTAAAGTGCTAAATAACGATGGCTTAAAGTTTTAAAAAATAATTTGATATCTGACAATTTTTTTTTAACTTGTTTTTAACTTAATTAATTGAAAACGTTTTCTGAGTGCCATAAAGAATCAAAAGATACGTTTTTGTATCGCCTATTAGTAAGTACCCCTTAATTAATGTGGATTTATGGAATAGGTAAATAGTTCACCATACTAGAGACAGAGGTATCTTTGTTATTCAATATTATTCGTTCTATTTTTCAATCTCAAACATCAAAATCGAACAACGCTTTGTTTTTATAAGGGGGAAAATGTAGGTTGCTTGCGGTACACCTGAAAACCGGCGTACGTGGCAACACTGGCAACTTGACAAACGCGCAACATGTGGTTAGGAACGCCGTGCTTGCAAGTACCTCTACATTCTTTAGAATGACTTATTAGTAAGTCATTTAATTCAATTTGAAGCAATAAAATTCTCAAAAAACGCAATTACCGATCAAAGTGCTTTGTGCCAACAAAAAGGAGAGACAATTTATATTTGATCTAAATATAACTCTACTATGTTAGGTAGCTACCTGTTGCACGTAATCTAAATTATATGTTATGTAACAGATATATTGGAATTTTAATACAAATTGCCTGAAAACGATGTATGAATTGGTTTGGATTAGAAATGGCTTGTCTTTTCAAAGGATACTTTTGGGCGATTAGTGACGTGTACATTTATGTTGTTAGGAAAATGCGTGGCTATAGTTTTGGAAAGCCAAGTTAATGAGAAAAGAAATAAAGATTTATGGATCGTCTAAGTACAAAATGATATGATTGCGTGCCTAGATCTTTAGTGGGATCATAAAATATAGGAAGTTAAAAGCAAAGAGCGAAGGTACTTGCGGTTATAATGTAAAATGACTTACTTGTAGCCTGACCAAACTTGCTATAATTATGATTAGCGCCACTGCAAGATACATGCACTCGTTTTCAAGCGACTCGTTAATGGAAATTGATCACATAGTCCGAACACGGGTAAATTTGTTTCGTACTCACCGATTTGGTAGATACCGGGCGAATGAGCCCTCAGACGATGTTGTCTCGGGTCGATATCGCCGCGCAGGCGCCCTCGGTAACTACGCAGGTAATTCCGGCAGCGACTGTACAGATCTACTAAGTGTATATCGGGTGGATCGGAAAATGTATTTATATGTACTATGTTGCTTTCCCGGCGTGCTATCTCTAAGTAATTTGGCAGTCTGAAGATGCTTTATCAGAAATTTATTGAAAACTATTTGGAGTCATTCTTCCAATTGTAGAGCTTTGTATGTCGTTGAAATTGTATGGTTGTTATTATTAAAATTTCTCGAAGTTACGAAAACTTTTTAAATTACCTACGACGACTAACGAAATGGAGCACCATGGAAAGTTTGATTAGTTTTTGTCAATATTAATTACTTATCAAGGTTTCTTGAGAAATACTTATGAACCGTGATTTAGTGAAAACTTATGTGTAGTGGGTACGTAAAACATGAAAAATAACCAACTACTTACTATCGTAGAATTAAACCACTTTTTCGAAAAATAAGATCTAAATAACAAAAGGAACCAATTGAAAACATATTTGATTAGGTAACAATCGGAAAAATCCCTCAAACGCAAAAGTTGTAATCAAATTTTCCAGATTTTCTATAGTAGGAATTGAGAAGCCATACAGAACATATTACTCAGCAAAACTTTATGTAAAAAGGTAAGAAAAGGGTGGAAAACTTTGGAAAAGTTTTTGACGTACCACGTTTGTTAAACACGTGATCCGTGGGTGGTTGTTTGAGCAAGAGCCTGGGGTACATAAGGGATAAAAACGTGACTAGCAACGGAATATTTTGCTGTAATTAGTAGGGATTTTTCCCTGGCAATTCGAATCGTGGCATGCCATGCTTTTCTTGATTCTGTAGAAAATTACTTTGGAAATCTATTTGGTTGTTTAGGTGAGCGAATTTTATTATTAATTGTTCTTTTTAAGTGTTTGGAAAAAAGGAAAAAAAAATGAAATTAAGGCATCTTGGACGTCTAGGGCAATCCTGTTCTAATATAAGACAAACGAAGCCTTTGTTCTGAAGTCGAACATTACCTAAAAAATCTATTTGTAAGATGTGATAATGAAGTACCTCGATCTCGGAATAAAATTTCATCTTAATTGAAAATAAGAAAATTATGAGATAAATGCGACACGAGCCGAGAGAAGTAGTACAAGTGTTTCTCGTTAAAGTTACTTTAATGGACCTCCTTATACATTTCGAAAACTAATATGAAAAATACTAATATAATAAAAGCTCGAATAAATATTACTAAAAAGAACCGGATTAATGAATTAATTAACTGATAGAAGCGACATCTGTGTAAATAACTTTGCACTAAATTTAATGCGTTCAACCGCTCTACTTATGTGGCTCTCTAAAATAGAACTAGATGGCGTTACTTGTGTGTTCACGTTGTTTCAGGGCACTGTTGGAGGTTGTGGTGTCTAGACCTAAAACTAGGTTAGTTTTAGGTGTCTAGGTTTGCTATGAGTTACAAAGTCTATATCATAGATGTCGTGGAATTTAACCAATATTAGGGCAGATGTTTAGGACGGCATATAATATTTTTTGAAAATACTTTTGAATATATATTAGAAAGCTGCAGTCTTCATTGTGTTTCTTAGGTGTAGGTACAAATTAGTATTTTTATTTTTAATTTTCCACATCTTTGCTTTTGTATTTGATTGGCAATTTAACATAACGCTGCTACCACTAGGAGCGGAATTAACGAAGGTCAAATCCTGGCAGACCTAGCATTTAGGATCAAACAAAATAACTTACCAATTAACACAATGATCTTAAATTATGAATTCATTGCAGGGAAGCCATTTCAAATACCTACCTTCGTGTATGTATATTTACATTATTATATACCTATATTTTCCTAGTTCAAGATCTAGGTTTCACACTGTTATTGTAAGTAAGTAGGTAAACAGCGCTACACGTGTCCTAAAACATAACCTCCTGTATAAAACCTCTTTTAAGATATTTGTTCGGTTCCTAAGAATATATTTGTCGCCTCTGTCGTGTTGTAAAGATATCATATTCACAAGAAACGGCAGCTATGTCTGGTGTCTCGATATTGAACATAAATTACATGTCTCGCGGTGCCCGAACGTTGCATATTACGAGACCGAAGATGTCTTGCATTTCATGAGTAGCATAACTTTGGAATATGCAAATGTCTTGTGAGTATTCCTCATCCTATTTTGGATAAATTGTTTCTCCCACTTTCGTTGAAAAGTAGAGTCGTTATTCCCATGGAGAAAATTATTACATGAACTTTATTGTTTCAAATTTCTGACAGACTATATGAAGTTCAAGAACTTACGGTAGGTTTTTATGGTAATTTTGTCATATTTCCATTCTATAGTATAACATTTTTATCCTTACCTAGTTATCAAAACTACGAAAGCATAGTATGAAAATACTTTAAACCCGTCGGTATCTTAGCTCTGAACAGCATTTAAAAAAATCTTGACATAAAAAATATTTAATTCAATTCGAAACAAATCAATTCAGTCCTAAAAAAGAACTTAATCAGACACTAAATTACTCGAAAAGGTATTGGACTATAAATAATTGCGTGCTCATGGAAAACCCTATTACTACCAAAACGATTCCGTTCGTAACAACGAAATTGTGAATACAATAAACAGGCAAATTCACGGTCTGACGTTATAGATGTCTGTTATCAATACGGGTGATAAATTACGATGGACGGAGCCTTTGTGCCCACGTTACACAGCGGACATTGTTGTTCAACAACAGGTACATAATCGATACACTCTGCAGTGTCGGAAAAACTTAATGCTTCTATTTGTATTTGTAGAGCTTTGATAAGTACTGCCTGTTGAAGAGAGGTAGATTCAATAGTTTTGATTTCAAAGTATTTTCTGCCAAGGTTTGTGATCAGTTTCTATCTTTGCTTGAATTGCAATCACAATCAAATATCTGATTAAACATTTAATCTGAAACAAAAACTTAGTAAAAAATCGTAATACTCAAAAAAAAATTGTATTGTTGTTACAAATAAATCTTAAACACAAAACGAAAACGACAAGTCATTTCCATTCGAAGAAAATCCATTATCGGTGTTTTAAAACTACCTACTTAAGGAGAGTACGATTGAAATATTTTATTAATATAAGCAAGGTTCGTTACTCAGAGAACGAACACGCAACGATACGACGCGTGCCTGAATGGAAAATAAAGTGAGTGCTACTTAATAGACCCTTTATTTGCGCTTGTACAAAAACCTTCTTTTTGAAACGTTTATTGAACGATCAATGAACTGTTTATCGATGTACGATCTCTTAGATTTTGTTTAAAGTGGTTAAAATGTATAAAGTATTAGTTAACAAAACGCTCTACAATATTTAAATAGATCTTTTTGATATTTTTAATACCTAAAATGAATGTCATATCACGGAATGACTATTTAAGAAACTTTCAAAAGCCTTGTATCACTTCTGGAGAAAATAAATAATTACGTACTTGCATGTATAAAAAGTGTAAATTTATTAAAAAATAACATATTTCACAAAAAAAGAGTTTATTACTATTTAGGTCACCTATTAGTCAAGGAATCTTAACAAACTGTATGTTGGGCCCATTAATTCTATCTCTCTAGAGCCCTAATTAAGATCATTAACTCTACACTTAAGCTACAATAAAGCTGAGCGTTATATTGTGATCGTTACTGTAGTATACTATATTCGTGTTATAAAATAGTGCTTGAGACGGATATAATTGTTCAGGGTTTTTGATAATCTTTCGAAAATAGATATACATCATATATTTCAAAGTAACTTTCCCGAGGATGATTCAGTATTAAATGATGCATTTCGTTTCGCTACTCAATCAATACGCCACGCAAAAGTATAGAATCTGTGAAAACGTCAAATGAACCTCATGAGATATACATACATACACAATTATAGTATGTATGAGTATCTTTTTATTTATTTTCTTAGTCTAAAAGACTGGCTTACCATGTTTATTACATTTGAAAAAACAGACTTGAGTTTGTACTAAGATAGTTACTCTACCAGATTCCTATTAAATAAGTTTGCGGTATCACCGCAAAATGACTTATCCAATATTCAGAAGATAAATCGAATTATTTTGTTAACGACTTAAGATTAGTTTTAAAGACAGATTTTGTCCATAAATTAATCTCTTTTTTTACGAATATTACTAGCAGTTTGTCAGATGTGGAAGTAGACTAAGATAAAACGTTGTTCCGTTTGTGTAAGTTTAATTATATGATGATGTCTATAAAGTTAAAGAGGCCGTATCGGGACGGTCTAAACACATATGGTGGCGTGTGGTTCTGTATGGAAAATCGTGGAAGGATTTGATGGAATCCTTTGCTCAGCTGTAAGACACAGAAAGCTAAAAAAAGGTAGGCACGATCCTTTAGGCATTAAAAGTCTTTATTCCAGGGCAATTAAAAGTTTGATTACAAAATGCCCGGCCTTTTTTTGTATAATTGACCAAAGATCATTGACTCTTGATTTTTTCATTACTTTAGTCTAAAATAACTCATTACGCTTCGGGCAGTAACGAGTGCTCCAGCTAAGAGCTGGGGATATCGATAATTACTAATTAATGGAATGGAACGACACCGGCCACCATTACACTAATTTCAAGATAACGACGGAGATTTGCTATAATGTAAGATATTCATTACATAGGCCGGCTGTTAGATTTCTATAATGTCTTATATTAAGCTAATTGCATTGGCGTGAAAAATGTCCTCCCGTTTTTTTAAATGTTAGGTTAAAACTTTATTTAAGTCGAGATATTTTAATAACATTGAATTTTTTATACTGCTTTATAAGTTTAACTGAAATAGTAAAAGAATTTATGCCCAAACAGAGGATCACTGCAACTATTTTAATTTGTCTTAAAAATTAAGAACGCTTTAGAAAGTAATTTTATTCCAAGTAAAAAAGAAGGCACAATTCTTTCGAATCCTATAATAAACTATTTTATCTTTGTAATTACAATTACTTTACAATTACATACCAAATGCCATACAAAAATGTTAATTTATTCACTCTTGACACTCTTAGTAACAATATCGTAAGCTTTATAACTGGCTGAAGTACTAATTCGATTGTATTAGTAATTAACAGATCGTTTTCATGTCATAACAAGCATTTCGAATAGGCATCTTAATTATTGTTATGACCCAATAAATAGTCGTCGACGGTATGTATCGGTATTATCAGGTGACTATAGTAATATACTGGAACCCAAATATAAGCTATCTTGTAATACAATATGTCTATTAAACCAATTAGCGAGAGTAATTGATTGGAGAATGTTGTTTATATGGTGTATTAAAATCATAAACTGTAAAAGGTAAATGATAATTGGTATCTTTGAAAATTTTATATAAATAATTTAATTTGTAGCTGAATTGCGATGACGACATTTTTTTTTGTTAAGAATAAGTGTTTTCTTCTTTCGATCCGTAAATATGAATTGATCTAATTGCACTGAATGGAACTGATCCGTAACGTGACTTGATTGTATAAAAATATATTTTTTTTATTCTACTTATCGAACTAAAAGATTTTTACTTTTTATACCATCTCGTCGTCCCTATTGTACTGGCAACAACTGTTGATTTTCTTACTTTCTACTTATATTTAAAAACATTTTCGAATGTTGTTTTTGAATAAAATATAAAAGACATCATTCACATAACACGTTACATTTCACAGCATATATCCTACGTCATAAGACCAAGTAAATTAATTTAACTAGGACCATACTAGATTAGATTTATGCTTCACTATCTATTGAATTATTACTACAAACACTATTCAATTCAATGTATTCACAACAAAGGCTCCATTGCGTATAATTAATAGATATATATCAAACAATCTTGAGTAGGATCTAGCTTTAAAGGCAACATGCGACCGAGTGACCATGAGCACTGAAAACTTCTCCAAATGTCAAGTGTTTCGAAGTTTTAAGACCTGATTTATACTCTGCTTTGAGTCTTACAGTTGCCTTAACTTTATATTGGATTGGCCTTTGCTTTATATATAAGAATATAGTTCAGGGACTGGCTAAGCTACAGAGAATTTATGTAGAATAATAGTTTATAAAGTAATTTGGAATTACATCAGAATACATAGGGGCTCGCACTTGAAATGTTATAACGATGGTTTCGGCTCTTTGTTTAGGGATTTCTAACCTAAGAGTAAAACGAAATTCAATGACTAGGACTCCGCTGTCCTTCACTAGGTTGTATTTAATCAATCGTGATACTTAGACTCTTAAAATTTTTGAAATTTTTCAAATGATGTTGCTAAAGATGCTCACAAAAACAAATAGGTCTTTTGTGCAGTTTTTAAATATAATGGTATGGAGCCCTTCGTGAGCGACTCCAACTCGCGCTTGCCGGGTTTTATTATTTATTAAAGGTTACTGAAAATGCAAAGATGGATAGATAGATATCTTGATTACCACAAAGTTCCTGAATGTTGTAACTCGTCCACAAGTCTGCTGTCTCGAATGTAAAATGAGATCGTAAAGTCCTCCCCCCTCACACCGTCGCGTCGGATTCAAAATAAATAAAATGCTAATCCGTTCCCCGTTTTACTGTCGAACTTCGACCAATAACGTCGCTCTCATAGTACGATGTGCCCTTAAGTGATATTGTCTAAGTTTAGTAACATCCCTTTGGCTTTGTTTACTTTTTCTGTGACAGTTCGTCGATAACGCTGCTTCGATAGCGACTGACCCGACCTTTTGTTTTGCATAAACTAAAGGTTAGTCAGGCATTTTGATAAATAGTAACGAAGTCGGAGTTTATATAGCAAGCTTTCCAAGGCCCCATTCAAAACATTTTTTTTTATTATGATCCATATAAAAAATAAACAATTCATTAACCATTATTTGCTACTAGACAATTATAGTCTTAAGTCACAAGTCACTATTCGTTCTGAACACTTAATTATCTTTCCACGTAGTGAAGAGCGTAATATCGGTAAAACATGTCTACTTAGGGAACAAACAACAAAGACCATCGCTTCCCTAACTCCGGAGTTATGAAACTCTCATCCATAGAAATTCCTCGCGTCTTACAGTATTTTGAATACGTGATTTCCGCAGGCGTGTGTACAAACGCATTGCGTACTTGTGTAGTTATTGTAAGTGCTCGTATTGTCATTTTGTACAAAGCTCTAGGAGTTATCTCTGTGCTGACAGCGGCCGAGGTCGTAGAGTAAGCGGGCGTGAAGTACTAATGGGTTTTGGTGACTTAATTGGCTAGCTGATATGTATAAGCTTGAAGGCTGATATCCAGTAAATTCAAAAAGTGCTTTTTAGAAGCGTAATTTGAATAAATAATTTTGATTTGTTTTGATTGAATTTCCCAAACATAGTGTGGCAATCATAATTCACTCATGATTTATGGACTAATTTAGAGCTAGAGAGAATAATTTGTTGAGAATATTTTTTTTTATGTATATAGAAAGAAACTAATAATTTGAAATTTAAAAAAATTGGAGACTTATAAAATTCGCATATTATAATGCGTTATTGATTAGAATCGTAACGATGATGGTATTTAATACTGTTTCGAAAATAGCATCACTTTGTATTTGAAAAAATAATATTCTGGAGTATAGGAGTACTTAAAATCGTCCGCAAAATCGCTAGTCATGGGACCTAAGCCATAGATATAAAGAGTGTCTTTCACTTTGCAAGCGCGTTTTTCATTTGCGAGAAGAGCGTTGTATTGTCACTACGTAACTATTCATTTACGAATACTTTGCGTCGCTTTGGCAACTCGTATTACAGATGCTTAGTGAACTGTGGTTCACTTGAGCTCTTTATAAATTGTAGAGCCAATGATCTAATGTGGGGGAGGTATAAGGATTATTAGAGTTTGATTGAGTGATATGCGTTAACGTATTTTAAAGCTTAATGCTCTTTGAATAAAGAGCTTAATGGTTTGATTGAAAACTTTGTATTTGTACTTTTGGTTAAGTAGCAATGAATTATTTACTGTCAGGCAACTACGGCCTATAGACACATTTTTAGAGATGTAACTGAAAAATAACATCTTATTATAGGTACCGGTACAGTTGCAAGCACGTCGTTTAAGCAGTCGGATCATTATGTACGAGTATGAAATGTTGCGTATATTTCAATGAATTTCTGAATGATTTAAAAACACAACAGGAGTAGGTATGTAGCTGAAGTCGACGCAATATTAATTATCTAAGGCGGTACAAAGTTCGGCGGGTCAGCTCGTGATAATAACATAAAATATTGCAAACGAAAACTACTACGTTAGTATTCACACCGTTCAACGTGTAGAGAAAAAGGGTCTTCGATAAACAAAAATTCCAGCCTGCCTAGACCTTTCCTAAGGGCTAACTTATCTAGCCAAATATGGCTGAATATTGGAAGGTGGTAGGTATAACTGTATAGGTTATGGAACATCTCACAAACTTTCTTACTTGAAGGCTGTTTGTGTAATCCTAAAATTTTAGGAAGTGCTTATTGTATCACAGGATTATTTCCATTGATATTTATAACAAAAATGTTTACAAGCCCTGGTACAGTTTTTCTTAAACATACCTTTATTTTGTCTTTTTAAGACACCTGTTTGTTCAACACATAAAGACGTGCGGTAACTTCATTAAGTGAATATTATTGAATATAATTTTAATTAAGTTTTCTCTCTGCGGTTCGATCCAAATCAATTCAATAAGTATGAATGAACAGGAACTTCCCACAATTTTTATTAATTCTCAACTCAGATCCTCATAATAAATATTTTCTACATGAATATCACCCTTTCATGCTCCTTATTTTTTATTTCGCTTTCTGATGGCGTGGAGATGTCGTAATAAATTGTAAAATGCGATTAATAAATATGCTATCTCGTACTCCGGCTCCTCATTCGATTTCCGCGTTTTTTCTCCGGCACAATTGTCAATTTTTTATTTCTATTCCAAATGCAAATTGAGTTTGAAACTTCGTTTGGAGAATTTTGTGAGGCGAGTACAGACATCATTCATTCCTTTGTGCTCTTATAGCTGATGGAACTTGTTTTTCTCGTTTTATTTATTTTTTTCGGCCAGCGGATTTGAGGTTCAGAATTATTAGGCTTTTTCGGACTTGTTTGATGTATTCTTGTGGGATCTCAAAGCAGTTCTGTTAACTAATGGACTCTGACCTCAAATCTTTATGAAAGGGTAACGAGATGTACATTTCAGTTATTAGCTTTATTTGATCGTTTGTGTCTATTTGTTAACAAAACGTGTCTAGAAGGTTTATTTGAAAGAATTAAAAAAAACGATTTTCAAAATCACATTTTTATAAAAATCTTCCACCAATTCACCACATATTTACATACACATCATAATAAATCATAACATAAACATATGTTCGTGAGTCTGTTTACTCCGCCGTCCACACTCGACCGGCTCCAGCTCCCTAGCCCTCAGCCACGGATCACTGGGTCCCCGTCCCTATCAAAAGTTATCTCTCGCCCACAGACCGAACAGACCTCCGCCCTTATGCTAATGACGTTATTTCGACCTTCCACCTTCACATTATTATGTTTCCATTATACTCCAGTATAATACTAAATAATATTGTTGTATTCTTGTTACTAACTGTTGATTCTAGTCTTACTTATATTAAGTAATGCGAATATTAATTAGATCGCGCGGTAACTATGCGCCTGACGCGTCGGCTCTGTTTCCTTTCCATAATGATGACAGTCTTCGTAGTTCAAGTTGATGTTTGCGAAAATTATGGTATTAATTTTGATGTGCCTTCCTTGAGTGAAATCACTAAATATTACCTAACTTAACTAAGTGATCTAGTGTGTTGCTCAGAAACACACAACCTGTAAAGTGCTTTCAGAGTTAATTAATTATTCCAATTCTACTTTTGAATTTCGCAAGATAGTGTGGCAAGAGAACCAACCGATTCCAATTTCTACTGTTGCTTTGTTAGGTAAACAAACATTTTTGTTTTTAAAATAATTCGTGTTTCTCGTTCTTAGCTACTACGTTGATGAGGCAATCAGTCAGCGAGGATATTTTCTTTCTATTTTATGTGGACTTTCGACACGGAAGGCTGTGGCGAAAGTTTAATGAAGTTATTTTGTTCAGCCGGACGGTATTATGATGGGTTCAAAGTTAGCGCAACTCCGCAAAGCTTCCTACACACCTATGTTAGTCATTAAAAGATAATTTCCATGTTCAATTTTGTTTTATTACTTTTCCATTCGCTTTCACATGTTAGCCTCAAATCGTATATTCAATAGTGAATTGGATATACGATTTGAGGATCAAATCATAAAACGTTGTCTGTAGTAGTATATATTAAGTACATGACAGGTAGGTAGTAGACTCTTGAGTTTGGTTTTCTTCGTTACGAAGTCTATTAAATATTGAAGAAGATGGTAACGTAAGTTCATAGGGTAAATAAAATTCTGTATTTAAGACAAAATTACATTTTTAAGCGTTTTTAGTTTAAAAACAAAAAAAAATAGAACGTGCCTGACCTACTTTGCGGTCTGTTAAAAGACATTGATTTAGCCAAAACTAATTACCCCTTACCAGTAGTTTTGCCACAAGTACGAATTAACGACATTTTGTAGAAGTTACAGCAAGTTACAACTAACTTTGCACTTAGTGTTGGCCGTAATCAAGAGAGTTTTATAAAACATTTCTTTGAAAGGAAATCTTGGTACGAGGTTATTTTTCTCTTTTATGTGTGGCATTAAAACTATGCTACTGTTCTGTGGCTACTACTTAGATTATTGTGACTTTGTTCACATTATGTGGAAGCGGGAGGCCTTTTACCAATCCCAATAGCTATAGAAAGATACATTTCGTTCTATGCTGCATGGTACGCCATCTTGCTTTCATAACTGCACCGTTCCTAGGTGGAATCGCTGTGATATCGTAGAAAATAAAATATTCAATATAGTGATGAAATCGCTGAAAGTTTTTATGGAAAAGTTTTTTTACAGCATTTTCTAAAAATAAACGTGAATGGATAAATTCTTTTTCAGTTTTGTTTTTTTTTTAACGTTTCTAAAAAACGGAGTGCAAAATATTGACAAATTTAGTTTGAAATAAAAATTGAAATCTCACTTGCTACGCTCAAAATTTGCAATTTATTCATAGCGACGCAAAAGCTTTTGCACTCGTATTTTTTATTTTTACGAGTATCGATATAATATTTGTTTTATTTTACAACAAAGCTCTTGACTCATAACCTCCTTCAGTAACGGGAAACAGTCTCTTAAAGTACCTAAAATATTGATCCAACGATCAGTGGCATGCACTGATATACGGGGCGGCGGCGGAGGTTATAAATTCAATTTCTATCCAAGACAATTGTTTGTGTGATAAGCACTTAATATTTTCTATGCTGGGGTATAATTTACAATACGAAGTAGGTACTTAGAAGTCTACTACTCATAATGCAAGCTTTGCTTAGTTTGATACAGCAACTAAAAACTTTGAAAGTTGCTAGTATCTGCAACATATGAAGCCATACGCATACCTATACAGCCACATTTCATGGCAATTCTAATACAAAGAACAAGCAGCAGGCATCTTATTTGACTACAAGAGACAGTAAAAAGCTGCCATTTTGTAGAAGTAAATTACCAGCCCGGCTAACGACTGCGGATCTGTTGGTTTGGTTACCTAATCGTCTTAATTGAACACTGGACGGCTCTTGCTAAATACTGTTTGAAGTTCGATCTACAAAAGAATGATTGAGATATTTTTTTAGTTTGTTTATTGAAGTTTAAGGTATAGTGGTGAGTATAAATAGTTACCCATAAAGTTAGACCCACAGGGGTATTAAAAGCTTAACTATGTTTATGTATGCAATCTCCATTGGCCAAAATCGGGGTTCAATGGGTTATGTAAGGGTATTTTTTTCTCTTCTTTAGTATTCAGTTCAGTATTAATTTAAGATAGGACAGATTTTTAAGTGCACGTGCACGCAGAAGTAAGACGTTCGTATATATATTTTAAAAATGCCTCTCAGTCTAAATCTATTCTTGGGAACTCATTTGTCTATCTCATCTCTGAACTCACGTGTCTTATACGAAAAATGTTTTTAATTCTAAATGGATTTTAGTGGCAAACAAAATAGAATTATACCAATAATGTTCTTTTTAGCATAATATATAAGTTCTATTCACTTAAATATTTACATGAACTAGATATGTTAAACTGAAATGGAACTTTTATTTCTAATTTGGTTTATTTTCAGCGTTATGGTAGTGATAAGTGCTATTTTACGGGTATAAATATTCTATGAGGTATAAAGCGTTAACACCCGGTCTCTCTGGCTTGAGCGTTGAACAAACACCTTCCAATATGTACAGATATAATGTAAATCTTAACATACAGCCTTGTTCAAGCATACCTACCTTATTGGTGACATGGTAAGAGACGAAATATGATGTATAGATTTTGGGCATTCTTCTAAGGCATCAGATAAGATCCAGGAAAGAATATATCGTAATTTTTGTAACCATCAAAAAATGTCTTTTTAACCGATACTTTTTTTAGCCAGACAATATGGCCTAACCTGAGCTGCGATTGTAAGCAGATACACGAATTGGGGTGCGTTCCTTTTAGTGGATCTCGGTTCTTCTTTTTCCGACCTTCATGAAAGCCTACAGTTCATCCCATCAGGTTTTTCCTAGTCTAACGCTAGGTTTGATCTTAGCCTGAAATATATGCAAACAAAATTAATCAATAACTCTTTTATATCTTCATCACTATATATAACTATATAACTATATATAAATGAAGATATTTTCTCCTTCCGAAGTATTAGCTCCAGCTTCATCTGCCCGGCGGCCATTTTGCATAATACCTACAACGTCTAAAAAAGACAAGTCGCCGTCTCAGTCGTTAAAAATGGAGATCAAATGATTATCTTTACCATTTTCATTTGCATTTTGTATCAAATCGTGCCACTGGAAACCTTTATTCTTTTATCCTGCTTTTCAAAGAGTCGAAGAAATTTAATTGGTTAAACGAAAAAGGATTATTATACGATTTGAATGTTTCAGTAATTTTAATGATTTGGTCATTGGAAACATAATAGGCCATTAACAACCGTTTGAAAATTCACTATTGTTCTTATCAAAAAGTGTCCTATTTTTACAAGCTTTTATATTATTTCACCTGTCCCGTTTTCAGTCTGTTGGTCTGTATTCAATAATCTTGCGAGTTGAATTAGATCCACATTTCGGTTTCCGATTGATTTGAAATTTTGACAGCATATGTATGTTGTGTTACAATGAAACATTATGAAATGACATGGAGCTGATTTACTTCTCGAGCTCGAAGGTGGTCATAGGAGCACCGCTGAAACGCCATCTTGTTAATACGTTCGAATTGAAAACATGTAACAACTATTTGCTTACCTATGTACTACAATAAATAATTTTGTATTTGTATTTGAATTTTCTTTGCAAAAACTTTGATACCAAAGCAAAAAAACAATCAAACAGCTTTTAGATTGCATTTATAAAATTGCATATCTCTGTTTGAGTCCATGTTGACCAACAACAATGTTATAATTATTTTCTAGCAATTTTATTTATAAGCACATTAAAAGAAATACCCCTGCCAAATCGTAATAGGATTTGATAAGATATATTTAATCCTTGTTGTTAGCAGTATGGACAAAATAGTCTATTTAAAAACCGTTTTCTGACTGCGAAATTTTTCATCATAGTTTGTTTAATTTCATCATACATATACCTATATTTGTAACACTTCTGTTACAAATATAGGTATATGTGCCCAACTATTTTCCTTATGATCTAATAACCAGTGAACAGAACTACATCGGTTGTCATATTAAAGTCTGTTAGTAGCACCTGGGCCTGACGATCGTCTTTGTAACCTCATTACTGGCCTTCACCCAATTTTACCTTCCCCTACATAACTTCATTACGCATGTTATCGAATTCTGTTAGTTTGATTATATTTCTATAGCTTTATCAGACCTCCTTGTTTGTGTTAGAAATGTTACTATTCTTTAAGTAGTATTTGATGGATTGGTGTTGTGTCGTTGTGATGGCCGTTGTTGGGAAGACGCTTCGATTTTTTTGGAAAATGGTGGTACCAGGAATTTAAGAATTTTCCCGCATTCCTTTTTTGACAATTTGCGAAAATAATACGATCACAAGGAAAAGTGAATGTAAACTCCCAGTGGAATTATTTACTAAAAATCAGTAAAATTAAAGTCAAACTCGCGATTTTGAATGTTCTGTGCAAAATGGGCTAAAGGAAATAAAAGTTACTTACTTACTTGTATCGCCGATGTGTTGTGATGGCTGTGATACGAGAAATGTTCAAAAAAGCTTTTGGTACTCCAGCTTTGATATAGGCTTCTATTTTTATCTTATGTATACGGAATCGTTAAAACGATTGCAAAACTAATTCCTTAAATAATAAAAAAAACAGCGTTACCCACTGCTATGTCACGCTTTTGCAAAACCATAATTAAATTCATCATATAATAAGACTGTCATTCAACTCTTTCGTTTTCTTAAAGATAGAAGGGGTTTCCTTATTCTATTTATATAAAGCACCAAGAAAAAGTGTCGTTGCGGTTCTCGGAACCGACGTGCTCTAAACGAAAATTGCTATTTCATGGAAAAGCTGCAACGGACGTGACTCTGTTCCAATTTTGACATAATTTCTTACGTAAAACTATATTTCTTTAAGAGTATCTTGCCTTTTTTAAAGTTATGATACGTAGTAAGACTTGTCGTGTATTTATTTCGTAGGGACGGTATGGTATTTTTTTAATTTTTTTCCTATCCTACTGTGTCCCATTGCTGGGCAAAGGCCTCCCCCAAATCCTTCCACGACTCTCTATTCTGGGCCTCATGGAACCAGCCTGGTTGGTAAGCGTTGAGGTCGTCTGGCCACTGCTTCCTAGGTCGCCCACGACGACGCCGTCCATCCGTTGGCTCCCATAGTGTGATGACTTTGGCCCAACGATCGCTGTCCATGTGGCTAACGTGACTCGCTCAATCCCATTTTAGCCTGGCTACCTTTTTGCCGACGTCTTTATGGTAATATGGAATATTTGAATTATAACTAGCTGACTCGGCAAACCTTGTTTTGTCTTACACATTTTTTTTATTGAATTTCTGGCGTAGAAAAACATTACTAACAAAAAACAAATGTTTTTTTTTCTTAAATAAATGACTCGCGCTGTAAGGAATTTAATCATGTGCCGCGGAGGGTTTCACAAACTTACAAATCACATGCACAATGACAAATGTTAGGTGGATAATCTTTATCACTTCGATAAAGTCAAACAGGTAGTGACCGATCCTCAAGTCTACTTAATAGGCAAATAGAATTTCATTTGTTTTGATTAACATTAACATTCCTCATTAACTGTCTAAATGGGTTTAACGGAGGTAATCCGTTTTCCTTATATATAACTCTCTGACGTCAGTTTTCCCCATATTTTTTTAAGGAAAAGCGAAAGTAAAGGAGATCCATGTATTTTATTTAGAGAAAAAGTCCCTTAACGCGCATTTCAATTGACAGTATCATTCAAATTTGAATATACGCTTCTAAAATCTGAAACCTTTTTTATTTAATTACATGATTTTAAAAGTTGAATCATGTAACTAAATAAAAAAAGTATTTATGGGTATTGCAAGACTTATTTCGGAATAAGACTTGCAATACCGAATACGCCAGCCACTAATTCCAGGTTTGATTTGAAAAATTGGCGCATTGTTATATAGCCAATTTATTGAGGTCTGCAGAGTATACCCTATGATTAGTAGGAGCAGTGAAGTAATGAAATATGTTACAAAAGCGGAAAGAAGATGCGTGCACTCCAAAACTATAAATCCAATTGAAAAAATCCTTACTCATATCTTCATAATCGCGCGGAAGAAGTCGGGCGCAACAGCTAGTATTTCATACATATTTTTATTTCATATATATTTTAAACTAAGTTTGACCTCTTTGAACTATTTACGATGCTTCTATAACCTATATGTGTCTGATCGTCGTTGGAGTACCGATGTGCATTCGATCGAATTATTTTTACGCGGCTAGTGCATTTTTTACACGCTAGCCAGCTTCAACTTTTTTACTCGCTTTGTTACCATATAGGTTAATTGCCTTCTATGATAGAATAAAAAAGGAAAAAGGTTTATATAATATTAACACGTCACCTAAAATAACCTGCGTAATAGAACATGTTTTAACGGGAATATTTTATACCTTAATTTATTTCGATCTTGCTATGTTTGTAACATTGGTGAATTTCCATTGCTTAGTTGACAACTGGTTACGGTATATAAAAATGTAGTAAAAGGATCTAGAGTTACATCGCTCTTGGTGCCTTGTCTCGATGGTTCTGACCAGACAAAGTTAACGGAAATAATCAAAATGGGCAAAAGACGGGTAAATCAAATATGACATACCTTTGTACTTACTCTAAGGCCCCTAAAAACACGTATTTCTAAAGTTCCAGGTTTATACATATTTTGTTTAACAATAAGAACCCCTGTCTTACAACAAATCTTATAAAATGGTCGTAAGCGTTCATCGTACATCCACAAAAGCCAATTTGAACGTCATTATTGCACAAGTGAGACTTGTGACGCAAACGGAGCAACTGGTTGAAGTTTTATTCAACCCTTTATCACAATACACACAAAATTTCGTCGTCCCCACTTGACGCGTACTTCGTGTATGTCATAAAAGTTTGTGAAGTACGTTAAACGAGGAGTACTTAGGGCCCTCCTGTTTGCCAAGTTGTGCGGCTTTTAGTGACGTTTATCTTGTGTATGTAATGCTACAGCTTTCTGGGACCGAGGATCATCGGAAAGGATTTGATGGTTTACACACATATTTTTATGGCATTTTAATAGAGGAAATTTAGATGGCCTGACATTCTGGCGTACGAGTTGCTGTCTGGAAGTTCCCGCACAAGATCTCTAGTAGACAGCTACACCTGCACAACTTGATCGATCACAATTTAAGCTATGCTTGACTTGGTTTTTTCCTAAATGAGTGACCATCTCTTCTGTAGCGAGGTCCTCCTTGTTTCGAAAAGCACGTTTTATTGTGGGTCGCGGCTGTTGTTCATACATTAGTAGTATATACATACAGTAGTTACGAGTAGGCTTAAGCCAAAAAGTCTGGCAAAAAGTCTAACTATTTTGTTGCCCTAGTCACTGGTTGAGGATAGCCAGTCGGTCAGATAGCCAGTCGCCTCTTGACTGGTACTTATCTGCACCCGGTAAGACTGAAAGCCGATCCAAAAAAAAAGGGAAAAAGTTCGAATGATGATGATTTCTGTTACTATTTCTTATGTGATTAGAATTATGTAACACTCTAGAAAATCTCTCAAACAGCTGCTGAAACAAATGTATCTCCAATGTAGTACATGCCAACACCGAAGAAATAATAAACAAGATGAAAGTTTAAAACAAACATGCCCAAAGGACTCGCAGCTTGTCGCGACAGCATGTAATGTACGCAATTTCCGTAGTACTTAGTGGCACGCGACACGTTCCAAACAAATTTACTTACCTACCAATTATGGAAGACCCCTCGTGTAAAAGTCTTTTTAAGTAATAAATAGTTTTTTGTAACTGGCCGCTGTGGACTTTTCAGAATGATGTCGGCAAGAAATAGAAATTATTCTTTATTTGGGTTTGGTACCCAAAGGGTAAAAACGGATCTCGGTCAAATCGTATTACAAAGACTCCGCTGGCGCTGTCACTCCATCTGGCACCGGCTGTATCTCATGAACCGTGCTAGCCTGATAGTTGGAGATTTCGCTGAATAAGTATATGCTGCGGTTAAGTATTAAATTAAATTATTATTAAAGTAAATTTTAAAATAATTTTCACTTTATATTTGCCCATGATTTTTGGTTTGATTAGTCATTTTCTTTAAAAGTAAGAACCTACAAACTATATAATTTGTAGGTATATTTTCTATTTGTAGGTTTGTAGGTTCAATTTGTTATGTTCTTTTATAGTTATCCTATACACCGTGATTTTTTAGTCGTCTTACAAAAGCAGCCCAGTTCATGTATCCAATGACTAGAACACGTTCATGATAAAAAAATAGGTATTTATGAGATTTGAATAAATTTAAATTGCAATTTTTATTCAATATTATGATGCAATTCGTTTCTAGAAACACAACTCTGTTGCGAGCGCGGTCCAAGCCTTGTAACAATGGTGAGGGGCGCGGGCGGCGACGTTTTTATCATTTTTAAGAGTATGTTTCAGATTTCTCTTGTTTAATTTTTCTTCGTACTTATTATCTTAATTGATGATAAAAAAAAAATCGCGCCTAGGGGTATTTTACGTCGGATACATGAACTGGGCTGCTTTTGTAAGACGACTAAAAAATCACCGTATATACTCGAATTCAAAACAACAACATCCACTTAGTACAACTATTACAAACACTCAGAAACTTTATAACACTTATTATATTTTCATAGTCATAATATTCAATTGGTGAAAAAGCACAAAACCATTTATTACAGTAATTTCAAGTTTGGGGTAATGATCGATATCGATTAAAGTAAATACATGTTCCGTATAATCCCAATTTATTTTTTATTGTTATATTCCCATACAATCATTTTCTATTCAAATTTAAATTTTATTACTTAAAATGTTTTTTTTTAAACAATCGCTTTATTTATATTGAAAATGCATGATAGTACCTCGGAATAAGCACTTAAATCTCAGACCAAGATTTACAAGATAAAGTAATTATTTCACAACGCTTGCGTGGGTATTACTTAGATGGGCAATCCAGTTTTATCTTTACAAAATCTAGAATTTTCATTCCGTTTATTCAGAATTTTGATAACATGCTTTTCTTAGAATACTTTATTAAATAAAATACTGCTATCTGAAGGAAAGTTGTTTTTACAATTATTATAATTAGCTTTGAATAATAAATGAGTGTAGTTACGTCGGTACAGTGAAGTTGTCGTGGGATGTTTTCTACTCAATTCTGCGTGACATCATGTTTTCTTGGGCCCACACAAATGTACATATATACTAACGCAAATTAGAAACTAATATTTATTCAGAAGTTTATTTTGGAACTTGACGTTTCTTGTCTTAAGTCGCGGTTCATTTACAGCTTTTTCTTTTAATTCCGAGCCTAAAAATGATCTGAGATCTGAAAATGACTCGAAGCTACAATCGGAATGAAGTTCAGATCTTATAATAATATAATACAGAGAATCCGCATGTTACTAAACGTGTTGTTAGTTCTCAAGTTTTAACATATTAAAATTAACTAATTTCTTATTAAGTTGAAATTAATATTTTACTAAATCTAGTTTGGAGCGAACCTTTATGGCCTTAATAATTTACGTTAAAGCCGTTTGAAAGTTGTTGGCGACGTTTACGAGACGAAGTGTGTATTATGAAGCTACATTGTAGTTTTAATATCGCTTAGACGAGGAAAGTTTTAAAAGCAGACAGTGAATATTAGACTAAAGTATTTTGGTTACGACAATATGTTTTTAAGGGGTGTTATAAGTTTGACATGTCTGTCGGTCTGTGGCATCATAGCTCCCAAATGGATTGAGCGATTTTAATTTAGGTTGTTTTGTCTTTGAGGTGAATTATTTGCGAGGGCTTAAAGAGATGTTTGATGAAGCTTTTTAAAAGGTAAAGTTTTGACAGCCAGGTATTTTATCTGTTTTAGAATTTGATCTATGATAAACAATTAAAGTTTAATCTCCTAAATTTACCTTCCTCCATGGAAGTATTATTATAGATGTATACATGTATGATGTTGGTTCCTCTTTCACTTAAAAACCACCGAATTGATTTAGACGAAACTTGGTACACAGATAGTTTATACCTAGGATTCATGGATAGGATAGTTTTTATCTCGATTCCATGTTCCTGTGCCATCATTTTCCACGGGCAACAGCTAGTAATGGTATATATCTATCTGTTTTCTTTGTTGACAGTGCCTTTACTTTAAGGAATTTGAGTTGTATTTGATTTGCTACAGAACAATCTATTTCGGTATTTTGCAATGTTAATATCCTTCATACTCGATCTTTTCAAGCGCTTATCTCCGTATGAACTGATAACGGTGCGTGCATGAATACGTGTCCTTGAATAATATGTTGTCGTGTATCTGAAGCTTGCATTGTGTATGAACTTATGAAGCATCTTATAAATCTACGAATAGCAACCTTTTTAAAACTTGTACGTTGATATGACTGGGTGTTATAGGTTATTGAAGGCCTGTATCCAGCAGTGAACTGCATTGCGCTCTTGAATGAATGACGTTGCTACAGCTTTCCAGTAATAAATTCTGACTTAACTTGTAATCATGTAAAGTAGTCCCGCATCTGACCTTCAAAAAAGTAATGTTAACATGCGAATTTAAATAATTCCCGTCTCTATATTAAAGTAGTCTGAACAAGTGACTAATGACTTAGATTAAATCTTATTTTGCTGTTTGCGTCACTAAGATTATTTAACAGTGCACACTAGTGTCACTAGATTGTTAATTCAACGTTTCTTAAACGCCTGTTTAAGGCCTATTAGCAATAAAAACCTTTTTTATTTCGTCAGTTATTATGGCAACTTACTGCCAAAAGACCGAAAGTAAAGTAGCCTCTAATTCTCGAAATATAGCCGCTAAACGTTTACACACTTACTTCGCCAGTTTACATAAATCTTTCCGTGAAACACCGACTCATTTTGTCGCCAAACAACTACATTACCGCCTAAATATTCTAGTGCGTCATGGAAAATCGCAAAAACTCTTTGTTCTTAAATAATATTCATATAAACTGACAATTCTGCGGTATTCTCTATGTTTTAAAGATAATTTATTTGTTTTCTTCTCTTCTCACAAAAGGATGTTAATTTCGAGAATAATATTCTCGAATTGGTATCTAAATGTCGATAACATTATGTTATTGTAAGAAATCTTTTCTTGAAGAACTATTACAAATATATTTATCGAAAACTGTTATATTTCTTTTAAATATGTATCATTTATTGAATAAAAAAATAGTTTTTAATAATAAATAAATAGTGATTGTGTACTTAAACCCAAACTTCTGAGTGTAATTATATTTTAAGAACACAAATATTGGGATAAATGTATTTTTGAAATTCTATACAATTTTAAGTATACTTTTATTGTTTCAAAAACCGTCTTTATTTTACGAGACAAACAAAAGCCTTATTAAATTAGTTACGAATGTAGACTTAAGTGTTTTCTTTACTTAATATAACTTTTTTATAACAACATAAACTGCTCAAGTAACTTGCACACGTTTATCACAAAGATAATGCAATTCTACTTTCTAACTATTCAACTTTGATGTCGTCAAACAAATGTGTTTACTTCAGAACACATTAAGTTTTCAGTCAAAAAGCTTTTCGGCAAATTTCCCACTTTGTTTAATAAAAAAAATCTAAGAAAGTTAAAGGCGACTTAAAAATAATCTGAACCTCACGTTGATTTACGAGTAAAGTTCTCCAAACGGATTTATTAAAGTGGGGTTGAATCAAAGTTCGGTGGCCTTTTTAATAATGTTCGAATAACAGAAACCATTCTAATTAAGATGGATCCGGTTTTTTTTTATATTTTCCTTCCGAAACTCTGGTTATTATTTTGACAGAATCATGAAAGCTACTGTTTTTTATTTTGACAGTTGTTTTAATAGAATGTCATTCCAGCTCTTGTTTTCGAATTGAATTCATTTTTTACCAAGCTTTAGGCATATAGATGGCTACTGAAACGATTGCAACAGACGCCAAATTGTTAGGCATCGTATTTCTTGAATAACTCAGCATTTGACCAAGAACACCTACGTACTTTCATTTTAGTCCCATACGGCAAAAAAAAAATAACCACAGAATAACCAGAGTCAAGGGTTTTTGAAATATTCTTTACTTACTTTCAACATTTTAAATTAGGGTGGGAAACTAAATACTTTAAACAAAAATTGAACTATCAGTAGGCAGTATTGTTAATACAAGTATTATGTCAAACTAAATCCTAAGAAATAAGTCGTTCCCTAGTAAAAGCTGGTAGAGTAAGGGCTTAGGGTTTTTCTATTAAGAAGTACTCAGGACCTTAACAAGTCGGGTTTAACTTTGATAAAGTTTAAGCTGCGTTTGGGTTCTCCACACGAGTACTTGTTGTTGTGGCATTAATTATGGACATGGTGACTTTTTAGTGGTCTTACAAATGGCTTTGTTACTCACCCTACATGTTATATGACATGGCGGTGTCTACTCGTTGTTTAGTTAATAAGTTCCGGAAGGTAGAGTTACTGTCTTGTCAAATATTCTAAACGAATTATGATTGACGAATTCAATATTCATTTTTTTCTTTTTGAAAAAGACGTCAATGATGTAAGGAATTGAAACCTTGTGTCGCAGGGAGTTTCAGAAACATATGCGAAAAGACACATTTAGGACAAGCATTCGTGGATGACACAAATGCAGTATTTTTCTTATCATCTAATCAGAATTTTCGACAGTCATTTTGACTTTTGATACATTTTAAATAATTATGACGTCATCATCTCGACGATGACGTGTGCACGGTTAACGGTTGTATACTTCTCCACTGCCCCGCCATTGACGTAAAATTCCGAATGTAAACTTGCCTCCAATGATTGACTGACACGACAGTTATTATTCAAATAATGTATACAATCACGAGGCTCTCATTCACCTTAATACTCGAATGACGAAGGCGCCACTCGAATCGAGTTTACATAACGAAATGTAAATTTTATTCTATTAAATCGTTCCCAGGAGCGATGTTTACAATACAATTTACACATAATTTATTGGAGCCTGCGCTGCTATGTTTGTAGCTTGGGCTTCGTCAATTTCGCCAAATTACCACTTTCCCTCGAAATGTATGGGAGTCACGTGCTTTTCCTTCACTTGGGTTCAACGTTTAGAGATAATTTCCGTATATCATTATTAATTTGAACGACTCATGATTGAAAATGTCTTGAATGATTTGATAGCGGAACTCTAACTATTAGGCGTAAAAATGATACAGCGAATATGATCGAGGATTCCATTTTTCGCGATGCATTTATTTTTGGATATCGAATACATCATTTAAACATAACTAAAGAGGGATTCACACTAAGGTTTTTTGCACAAAATGCAGTCGGGGTACATCGTTAAATTACATTATTTTGACATAATCGCTAGTTTGTCCGCTATGTGTATGCAAACATAGATAACAGAGCAAACGATTTTGATAAGATTTTTTCTTCTCATTCGTTGCAAGACACGATGCATCTAGTTAGACAAACTATTTACAATTAGTCGCGTAAGAATCGGACTAATTATTTTCAAGATATGGCGGACAAACATGGTGATGACCAATCAAATTTCTTCATCTTAACACCATATTGAAACGTCTAACATAAATTACATCTTTGTTTCTTTGAACGTAAGTACAGAATAAATGGACGTCTCCAACTAATGAGATAAGTTTGTTCTTCTTGTACAAGTGCGTTCTCGATGGAATGTTTAGTCCTCACCATTAATGTAGCTACTCACAACTTTTTCATTGTGATATTTATTAGTTAGAGTATTGAGTTATTAAGAGTAAGAGTACTAGACTTGCGAATACTTAGCGTGAGAAGAACTTTTTGTTATATATTTATTTAGAGGGAGAAAAGTATTAGAACGATTGTAGTACCGAACCTGTGGGATATAAATGAGATGAATTAATATTTAGAAGTACTAATGTGATAATAACAGTCTGCAATTTTCTAACTACTGCATAAAGATCTTTATGTACGTAGTCGACGAAGATGCAAGACGCTTGATAGTCGTGTGATATGGTTTATCAATTTCGCCCGAATAGCTTCTAACCAAACCATCTTTACCATAATTTTGGACTTGGTTGA
This sequence comes from Trichoplusia ni, assembly GCF_003590095.1. NCBI lineage: Eukaryota > Metazoa > Arthropoda > Insecta > Lepidoptera > Noctuidae > Trichoplusia > Trichoplusia ni. The sequence continues at coordinate 9,559,377 of NC_039486.1, read as the reverse complement.
GCCATAGATATGGGACATGAGATACTCAAGAAAAAAAATATGTAAAAAGACAAAAAAACATCACATAATAAAGTAAGGGATTTGTCCTAACCTGTTACAACAATAACACTAAAATATCAACCGTCAAAACGTAACTTAACTTTAATGAAGATTTAGGAGTCTTCATTGTTACAGTTCCTTCCATCGCGATCTTTAAAACGTTTCGTTTTAAATGTTTTTGTAACAATCTTTTAAGTTAATGGCTCTGTCCAAATTGTCCCTCGTAATTTAATTTTGGATGTTAAATAAATTGTGGGCAATTCCGCGGGTCGCCTGATAGTAAATGTAACACTTATCACTTGAAAAGCGTTTAACTAAAATTAATGCTTAATGTTTTAATCGTTTTTAGGCTAATTCGGGCGTTAATGTTGATTTGTGACTTGAGTCCTCGTTAAGGAAGACTAATATGTAATTCATTGATTAGTAAAATATGTTATATTTGTTTGTAGGTTTGATGATGAACTTCAGTTAAATTTTGTTAGTTCAGTTAAATCATTCTCACGATAGTTTAGTAACTAAATGATTCATTATTAAATGATGTAACGGTTTACTCACGCGTATTTATCGGGGTAGCCCGACTAGTTTCGGACCCAACGCGGAGTCCTTAATCATGAGCTGGCGCGCGTCTAGACCGTGGGTAAACCGTTACATCATTTAATAACTTCAGTTAAAGTGAGATAAATAGAACTCGTTTTTTTTTTAATATTGTAATAGAACTTTACTACTTTTCGATGTTTAATTTCTTTACGTGAAAACATGAAAATAAATAAATAAAGAGCGCCAGCAAAAATATAAAGTCTGTACATCATTTCAATTTAATCTTTCTGGCTTTTGTAGAACATACCTTCTCCGAAAGGTACGGCATCTGAAAACAAAAAAACATCCAACATGGTGACGTGTCTACAAGTAAGTTTTTTTTTTCTTTTTATTTACGGGGTTTTTTCTGAATAGAAGATGTAAGTAAGTTTTAATAATTTTAAGTAAATAGAAATGCTAAAACACCCGCTCATGTTGCTTACCTGTTGATTGAAAGGAAATTTCTTGGTAGTTTCAGTGTTTCCAATAAATGGTAATTTGAAAGGCGTGGTTTCCAAGAATGTCAACTAGTGTAAAAGGAAAAGCAGTAAAACTGGTGCAGTCGCTTCGTTGCATGCTTCTTATGTCCAATTGGACTACCATAATTAACATAAATTCTTTCAGCTGATTAACATCAGTTAGGTTAGTACCTAACCTACTAGTACCTATATAAGAAAAATACATATTTATACATGAAAAACCAAAGGTCATAAACAATATTTTTATCTATAATAATATATAAAGCTGGAGAGTTTGTTTGTTCAAACGCGCTTATCTCAAGAACTACTGGTTCAAATTGAAAAATTCATCAAAAAATTGTTTTGAATAGACCATCATGCTGCGACCAATAGGAGCGAAGATACATTGGAAAATGTAGAAAACCCGGGGAAAATTATTCATCTTCGAGGGCTTCCGTTCAAAAATTCCTAACTTATGTGTGATAGACACATTATTGAGCAGACAAATGTGAAATACAATATCACTTAGACTCATGGAGCCCATCATTTGATAGTGAATATAGTCTAGGGAATTCCGAAGGCGAGAATTTTTTTAAAAAGACAAAAAACAAGTTCTAACGGTTTTATTTACTGAGAGCTCCGTTCGCGATGACGGCTGACAGACTAGTGAACCCGAGCAGCGGTACGCGCTGGCTTATATAGCAACATTCAGCGGGTAGTTTCTGGATCTCAATAGAGTATCAAAGTGCTTCAACCTAAAACCGATAAATTGACGGAAATAACGGTGAAATAGTTTTTTAATTTAGAATTCTAGGGCTATACTGTATGTAATATTGAAGTTTGAGGTTAATGATCAAAATGGAGTAGTTCTTTTTTAAACTGTCTCCCTAACCTCTGTCGTAAAGGTTAACTTACTCGTAGTTAGACTCAATTATTAGTAAGTACGTATTCGTAGTAATATTACTCGTCGATGAGAATATTATACTTGTATGACTCTTATATACCTAACTTAGCCTATTGTTCTGTAAACTTACATCTTTACAAATATTTTTTTAGTCGCCAATTAAATTATTACTACTATGTAACCCAAAGTTACATGAGGAACATAGTTTCCCCAAAACACGTGATGACTTGACAGACCCACTTAACCAAACACCCGTAAGTTAGCGTAATATTATCAATATGTGGGCGAAGAACAGACTAACTTTACCCATAGCTCCGGGCAGAATAACATGACGTAATATACATACAGATTAAACTCATTTCTTATAAACTCTAGTCGAGTTCAACATGTACGTAGGCGTGGGGTTAACCAAACACACACACTCCTGACCTTCAAGTTACGTGAACTTTTACTACGTAAGTCGTTAATTAAGAACGTCAAGGCTGTAAAACATGGAACTTTATGGGCAAACAACACTGCAACACAAACAAAACGTATTGAAACTTTCGGTTCAGAATACTGGGAATGATTAAAAATTCTTGTTCCCGAGGGATTTTGATCGTCTCCTAATCTAAAGTGCTTGCCCGGTACCATGAGATCTGTAGTTCGCCGTGTTAAGAGCTCGGAGTACAGGTACGATAAAGATTCCTTTGATTATAATGTCACTACCACATACACCACTATAGATTTGTGACAAAGCTAGATAGCAGGCAATATATTTGTGGAAACTTAAAAAAATAACATTAAAAGCTTAAGAATCAAAAGAAACTTGTCGGTAATACATAGTGTATAACAACCTTCTTGAAAGAAAATTGAACTACAAGTTATATTCCAAACTTAAAAACAATGATTGACAAAACAGAATTTAACAATTTACCGTCCCAAAAATACAGGTTGTACAAAATTCATAATTACAAGCCACTAAGTGCAAGCTACATTGAGCAAACTAATTTCCATGCAGTCAAAATGTATGAATTCTAATAAGTCTGTTGACACACAGATGGCGGTGCTAATCCAATTACATCTACGCGAGCCAAACTTCACCGATATTTTAATTTAACTTTCATAATTCCAATAAAACCAGCGCTGGGAAACATTAACATTTGTAAATATTATGTCTTGTACTTGTTTGTAATGTAAAAGAGTGTCGTTGTTGCTTTATTTATTGGAACACTTTTTAAGAAGAATGGTTGCAGAATTCAAGGCAATTAAGTTTTGAAAAAGAATTGATTTCATTCAACTCTATCCTCTTAACAACCTAAGTTTGTATATATGGACGTTTGTTCCTCTTCCACGCAAAAACCACTGAACGTATTTTGACGACGCTTGGTACATAGATAGTTTGTATCCAGGATGAACATATAGAATAAATTTTATCCCGATTTTATATTACCGTAGAATCATTTTCGATGTTAGCGGGTGGAGCCGCGAGGAACATCTAGTAGGTAATATAAGTCATTGACTTTGTCAAGTCAATAATTAATTAAATACTGTATTTTTTTCTACTACACGTAGCTTCATAAAATTGGAAAGACGAAGAAACATTTGAAAAAAGTAAGCCTTTAAATTAATCCGGGATGTCACAGGTTTAACAGTATATTGAAGTAAACGAATCAAATTGTTGGGGAGAAGGCAACGTCAAGGAATGATTGACTTGTAGCTTTGCTCCGAGTGCGTGCAAATTAAGTCAAGTTGCGTTTACAGAAGTTTCTTTGTTTTTGGAAGTAATTTATTTGAAAATAATGCTCACTTTGTTATACGTATTAGCCTGACAAATAAATCACGATGTTATTTGATAATTTCAATATTTATGCTCAAAATGAAAGTTTAGTAATTTTACAAAGTGAATGTTCTAGGTAAGTGAGTTGAAATGGCAGGCACCTTTCACACCGACAGTAAAATTGACATTTTACCTAATATATTATGAAGTTAACTATATTTCATACTATCAACTAATGAAGTTTAAACAAATTTAAACTAATAATGTTCTGGATTGGTCATACTGGAACTTTTGCCCACCGGGGGATTTTGTTAAACCAGTTAACTCTTTATGTAGTTTAAATATTAACTACAAACGAACGAGGATGAATGAAAAATAGAACCATAATAAGTCATAAATATTAAAATGTACAAAATAAATACTACCTTTAACCCTCGATGCAAAAAAAGCAGGGAAGGTTTACTTCAACATCAGTGTAAGCTGTCTGTTTGCCTGTCTGTGGCGTCGTAGCTCCTGATCGGATTGAGCGATTAAAGATGCAATATAGGGTACTGTTCCCAGATATACTTGTTAAAAAGTTATGGGGGTGAATGTTTGAAGTTTTTTTTTTATTAACTGCTGCCCTCATATTACAGGCACTGGTTACGTTAATTACATAGATTGTATAAAAATGCCTACACCATTTATTTTCAAATAGTCCTAGATCATGTTACAACTAAATATTTTCACATTCTGGCAAGCAATTAATTGCAGTATCATTTTACAATTACAAGCACATTAACACTTACGTATCTGAATATTGTAAGAATGCTATATGCGTGGTAAGCACTTTGTGTAGTGTGTATTTAATGATCCCACATCAGACATGTCAGCGTGGGGTCTACAACAAAATAAGGGTATCTATTTCAATATCAATTGTTATATCAAAGGTGAAAAGGTGAGGTTGAAGGCTCAAGTCCTTACAACACAGGGCGACTGCGTAAACAATGGACTTGCGAGGGTTTCAATAACTCATTCAGAAGTTGTACTGAAGGAGATTTAAATAATTTGAATAATTTGAGTTCTATCGTATGTTTAAAGCGGGTTAAATTTAATTATAAAGGGAAAATAATTATAAAGCAGTGTAATGTTTAATTATTACCCCGCGTGCTCAATTTTACTATGCTATTTCATTACGTAAATTTAATATATTGCACTATATTTTTAATGAAGCCTTGCATTATCACATGAATATACTCTGAAAGAGGTTCATTTAGGAAACCTAGAAACACATAATATCACTTGCGAGAGAAAATTTAATATCGCTTATGACATATTTTTTTATAAAAAATGCAAGAATGTAAAATATGTTCCTAGTTTCATTAGTCACCCTGTTATGTTGGTGGGTTTTGTTGTTATCTATTGAGCTGTGGCCAATCGCCTTTCACGCGTCAGGTTGGCTCCAAATATGCTCTTGAAGGCCTACCACCATCTGTATAAGTAGCACGTTTGCAGGTGTGAGAGAGAGACGGTGTTCTACGTAGTGTTATTCTCTATCTCACTTGCACTATTACAAGTTTTATTTTGACAGGTGTTAGTAGGCCCCTGAATGTTTTATGGTGAAATGATTTGCACAAACCTATATAAAAATGAATAGATTTAAAAATGGAGTGTGGTATGGACTATTTACGAAACAATGATTTTGTGACTGTGTGGGTATATTTTTTAGATTTGTGGGTTGATAAACTCTTGGTAGACTCTACCGTTTTTGCAGAGCAGAGGCATCGTGACCGACTTTTCTGGAAGGACTTACTTGTGCTCTACACAAATTATTTCTCAAAAACTCAACCGGTATAGAAAGCCTAAATGCCTAATTAATTTTCATACACCACTTGCTAAAGCAACTTACATTCTCCTTTATTTATAGACCGGCGATAATTATTTTACAAAATCTTATGTAACGTCTATATTCCCTCAACAAAACCACTCAGCTATTTTATCTCTAAGAAGCCGAATAATGAAAATATATGTAAGTATAGTCAAGTTCGAAAATATATGAATTCTTTCGTTTGTCAAAAATATATGATCATCAATAGTATTAAACTATGTAATATCTATATCTCATTAAAATATTGAGAGGATTACGTTCAATAATATGTGATCGGATTTCTTTACACATTTGAACTATTTATAACACACGTCAAAACAGTTATAAAATAACATAACTATTTGAATTTAAAGTCATTTTTTTTCAATTCAATTCAAAAGTCTTTATTCTCTTATTGCATAGAATGCAATTTACAACTATAAAAACGGCTGGACCGGTTTTGATAAAATTTGAAAAGAGTGTCATTTAAAACGTGGGTTTTATTCTATTTATTATTTTCTTTTTTAATACGCAGTAACGTTGCCAATGCCTTTTTAACAATGCCTACATATTCACGTACTCGACTGTACATACACAATAGGTTGTATAGTAAGGACCCTTTGGGTGCCATAATTACTTACGAAACGACTCCATTACGATGACTGATGTCTGTCTAGGGACGTAGGCTTTTATACAATCAATGTCATGGGTCTTTGTGCTCGTACAATATTGTCAAAGTCTCTGTTGTGGCTTGTTGATAGGAACATAATGCTAAGGTATATAATAGTGCTGACGTTTGAGTGGTTATATTGATATGTTGATTATATCTGAGTAAAAGCTTGCATGTATATGTGACAAGAAGCTTGAATTGTCGATTTCATGACATGCAGTTTAAGGTGACTGTTGGTGTCGTCAATGGCAATGACAACTTTGGTTCAGATAAGTTTATTGTTGAAATCAATGAATGTATAATTGAACTTTTTCATACGAGAGTAGTCTTTAAAATTTGCCTTTTGGAGTCAAAATCGCGTGGAAAGAGCTGGACATAGATGTTTATTAAAATCTTAAGAAGAAAAAGCCAACCCCGTACTACATAATTAGCCTTGTGTTACGTAGAAGTTACAAATATTATAAATTGATGCACGAAGACACTCAACAAAATATAAGCAAGGAAAACTTTTCGGTCATTGGAGTCATGATTTCCATTCGGCTATCGGTGCAGTAAAACCAATAATTATACTAAAATACCAGATCATTTATTAAAAAAAGCTAATCCTCTAGAAAATAAACTTATCAACAAAATAAGACGGGTCAACGCACTGCTATAAATCAACATTTGCCTCTTCTACTTCAGCCACATACGGTGAATACTTAATTTTATTTAAAGCAAAGTCTCTATCCAATCTAACTTGGAATGAACCGGCGTTGACTCTGCGTCTTGTGCTCAGAAACAATTTTAAGCCTCATTTAATGTTGTTTTTTCAAATAATCAAACTTAACTGTTCAATACTCATTTATTCTTAAATAACTAGGTACTTACTTGATACTAGCGGTTGCCCGCGGTTCCGTATGCTAAAACCAAAAATTATCCCACTGAATCCAAGAGAACATGAAATTTTGATAAAAACCGTTCACTGGTTTTTGCGTGAAAGAGAAAGAAACATCCATACATACAAACTTTTGCGATTATAATACACATTATTTAGCAGGATTTTATTGCCATTAACATTTATATTCAATCTATACTAATATATAAAGCTGAAGAGTTTGTTTGTTTGAACACGCTAATATCAGGAACTACTGGTCCAAATTGAAAAATCTTTTTGTGTTGAATAGACCATTCATCGAGGAAGGCTTTAAACCATCACGCTGCGACTAATATGAGCGAAGATAGGTACAATGGAAAATGTGAAAAAACAGGGCAGGTATAAATCATAACATATATCTTCTACCCCCGGGAACGAAGTCGCGTCCAACAGCTTGTTTTTAATAAAACGCAATTTCATTCTCCTTCGATAATAATTTTGATGACTTACAAGCTTAGATTGACTTTTAATGAAATATGTAACATCTGATTCGCGGTAATAATTAATTAGGCTCGATGAAGCCTGAGCTGAGGTTAATGGTTTGTTATTAATATGATAATAGAAGCCGTCTGACATTTAGTGAGTGTAATTACAACATGGCCGCTTAATAGATGTCTTTATAATCGGTCCAGTCATTATAGACAGCCGTAAGTGGCTGGACTGCAAACTACAGATTAACTTTAGGCCAGGGTTTAAAGGGAGACTTACCAAATTGCACCCGAACGTCGAATGACTGTAGATGTCCATTCAATTAATTTAATTATACTTGTAAAGAAAATGTAGATGATTTGAAAGCTGAAAATTTGCGGCTAATAAATGCATATGCTTTCGATACTTAAAAAGAAACATAGCAAGCTTACCTTTGCTACGAAAGTTGCTGTGAAGCTCCAACTAGAAGTAGATCTAATCCTCGCAAAAATTAATCAAATTAAAACACAAAACTAAGTTCTTTGATTAAACCGTTCTCTCAAGATCACACATGGTACTTAAATAACAAAAAATAATATTTGTCTCTAAATTTTGAACTTCAAATTTCAAATATTGTGGTCGAGAAACCTAAACTGCAGTCTTGTACTCGTATAGGTGACATTCCTCGCCTCCGTTTGTTGAAGTGATAAACTTTGACAATGCTGAATGTTTTCTGACAACAATTTCTGAGTGCGATATGTTTGACTCGAGACGGAGAAATGAGCGGTAAATCTTTAGAATAGAATTGTTTTATTGTATATCGTCTTGTTGGTTTGACAATTTTGTTCTGTTTAATATTGTTTCATTAAGGTAATGTTTTTCGACTGTTATACATTTATTATTCGAATCTACTAAAACTAGCCCTAAATTAAATGTCTTATTTACATGAAATGTGAATTACGTGTGAATGATAACGAGACTGTCTCCAAAAAGTAAGTCTATAAAAACCCTGCAACGTCCCTTTTCTTCTATAGAATGAGGTTTGTGCTCAACAGTGAGACATTTAAAGGCAGGTATTAACATTATAAAATTTATACGATAAAACTTTTGCACACGCCGTGAAACTGTCTATGTAAATGTCTAATAAAACTTTCCATTATATTACTTTTCATTCATAGCTCCTAGGAAGTCTCATTATTATTGAACGGCTATTAATATCAGTAATTAATATGAGCTTAGACCGTTTAGCACTTAAACGATATTAATGGTAAGTGTGCTCGCTAAAAGATTACTAACCTTTCGTTGCAATAATTATATGCAAGTATAGTACTTACTTTTTATCACGTACCTATAGCTAATGCGATAAGCTATGATGTAACACCTATAAAAAAAGTTTTCATTAAATTAAGATGATTGTTGCATTTATTGCCAGCAATAATGCCAGAAAAAAATTTCTGACATAGGGGAATGAAAAATAGGTAATTCCACTTAAAAGGGTAGATAATAACCAAAACATCAAATTTCCCCGATCGGTAAAATTCACAAATTTGTTCGGCGTAGTTACCAGCACCTATCAGGTGTACCATAAAATAAATTTCAAGTATAAGAACAGTTTATGGCGGTCGAACATGAGATCTACAAAATATTTGTAACATTACCGCCTTGGAATGTTTTCCCGGCTTCGCAGGTACATTACAACGTTATCAGAGTGGTAGATACCTTTTCAAGTAATATTATTGCAAATTTTGACTGGCCTGTTGGTCCAGTGGTTAGTGGCCCTGACTGCTAAAACGGAGGTCGTGGGTTCGATTCCCACCCAGGACAAGTAATTGTGTGATAATCGTGATAATTTGTTTTGTGTCTTGGTATTATTTATCTATAATATGTATAAGTATGTATAGTATTTGTCTAGTACTCATAATAGAGAAAGTATTGAAAATAAAATGTAGAAAAGAGATGCCGCTATCGCGATAACATTAAGAGGAGGTGCTACTCTTTCACGACTAAAATAATTTCGTTCACTTGACGCGCAATAAACAGTGTTTACGAGTGGTTTTAGGATATAAATATGTCAGGGTAGAGCCTAAACGAAGGGTGAGATTGTGTCGCGTAGACTTATGTACTTGGAAACGTCTGGCTCGTGTTATTGATAGCCTTCGTCTGATAACAATTGAATAAGAATTGTTTATATTAATGCGAATGTTAAGACTCAAGGCTTTGAGCTGAAAATGATAAGAGTCTATTTTAGGCGTCAGAAATTTAAGAGTATACTTATTTCTGTATATTTCAAGGAACAATAATATGACTTTTAAAAATGTATTGTCATCATCGGCCTAGCCTTTTCCCAACTATGTTGGGGTCGGCAACCAGTCTAACCGGTTTCAGCTAAGTACCAGTGTTTATCTGACCTCCTCAACCCAGTTACCTGGGCGGCACGATACCCCTTGGTTAGACTGGTTGTCAGACTTTTCAAGCTTCTGAGTACCTGTAACGACTGTCAAAGATGTCAGAATAACAGCCGGGACCCACAATTTAACGTGCCTTCCGAAACACGGAGGAACTCCTTATGACACAGATGGTCACCCATCTACGGACCAACCGCGTCAAGCATAGCATATGTAATGAAAAATACAAACGATGTGTTTTTTAACCGATAAAATGCACTCGGTACAATGTTTTTAGTGAAATACCTCAGCAAAGTTATCCAAAGGCAAAATTTTGATTTACAGTCGTTTGAGAATACGATGAAGAATTTTTTTATATTTATTAAGACAACAGCTTAAATAGAAAGCTTAAAAATCCTTGCAAAGGTTTTGAGATAAACCTTTTCGATTTCTGTTTTCTGATACAAATATTATTGAAACATGACAAAGGATTCTCACATGAACCCTATTTACACGGCTTGAAGTCTTAGAGATCTCTTTCCTGAAATAAAGTCTCGCGTCAAAAGTAATCCCCGAAGAGTTCTTGAGATATATTCGAACAATGTGTTGTATCCATGAGATTTATTTGAACACCCCGGTCTTTATAGCTACGTTTTGAAATTGTGGAAGGGAGATGGAACTCTACACCGTGCAGTAAGCTGTCCTGCTTCCACAAGTGTATTAATTGAAGAGGCTGCATTAGGCCCTTTTTTGCGCTAGGGAATCCTCATGGACACTCGCTTCCTCGGTGGAGGATATGGTTAGTATCAGACTCTCACTGACTAAACCTGAACCGCCGTGCTACGTCATCCGCGTTTTTATGTCGGTACATGGCAATGCGTTGCAATCCTTCATACACTCTTTTTTTAAAATTCTATATTTAAAACTACATATATGCATATTTAATTCCATACTTTGTTTAAAATGTAAAATTATATTTTGTTTACAAACAAAATATAATTTTCCAAGTGTTTGTAAGTAATATGAAAGGATATTGTTGGTTTTAAATAATTAGTTTTTTTTCTTATGTTTTTCATGGTATGTTTTATCAGTCACTTGCAGTCGGGACGGTATTTTTTAATTGTATTTTTTCTCAATTTTTTAAGATGAGCAGTTTGTAAATATTTCGAGTGAAAATAATTTAAATGAAAATGAAAGTAAACCCATCTGTGCTCAGGTAAACAACCAGTAACAATGAATAAAGTTCAATTCTGTGCAACATAAACAAGTGCGTTCTAAGTAAGTTATTTGTGAGAGCAATTTAATATCCTATTCCCTTCGCGTGGAACAGCCATGGGGGGTTTTCAATTATATGATTTTCTCCTAATCTCATCTGTTTTGCGCGTGTTCGATGCTCGGTTCGGTTTAATCGCCAATTAATTTAGCGAAACCTTTTCCTATGTGACATAGGTTTCAAACCTTTTATGAATACTGTGTTTATATTATCAATGTTTATATTTTTCAATTGGTATTGTGAATACTACTTGCTGATGATGATGATGATCTTTGCGTGTTTCGTATTGATAAAAGAATGTCAACAATAGTAAAGAAAAAGTAAAATATTGTGTAACTCGACCTTTTTTATCTTCAAATGACAAAATTTTTAACTTTAAAAAAATAATAAAAAGTCGGACCCAATTTATTATGTAACAAAATAGCTAAGAAAACAATTAGAATTATTTGAAAGTTAAAAAACCTTCTGGATTTCGTAAACAGACCGTTCCGCTTCAGCCCTCTTAATACAAAACAATATCAGGCTTATTTAAATATAATTACTTTAAACGGGCTGAAAAGATAATGATCGCATCCTTGTTATTTAATTATATAACGCTTCAAAATGCATTTGTTTCTATAACAATTTGGTGAAACGTGCAAACGACGCGCTAAATCTAAGATGGCGACCAACATTTTGCTGTGTCTTTAGAGGCTATTTATTGTCCTTACTTGCGGGTAACAAATATTCATAAATGTATTTTACAATGTGTATATGGATGTTAGTAATTTACAAGTGATACAACTATCTCAATAGTTTCAATGGTTTGAGGTGTTGAAATTTGCTTTTGGTGAATTGGTAGAAAGTAGATGATTAAGTATTTATAGTTTTAAGAATGAACCTCGACAGTTAGACATTTGATTTTTTACGGATGATGTATGTATGTCTGCTGCCGTTATAACAAGAAATACTAAAAATAAAGATCGAGTTTAGGGTCATATTTTATTTGGTGGGTGAAAACCAATTTTTAGGCAGGGTACACAAATTACTTTTCGACTAACCTTTTCTCTTTAGTCTATTTGTACGAAACCCTTTTTGTCACAAGTCCTACCCACACTTGTACAAATATTTTTTTAAACTAAAAATATTGTCCACAAACTTTACTTAATTGAAACTGACAATGCAGGCTGTAATCTCCGCTACGAGTTTAGAACAACAAAGTGTCCAGCGCCGCTGCTTCGCGAACTACCCATAATTCATAGCTATAGTTAATTTACGTCGAGCTTTATTAGTTTGTGAGAGGGAGAAAACAATTTATCTAGTGCCACTCATCGTCCAGACTTCATTTTATTATAATTAACAAGACGATTAATCTAAAAGTGACAACACTTCCTCAGACTCAACAGATTACATATTACGATGAGCGAAATGTTTTTTCATTTTAATTTATTCGGTGAATAATTTGCGGTGTTACATCGAGTTTTTTGAGACCCCTTAGAATATAATTTTAAGTAAATAGAGGTAAAGATGAGAAAAATTAAGCGCGTAGGTAATTTATTATAGGGTTCTATATACAAAGTGGTACACGTGTAGAGCTTCCACTGGGTTTGCAGATTGAATACAAAGATTATTTAGCTGTATGTTGCTATTTACGTACTAATTTAAAATAAGTTGACTGCCAAGTTAAAGTAATCCAGTTCATTCCCAAGGCACGCAACGACTATTTGAATGTGGTCTTTTAAGAACTGAGAATACCCTTGTGTTAGCGCCCACGCTGGCACACTTTAATATGTCCAACCTAGCTGACTAGTGTCTTGTGGCAATAGGAGCCATGGCCAAAATCGATCAAGATATATAATTTTTGACAATTGGCTAATTTATGATATTGTTAAAATATTATTCATGTTTAAATAAAATATAAGAGCATTTTGAAACGCCTCTCATAATTTCATTTTGTTCTCATATTACCTTATTTTGTCTCTGCTACGCTGTAATATCATTGACCTTTTCAATTAGAATACAAAGTAACTAAAACTACATTCAAATTAAGAAATATGAAACTATTTATTAACATAAGTGTGTACCAGCCACGAAGGTAACGTATATTTTATTTCAACTTTATCCAAGTTAAATAAAATAAAACAAAATTGCACGTCGGTGTAACTAGAAATAACTATACTCCAGCTCTTTGTTTCACAAAATATACAGTTTAAAATAACGCAGACGAGTTTCAGCGCTACTCCGAGCGGGTTTTTCCGACTTCCGAAAACAAGGAGCGACTCAATTGTGTAATTTAATGCGTTTTGTATAAGCCTGCGAAAGTATCAGGCCGCTTGTGAATAACCTTCATAAAGAAATAAATGACGGATTTATTTTATTGGAAATCAAAAAAGTGTTGATAGTCGTTATTAAGTTAGAGGCCAGAAAAGCATGTCGAAAAAATAGTTGAGAGATTTATTATTGTAGAATAAGACAGAGGACATACTTATTATGAAGGGAGAGACTAGGAATAATTTTATTGTATGAATTATTTTCAATCATTATTTCGTCACAATAAATAAAAATGTACTACAATGGTATGTAATTTATTTTGTGAATACGGCACACTATCTACTGCTCTCAACTTACTCTGGCAAAGTTGGACAAACGGAGATACTAAAAGGGTGTTCAAAAAAGTATTAAATTTCGCTGCTCAAGTTTGGAACAGTATCCGCACAACATTCCATTATAAACTAGAACAATGGTAGAATGTACGATAAAAGGTAATTAACAAATTACTGGAAACTTAGCTATGTCGTGACGGACGCATTTACTTTCTACTACGAGGTTCTGTAATAGCGTTTTCGTGTTCTAAGGCTTCCATAAATCCCGCTGTCACTTGATAAGGAAAATCTTGATACAACCATCAGAATAAAAATCAAAAAACCTTCCTTTACTAGTGAAAAGTAGATTTCAATTTATATTGGAACTGAGCCTTGAAACAAGGGTTTCTATAAACAGTGTTGGAGAAAGAGAGTTTGAAGTGAAGATTAAGTGGGACATCTGTAGTTTTAGTTAAAAGTTTTTATGGACGTTAATGGGGCTAAGGCTAAGTTAGTATCGATTTGTGGGTATTCCTTCGAAGACAGCTTCAGATTGTAAACTTGTTTAACTTTGGAATGTCGAACTTCTGTTCTATGTAACCTTTACAATTTGCAGTAGTGCAGAGCTTGATGCAATATTGTAGACATTCGAGCGGTGATCACCACTAAGAATCCAATGTTCACAACGTGTCGCGGATTCGGCACAACCATTTGTGTAAGCCATAAATAGTTCTGTCTGAGTAAGTCTGGGTATCTTTGTGTTTATCATTGTGAAACCTTCAAGAGCAGGGGTCATATTAAAAAAAAAGCTATAATATATTGAATATTTTCACCACCCTAGATCCCTTTGCTGCTTTAAAGGCACAGTTTCGTCGAAACCTCTGTCAATTAGCATCGATTAATTAAAGCGTTCTCTAAGCTCTAACTACACAAATACTTCAAAGGATTTAATTCGAACACTCGTTAATTTCTTTCCGTCTGACCTTTTGTCTCCCTTTAGTTCGTCTTTAAGTTGGTAAGTTGAAACTTTCCATAATTACAGCCCTCGGCAAGACAGTTTCGTATGGACGCCTCGAACGACTCACCTCACTTAACTAACCTTTTGCTTAATTCTCAATAAGTTTTTAATTGTTATTAGTTAAAGTCTAATAATTTTAAGACGACATAAAATTATTAAGAATTTAGACTTGACAAAGAATCTTGGATGTTATCTGAAAACTTTTGTAATTAGCGAGAGCTGGCGATAGGGACCCTAGGATTTAGCTTTTGGGCAGAATTCAAATCTTGAGTTTTCTTAGGCCTTTAAGTTTTGCGAGTTATATCTTTTTCTAACTCCAATAAATATTCGGGAACAATTTCTTAGAAAAATAGTCTTCATTTTCAAGTTATTTTTTGAGTTAGACTCTCTGTTGCCTGTTATCAAAGATAATGCTGGCATAATTGAAGCTTTGTGATTCCTTTATGCGTAATATCGTCAACAACACGGAGGCATTCATTGGGTCGCACCTGTTGGTCCCGACGCTACCCAGCGGATTACTTTGCCCCTCTCTGAATGCAAACAAGTTCATAACTTTAGAATAACAAGGCTCGTAACATTTGAACTAAAACCGGATAAAAACAACGTGTCCCTACAATGTCAGGCCTCCCATACTCCCGGAATTAATTCATTTCTTACTAATGTCTGGAAAGATAATTTTGTTTTAGTGGAAGTAGGATTTACTTCATCATAATAAATCTCTGTCTAATCATTTTGTTTCCATTTTTTGTTAGCAGAAAACTAAAATCTCTAGGTAGGTGGACTCGGGAAAATTGTCGAAGCCGACTTTTTATGCAGTCAAATTTCGTACCTATCTATGTATATACACATAGATAAATACGTATATTTCAAAATGAGTGTCTGTTTGTATTATTGAAATAACTGTTAATGCATATGAATATATTATATTTATATTATTTTGTGTGTGTGTTTATGCCAATCTCTAAAATGGCTGGACCAATTTCGACGAGATTTTTATTGGTAGTTGATTTAATAAGGAGTAGTTAAGGTTTTTAATTTATAAAAAAAAACTTCACTTTAGTAATAAAAGTAATACATCTAAAACTCGCAGAAAACCTTAAAAATTTCACAGTTATATCTATTCGAAAGCCTAAAGGGAAGGACGAGTATTTTAAAATCGCCGTAGTTTGTCGAAATGAATGGTGCAGTTTTATTAATCCTGTTCTGGTCATATGTGTCCCGAACCTATATCCATTAGTCGAACTCAATATCGGGAACTGCAACTGAGAATTTCGCAACAGAAAAAATCCAATTAGACTTTTAGCTTTGCATGGGAAGTGGACTCATGTTCAGAGTGCTAGAATAGTAAATGATTTAGTATGTCCAATTTAATAGATAAATGTCTATTTTTCACATTTTTATTTGTGTCCCACTGTAAAGCAAATGTATTTCTACCTTCTTTTCATTTATTTCTATCTAGGTCACTTTCGCTCTAGTTTAAAAAATAAACTTGCAATTTTATTTATTAAAAGTTTCATAGTTCAAAATATTCAATGCAAAATTCTCATTCATTACAATACCTAAAACCGTTTATCCAATTCGTAATATTCATTTCACAATTGTGAACATAATCAAGAAGCACAATTCATACATCCATACGACTATCGATTACTTAGCTAGTAATGTGTTGTTGTCAGAGCAACTAATGATGTGAGATTAGGTTGAACGTCGCTTACGGCTTCCTAGCTAAATGAGATGTCCCCGGCT
Source organism: Trichoplusia ni (assembly GCF_003590095.1). NCBI lineage: Eukaryota > Metazoa > Arthropoda > Insecta > Lepidoptera > Noctuidae > Trichoplusia > Trichoplusia ni. The sequence continues at coordinate 9,542,819 of NC_039486.1, read as the reverse complement.
GTAATCTAGGCACTGATACCAATTCCCAGCTACCTGAACACACATACACACAGATACAGGTCGTAAAGGGCTGACACATTGAAGGATTTAATACCAACATGTAGAGTCAGCAACAAGAGTTTGCAGGATCCGATTCGTGAAACATGTTAAGGCAATAATTCAATAGTAAATTTTGTTTGTTATCAATGTGATGAATAAGGTTTTGTTGCCCTATTGTATTCTGGCTTGAGAGCACTAACTTGTAGACTCTACCTACTATTACAATCTACACATTGGTAGAATATATGTCCATAAAATTCTAAGAACATCATCTAATTATATAGTTCTGCATCATTTAGTACGGCTCACATGTTTCATCAGAAAACACTCAACCTTCCGTTTACAAAAGAAGCCATTTACTGCGGCAAGTTTCGTTTCAATCGCGGCGCAGTGCGTTTACTATGAACCTTTAAAACAAAACTATTGCCTTAGTGGAAGCGAGATGCCACTACGCGAAATATAATCTACCTTCTCATATTATGGAAATGATCCTGGTTGAAGAGGTCTCAGTAAAGCTCTTTACAGATAAACTAAAGCGCATTCACTCACGTGTTTTACCTCAAAGCAATCATCGGCTTGTCGTGTTTATAGAAGCCATGATTGGTGAAATTCGAGTCGTGATACTTCAATCTCTGGTTTATTAGCTCTCGTGGTCGTAGGTAACGCGATCTCTCCTCGCGTTTTGTTCATCTTACGTAACTTTTTGAGAGGCTTCCCTCCGCATTTTCGCTGCGCATTTGCAAGTTTAGATTACTTTTTGATATTCAAATAGAGTTTTGTTTATGATAGTTTGTTGCAAGTTTTGTTATTTTGAGTAGGTAATAAACGGGAAGATAGTTAATGTTTCGTGTTTATTCATGCGGTGAGCTGTTCATAGAACGAAATTATCATTGTCCATATTGAAAAAGAAGGAGAGTATATCATTTAATCGACTACGTCTGTATCTTTACTGAGAATAAGGCATTATCGTAACATTTTATTGGATACTTTGTTAGCGAGTTAAGTCGTCTCTCTATCCCGTTTACTTTACCTCCCTAATATCAAGATATGAAGCCTCCTTGATACATTCGATATCTAGCAATTTTCTAATATTAATACCGTAATTTGTTTGGGCCACGTCGATGCGTAGTGAATATAAAAGTCCATAACAGTGGGTATAACAAGATTTTCTGCGAGCCGAGGGATAAAAACAAAAGGCGCAATTTGCCCTTCGAACGCGCTTGACTGATCCTCAGCATTATCCTATAGACCAAATCTCACAAAATACGAGTGTTTATATCAGTTCAAATCTGCCGGGACGCTTTCCGATGAAGGTCGGAGTTAACGGCGCGATGTAACAACTTTACTGTTCAACTCTCAATTGTTTTGGATTTATTTCTTCCAAACATGTAGCGAGTTCCTAAACGTGAGCCATTTCTGAACTATTAATGTAGACCATCAAACTTTTCCTTAGAAATGTGCCGTTCTTTTTTGTGAAACAGGCCTCTCGCTATACAACCTATACAAGTGGTACACTCGTTTTAAAAGTTGGGTAATGAGTTAAGCCCTCGGGTGCTGTGAACGGCCGCCGGTCGACAAACGTTTATCGTCGGATGGCTCGCACAACTTTTTACCTATTTTATTTTATTAACTTCTTGCGACGGCCATGTTTTTACAGTCTGCATTAAAAAAGCTATTTAGTTGAAACGTAATTACGCTTTGCTTTCTTCATTTTGTTATGAAACAGTCGACTAATAAACGTTGTTTTAAAGCCTGTTAACTTATATTTAAGTCTTGATTCGGTCTTAAATGTAACTTGGATCTCGAAAGTATTTTAAATACTTACGAAACTTTAGATTCCTTCGGGTAATGAGTTCCAAAAACTGGCACTAACACTGGTTTTACAAATCAGCTTACACAGTCTTAAACTGGATTACAAATGTGACTGGAAAGTCTGCTTGTTAGCACCAAAAACTCCTGAAAAAACGCAAAAATAATAAGGTATTAAAAGTAATAAAATTACATTTAGTGTAGGTAGAATTACTTACCGTATAACGAAGCAAATTAGGGCCTTCTTCGAATCTACGTGTAGGCGGATACACAAGCATTACAAACTCTAAGATCTTAACAATAGATTGAATTTATATGTCATCTAAATACGTTGAGATTGAATTCTTTATAATTCTTGAAGGAAAAGGGAATTCGTTGGTACGCATGCGTTGAATGTGAAGAATGTGTAAGAGGTTTTGTAAGGATTCAGGCGCCTTGGATTTTTCCACGATTCTTGTGGAACGTATTTATTGAAGTCTGCTTTTTCACATGACTGATAATGGAACTTACCGGCGCCTGTCAAATAATGTACAGGAACAGGCAAGGATGAGAGATGGTGATGATCATTAACTGGAGATTATGAAATATTTGATTTTAACGTTATATTTTGAGTAGCGCTTTCGTGTTTGAAAATTGCCTTTCTTAAAAGAAATTGATGAATTACCAAATAATAAAGAATTAATTATTATTATTATCATACAAAAGTCATCAGCTGATCAAAACTGAATATGAGGATATATTCTTTAAATAAACTTTTACCATGTTATCATAATATTATTTGATTTATAACAAAAACATAAAACGTTAATGAAAAAATAATGAAGAAAATAGGTTCACCCAATCCGAGGTCCTAAAAGGTTAGAACCAAAACAATACAGAAGAATTGAGAACCTCGTTTTTGCAGTCGATTGAAAAGTAATCGACACACAGGAACCATGTTTAACCATGATTTGGGTTTGCTGAGACACCCTATGTTCTTATTCTCATTAACAGTCTTATAAGCAAGGTATGATGACTTATGCTGTCCAGTTCACTTTCGTTTACTATAAAATAAATTAAACAAACATGAAAAAAATGAGCGAAACAACTTTTTTTACATCGTACATCGTTCTGTAAACAGTTTATCGATACAGGAAAAGTTCAAAATCGTCCCATCTCATCGTTAAAAACTTTTCAAGTGGCCAAGTGAGCCGCCATAGTTGGGCGTCACTTATACGAAGTAGCGACGTCCGCGTGTTATCTCAAAAAGGACCAGAATATTTAATGGTGTTGGTTTTCTTACTAACTTCACCCAGCCAACACTTGAGAACTCACGACTATTTATTTTGTCTTTGCATTTCAAGCTCTCCCTGTGGTTGTGTACATTTGAATTAATGTGACTCCCAAATGTATAGGGAAATGTTTGTTTTAATATTCATGATTTGAAATACTTGTTATTTTACTATCTAATAATGGATATTACTTATTTGCTGCTATAGTTTGGATGGCTTATTTTGTAGGCCTTAATTAACCAAAATCACATAATTTACACCTTTTTATCCGATTGGAGTAAAAATTGACATAGTATTATGAATATGAGAGCTGAAAACCTGCAGGTTTTGTTTGCCCTACTAACTGTTATTGTAGAAAATTTCAGATAAATTGTATGGCCTTTCATATAGCATTCCCTTTTGGATAGTAACTTAAAAAAAATTGAAAGCTAAGAAATTACTGAAAATTGATTATGAAAGGTGAGATAGCAAATGAAACAAACAAGTTATGTGTAAACCAACGTGTAATACATTTATATTATAAAGAGATAAAATTTCACATCTTGTAAATATTAGACATTATTTTTCATACAAATTTAGCGCAACTGACTGTTACACAAAACACACGATATAATATTACATTTACTCAATACTATCGGCGCAGCAGACATGCGTATTACATCAACTTCATGAGATTTGACAATAGACGACGCACTAGGAGTTTGAACCGCGACGATTATACTGACGTACTAACTGCCCCTGTACTATGAGACCATAAAGTCACGATGTTGATTTTGTGGAAGCAAGATGGCACTGTTAAATGTACGTAGCGATATCTTTTATCTCGCTTCCACAACAGCTGACAGTCATGCTTTTGGGTTGACAGTAAGCGGGGGGCTTGAAAAGAGGTTTTGTTTGGTGGTTACGTCCAGCAAACGAAATACCTAGTGCGTCTGTATGGAGATTCGAATAATACTCAGAATTGGGCTTTGTCTTCACTTGACCAAAGGATCACGTGAATATTGATAACATGACAATTATCCGGCTCAGTGATATGTTCTGAACTGCTCTAGAAATACGCTCGAGTGTTATACAAGAATCCAATAATCTGAATCAGTTATCGTTACGTTTAAAACATCATCAGAAATAAACCTTCGAAATATACATCCATTTATATACATTTAACGCTAAAGGGAGGGTAAAGGATATGAATAATAAAACATATTACGCAATTACAAATTACAATGCGTAATTGACAAATCCTTAATCTCTTTAAAGGCAATCTATGAAGCAACGAAAACACCAATTTCACTGTTTCCAATTATTACTATTACGATATAAAATCTAACTTACAATAGGACTTAAAGTTTATATAAAGAGTGTATAGCAATAAGGAAGACATCGATAGCCTGCATGAATTACATTTTCAATATAGAAAATACAGTAAATTATTAACTGATTTCTAATGCGTTTTGGGTGAGGACAGAAGTAAATTAAGTTTAGAGATTTGCGACAGACGAACAAATGTGTATATGATGGACATATGAGTATTTTCTTTATTGTAAACATGACAATAAAATAGTAAAATAAGTTGTTTATGTTAAAATTGTGCTATGAATATTAAAGACGAACGAGATAGGTACTTAAAATAATTGGGATGACGTCAAGTATTTGTTTCAACTGAGTTTTGTTTTGTGAAATTATATTCAGTTCCTTTTTTATTTTTATTAAGAGAAGATACGTCCTGATCTTTTTCAAAAGCACACCCATGGACAATGTACCATGTATTCAACGTGCAGAGGCCCTGTTGAGAACATTATCCTTTATCATGATAGGGCTACCAGGCATCATCCACAACACTCAATGAGAGAACAGAATTAAGTTTTTTTATCAATCATGTTTATAATACAAAAATCGAATGTCATTAATGAAATCTAGATCGATAGAAAACTTGAAACAAAAATCTAGCTGTTATAATTCTTGTTTTTCATCATTTTAGCAACAAAATTAACACTAACTTTACATATTTATAACATTAATACATTGACAGAATTACTGACATTGATCAAAAACAATAAAACACGTACATCAAAGATTATGTCAATATACAATTATAATTATTTATATTCCGTTAATATCTACAGAAAGTATATTAGCTATTTTATTAGTAATTCTTACTTTAAAACTTTTACACACATTATATTAATCTAATCAATTAACGCTTTAAGCTTCACTAATTACGAGTTTACAATAAAAATTAAGTCGTTCACATATTTATACAATACAATAATTTATATATACTTTCTTTTCGGCTTCCAAAAACAATGCATTCAAAGCTTTCAAGAATCCCTATAAACATTGTAATACCAACCAAACGGTGAAAGCCTCTCCAATTTGACAACATTTATAAAATTGTTTACAAATACTCACTTCTAATCATGATATGTTTTTGTTACACAATTGCTCCTTACCGTTTCTTATTACGAGGTATGGCATCGCGCAAAATGCCTCGCGTGCTGGTATGCACAAGTATTAAATGTACGTCCACAATGTATGGAGGAAGAATGTTTTTAAATGCATAAATATGTACCTAGTTAATAGTATGACTACATGCTTGTAGCTCATATTTCATACTTCTTTAATTCCGTGTTAATACGTAGGTAATTATATTTAGCCATAATTCTTGCGATGTCGACACTATCGCTTGCTGACTTAAGCAAATGACGTGCAAATATAACTTTACGATCGAGTCCCGGCAAAAAACGGTCGTTAAACGCACCGATTTACATAGCATTAAAGTCTCCAACGACTTCGTCCTTAATGTTTCTCGCGGTTTTCCTGATATAAAAAGTAAACAATGTCCTTCCATAGTCTACCTTCGAAACAACAATGGGATTGACAGACGGGTAGACTACTTTCTTATTATTAATGGTGGCTGTGGACCATGGGACATGGGAAAGTAAAAGAAAATGATACTTAGGGTTACGCACACTTGTCACATCAAAAGGTGACAGAAAGCTTTAGAATATTTTGGAAAAAGAACGACTTCTTTTTAATTTTCACTACTAGACGACCAAGCAGGATGAATACTTACTACCTACTACGTTACGCGTTTCTGTTCTATGGCGTGGACGGTAACAAGACCCTTCAGTTTAGTTTCAAAATGGTCTCAGAATATGTCGCTTCGGAATCGAGAGCACAATCATTGTTAGATCATTAGGCGTCGTGTTGCATCCGAGCATGGACTAACGCTCTGCAGCTTCGCCCGGCTTTGTCTACGATGACACAGATTCGTATTACTATACTAGCTTTTCGCCCGCGGCTTCGCCCGCGTCGAGGTCGGTTATATCGCGTTTCCAAGAGAACTCTTCAAAAGTCCAGGATAAAAACTATCCTATGTTCTTTCTCAAGGTCAACTCTATCTCCGTACCATATTTCATTAAAATCCGTACAGACAGACAGACTGACAGACAGACAGAGTTACTTTCGCATTTATAATATAAGCATGGGGTCTAAGTACCCATAACTCTTCTACGTGACTTTTGATTTACCATAAAACAAAAATTCCAAAATGCTGCTCATATCAATCATTGATCTTCTACAAAGTTTGAAAATCGAAAAGCTGTCTAGACAGCCAGCTATCAAACTTCACACGCGTTTTACTCAGAGAGTCAGAATAGAACCAAATACGTAGACAAACGCAAAGTTTTCTCATACATATTTTAGAACAAAAGTTTTCTAGAATTCTTTAGCATGATACTTTATTTCGTGAATAAATCCAAGAGCATTAAGTGTTGTGTATAGTGGAGTGTGCTTCCACAAATGGACGCGAACGCCACTGGCCCACAGGGCTTTCGCGCGGCTTTGTCTTCGCCGTACGGATTGCACCACTGTGCAAATACACTCGCAGTTTAAATTGTGTGGAATTATTCTGAGGAACGATTCACGTACTGTTCTGGTTGATTATCTGTTCGGTATGGAGCTGGTATTTGAATGAAATTTTGGTTTAGTTTGTAGTGTGAGGGCGTGTGTTGATGCCAGTGTGTTGGCTTTAATTTACGCTTTCGACATCCGTCGAATTCTTCGTTCGGCATTTGAAACAAATAACATGGAATCAATTCTCATTATTCGACCTCGGTTGTGTAACGTTTAGGTTCACATAGGTAATACGTTTTTATTCTTTTCTAGATCCCAGGCATATTGCGCGATGCCTAACAACATATCATGTACGTAACAAGTGCCATACTCACTTCAATTCACTTCCATTTACCAAGAACACTTTATAAAACAATTGACATAATATATGATATGCAAATACGATATAATTTACTAAAATTTATAATTTAAAAAACTATCAATTATCAGAATTTTCTAGTCAAATTGATGACATAAATCTCTACAAATTATAACATTAAATAAATATTAATTTAATCTTTGGTTTAGTTCTTAATATGATCAACGAAACATATTTTTCTTCCTTTTAATTAATTATATCAATTAGTTTTGCGTAATAAGTTAAGGGCAACTCACTAATTGCATTTAATAATTTGCCTAAAATATTTCGCTACACTAAAAGCAGTACATAAAATAGACGTGAAATAAGAATTTATTTCATTCTTAAAATGTTACATTTATTTTATTTACAACTTGTTTCAAGTGACATTTTTATTAGCCTAAAAATATTCAGAGGAAAAAAAACATTTACTTTTACATGTAGGTACAACATTCCTAACACTGTAAAAGCCAACATATTTTAAATTACGCAATTATACATCTTTCTGTCTCTGGCTACGCCATTACATTTATATATTACAAAATGGACATACGTGGGTTCTAGCGTCGGAGGTGGGTGTCGAATCGGGTCATTTACATCTCTAACTTTCTAATTCAGTCTCATAATTGCGCATACATAAGTCAAAAGGTAAATATACAGAGGATATAAAGCGCTGAGAAGCTCATCAATAAATAATTCGAAAAGTAAAATCCGCGTACAAATATCTGCCGTCTCGTACAAAAAATATTTGGTTATTGGTCTTGTATTATTCAAAATCACCTGCATTTGATCACGTTCTGCGAAAATAACGTCGGAATAAAGTTTGGAGTTAAATCCGTTATGACATATTCAGCGCGCAATTTGTTTTAGCTTTAAATTGCCAATAACTGGCCGTTATGTTTTACGCATAATTTATTATAGATTGTTTCAGTTCATGCAGCTTTTCATAAAATACGTATTCTGCATTAAAATATTACACGGAAAATGTTGAATCATTGCTCAACGCGACGAAATTAAGTTTTCCAAATTGGCTTGACGTAAGACGGAAGTTTTACCATAACTTCCTTGGTGTTCTTCATTAGACAAGCAATTTTGATATTGGCGACCGAAATTATAAACGTTGCCTGGCCCTTTATTTTGAAGGGATTTGCCTAAACGTCCATAATAAGATTATAACTGGCGTTAATTAAATTAATATTTGTTTGCCGAGGGAATCGCGTTATTTAAAGTTATTCGAACAGATTTTAATAACGATTAGGAGTTTGAACGATAGTCGCCAATTGAGCGGTTACGAAGTTTATTGTTTGGAAATAATGTTACTTTATTATGAACCTTATTTAAATTCGCTGAAATAAACTTTTCATTCGGTTTCTAAATACAGTATGCTGTTATTTTGACAACACAATCTTTTAGAATTCTTATTTTATATTACAACAGTTAAAATATGTTCTCTAATAATATAACACCTGTCAAATTGTATTATACCAAACGAGGGTTAGGACCCCGGTCTGTAGTTTCTGCGGTTTGTGTCGAATTAATACTGGCAACAATGCTTTTGTGGTAGGAGTATTTGGTCATTGATACGGACATTTCGAAGCAAGAATTATATCTCAAAAAACCAAATGAAGTATGTACACATATGCAGCCTGATTTTAATTTGACTAGCCTTTTTGTGTGTACTTGTGATCGCATGTTTTTTTATCTCGTTTTTTCAATTCATTCCTCATTTTAGCACCACACATTTCATTTTTCACAATAAAAAAACTTTGATAACTCACCATACACATACTAAGCTCGTAAATACGTACTAGTAACTTGCTCGTAATATTTATAAAACGTCTATACGACACACCGAATATCATATATAAGGAGGTGATGTGCATATGATATAAAGGCTCCCACACATTATTGCCTGGGCGGGTTTTAATGCAACGCAATCTGTGGCGAATTGAAGCCATTTCAAACAACCGCTGTTAGCCCCGACCTGCCCGTAATAATATGGATCAGCCTTTATGAAACATTTACTTCAAAGCATTACGCCGACGATGTAACTGCGAATGTTATGCTCAACCTAACATTACACGAGAACAAATTTGACAGATGTTATGTTAACAATGAACGTCATATCCGAGTTTAGAAGTAAATATGGCACAGAAATATGACTAAAACGAACAAAACACGATCTACATGACATCGAGCCGATAAATTCAGTTTGGAACTAACAATTTTGACAGGCAGCTGAGTTGGCACTGGTTCGATGCGAACCACGTTGACTGAAAAAGAAAAATGTCATTTGAAAAAAGGAACACTAAATTTCGTTGTTTACAAATGAAGGTAATTTAGCAGGCTGGAATTTAAGCTAACATACGCCCCAGGACTTAATTTCCTGAGGTATTCTACCGTTATAATTCCTGAGTAAAGCGTGTCGCTAGGTTTTAGGAGAATTAAGCCCAGCATTATGCACAGGTATGTCGTTTTAATGTCGCCAAATAATAAACGCCATTTACCTCTTGAGTGTTGACAAAAACGTATTCGAGTTATTTAAGGCTAGACATAATTAAAACTTATTTTTACTCTATAAGTCTTAAAGGTGTAATTAGACTCATAATATGGTAACTACTACAAAATATAATTAGTTCAATGTAACGGTGATTGTCGTCACTAATTTGAATTTGTCACGTATGATTGGAATTTGATTACATCTCAAATTAGGAGCGATGTAAATAGATTAACGAACATCCTTGTTATATTTCCCAAGAGGCACTGAGAATGCAATAAAATAAAACTTTGCATTTCGACGTGAAATACAACTAAACCGGGCATTTGGACAGAATTGATAAACCAAAAATATTTTTTACCAAGAATTCTCTTTTAAATGTAACACGTAACTAAGTTTATGAAAACCCTATTTAAACCGACAAGTCTAGAATTTTAACACCGGGTAGTTTTAGGCAAGGTTTTAAAATTCAAATTACTGCGAGTTCCTCTTAATTACATTAGACTAAATTTATAATGTCAGAGGAGTTCACGGTTCGTTTTTAAAACTGTTTAATAAAAACTCTTTGTGACGTGTAACGTAACATAATTGTCTCAACGTTTAAAAATGTCGCGCTTGTAATTGGAATGTCATTATAATTTAAATTCCTGCTTCTGTTTTGTTCCAATTGTTCCTATTTTAAACCTATGCCTTAACGTGGACCTTTAGTAGAAGTACACATATTTTTATTAAATAAAATTATGTTATCTTGATTATAATTTCCAATACATGTATAATAATGCGATTTTGCAGTTTTGTCTACTTTGCTTATCTTTTATCTCTGTACATTAGATGCATGTTATGTTATTTATCTAATAATTTTATTATATTATTTAAAATTAGTTTTGTTTACATAAGATTTGGCTAGCTCGTAATGCCTGAAATTCAGTATCTCCTAGTTCAGGCATTATTTATTAAGATTTATATCTTTATATAAATTGTAATAATTTTTTTTCAACACCAATGAATGAAGTCCTAAAATCAAAAGTACATTCTATTTCGCTTGGAAACCGATTTACTGCTCACCCCTTTTTACTAAACTTACATGACCAGCTATACTTTGTTTCTTACCTGTGACAGTATGGTTCTGTACATCAGCGAATCCCTCTCCCATACTCGCGTAGCTGGGGATGGTACTCAGACAAGTGATGTCCACAGTCTGGTTGGGGTACAGCTGTAGTGTCGTCAAAGGGAAGTGGAGCGACGTGTTGGTCATCGACAGCGGCATCCCATGATGGTGGCGATGGACCTTCAGCGTCCCGTATGGTACTGTTAGGCTCTCGTCGACCTGTGGGTTAGTGGCTGTTAGAAGGCTGTTGTGGGCCAGAAAAATGAGATTAGGTTGCCCACATAAAATTTTGATGAAACTATCCTATTTATTCATCCAGGTTATAAACTATCTATGTAAATAAAATTTCGTCCAAATTTGTCCAGTGCTTTTATCAAGACAAGATATAAAACATCCATCGAAAAGACGAATTTAGTTAAACATATCTTTCTAAATATTTGATTGTAACAGTAATAAGGTTTATTCTACTGAGATATTTTTAGACTTAACAAGCGAGGAACAAACTAAAATATTCACGCACATTTCCGAACTCCTTTTACTCTCCATATTTAGAAGGGAAAAAAAATACCCGTCGTCGAAAGCTGGTGAAAGGAGTACCAAAAATAGAATTGTCATTCTTTTATCTCTGGCAAGAACGATAAATAATTTACGATATTGAGTCTAATTTTGTAACGAAAGGACTGAAGATTTTTTTCCATTTAGGTATTATCAAATGTCTTTTAATAAATATCGCCCTTCAAATAGCTCCCTGAACGATATTCAGTCATTAGTCCAAAAAACTGAAGTTTGTAAAATATTTGCTGTCTACAAAAAAGATCTTTAAGAGAAATCTGGCATTAAAGGTCAGAATTCCGACGTTTTTTTACCCGGTGCTGGTACCCGGTAAATCCTCGTGGACTTCCTTCGCCCTGGAAAAGGTGAAGGGGTGTGAAGGACTCTTACTGTCTAAAACCACCCTACACAGTAAGCAGCCAAATTGGGGCGCTTTGAATAACCTGATCCTAATCTAGCCTAAGTAATATTTAAGATAAAAGAATACTTTTTTATGGACAACCATTTTAACGAGTATCCTTTTAAAATGTACTATTTTTATCATTAGGCCAATTTGAACTAAAAGAAAGTCAGTCACTTAGGAGTCACTTAAGAGTAGTTCGGAATCCATAATAGCAGTTTAAGTCATACCTTAGAAGTCTGTAATTTGCTGTAAACAAGTATCGATTTCCTTTTTTCTAGATTATTCACTAGTCTTCTACCTTACCGACTAGGCTAATAAGGACCTGGCAATCATAGTTTAAATAATAAAGGAACAAAAATACTTTGACCTAGTTTAAAGGACCGACTACGCCTAGTGATTCTGAACTTCTGCATAAAAATAAAACTGCATTATTCCAGTTTTATTATTCCGCAAAGAGCTCTTTTGATTTTTTATGTGTGCCTGTATTATGATCTCATAACGCGTTTTGTTACTATTGTGGAAGCTAGATGGCGCACTACATTGTGTATAACAGTATCTCACTTCTAACTGCAAAGGCCCTGGTTTGTACTCTGTCCGCGCTAAGTTGACCTTTTTGACAGTTTGTCAAAATGTTGGTGGAGTGATGGACAGTACGCTAGTAATTCGATTTAAAGTAGGATTTGATTTTATGCTGGTATAGGAAAGTACAGGAGCATAAAATGGACGTCCAGGATTTAGAATTCAATATGTCCTGATGTGTTCCAATAATGGACGACATTTTTTTAGGGATTATAGCATACTACCTGGCAGAATTTTTTTTACTATGCCGTTCCGTGGCTTTTGAAGAATGGAGTAACAAACATCCATCCATACTTACAACCTTACGGGTTTATAATTTTAATAGCTTTGTATGCCCATGTTTTAGTATAAATACATCTTTCTAGCATTAAAATAAAGCTCAAAGTAGTATGCAACAACAATATATTATTGTCCGTCTGTATATTTTCAGATAGCCTTTCAACCCTTAAAGAAAAGCCTCATGTTTTAGCCACAACGAACCCTAATCAAAGCGAAATATAAATACTACCTCATTATAGCGTCGTACGTTCAGAAAATGGTCAACTAAACTAAAATTAGCATTCTTGGTGTGGCTAAGCGTTTCCTTTGGGCACGAACTCAAGGTTAATAAAACTGTGCACGCGATACTCATTGGGTTAACACAAACCAACCAATTTAGTTTTCAACAAATACATGGAAACATCGATCATTATATTTTTTTAGGAAAAATAAGTTACAAGCCTTTTGGTTATAATATTTAGTGCCAGTAATGCGTGACCAATTTACCGTAAGTTAAAAATACTATTTTAGATTAGATTTTTTTTTCCTCTGGAGACAAGAAGTAGGTCAAACCTATGTTCGTCTATTATGAACCTATTATATCCTAGTTAATATTCAAAATGCCCTCTTATATGTATTTGAATACTTTAAAAGTCCATCTTATTGTAGCTATTTATTTGTTTGTGATATTGGGGCAAGACGTTTGTATTCGTTCCAAATTAAGATACACTTAAACCGTCCAGAATATTAATATATCACTCTCCATTGTTAGTTTTGAGGTTATTATATTTCCTACCAGCTATGCCAGCGACTGCGATCGCATGGAAAATTGACTTTAGGCAGTGTTTTTTGGATAATAATATATACTTTAAGAATTTATGCTTGATTTTCTAAATTGGCGTAACTTTTTATTCACTTCGATTGGCATAATATACACTAAACCACTGGTAAAAAGACAAAAGCATATATTTCGCTTTGGAGTTTTTAAACCACACAACAAATATTCAATATTCTAAAATCTGTATTTCACTTTTTTACAACGTTACATATCACTATGTAAATAGAATAACATCAGAAATCCAGATAGTAATACATTTACACGCGTCAGTTCGTCATGCTTTGCCCTGGAGGCACCTTGGCACTGTCTCACTTCTGATAGTTCCTGGCACCGGCAAAGCTTTCACATCAAATCCTCCGGCCAGTTGAAGGCTCAATTTTGTGGCATTATTGACAGGCTAATGGAGAATTTCAGCATTTCAGGCGATACCGACAGTTCTACGAAACGGACTGATAGAATATTTACACGGATTTGACGATAGGATAAATCGATGGAACTTCAACCGTTCTAAGTGTTTAAAGATGGGACTTTTGAAACGAATATGAACTAAAGCAATTTAAGAAAATATAGTATATATTTCACATTTCACAAAGTAATTATATAGAAAAAATTTACTATAATCTCAGAATGCTTCGTATAGACAAAATATACCACAAAACCAATCTTCGTTTCCAACATGCACCAGTCTTGATAGAAAATATAATATTTTAACAGTCAATTCAGGTATTCTGAGAAACATTTTAAAATAAGGTATAGCTTTATGTCGTATTTAAAAAAATGTATATGAATATCTAAAACTAGCTGTTGCCCGCGACTTCGTCCCCGTGGGTAGAAGATATCAGTTATGATTTAGGTATACCTGCCCGGTTTTTTTCACACTTTCCATTATATCTTAGCTCCTATTAGTCGCAGCGTGATGGTTTATAGCCTAAAGCCTTCCTTGATGAATGGTCTATTCAACACAAAAATAATTTTTCAATTTGGACCAGTAGTTTCTGAGATTAGCGCGTTCAAACAAACAAACAAACAAACTCTTCAGCTTTATATATTAGTATAGATATAGATTAAAGCAATATTATGACTTCATCTTTTTAATACGATTTACGTAATTTGAAAACATATATTTTACATTTTCACATAGTAAACATTTGTTATTGGACAAATTCACAAAAAGCCTACATTTCCCCGGGATCAAAATTTATGTGACGTCAGATCCGTTCATCCGTTCAGGCGTGATAGATTAACTAACATCCATCCAAACTTTTGTATAGTAACGAAATTTTATTTAAATGAACTCGACATTTCGAATAAGTTTTAATGAATCTGGTAGGTCTATTACATTGTAAACCTGTGGTACAGCTAATAGCGTTGGACTTCCCCTGGGAACTTTACATCTGATTCTCTGACCAACTCAGAATTTACATTTTGATTCAATGTTCTGTAACCGAATTATTCGAGAAATGATGTTATATTACCTCTGAATATAGGGATAAATATGTCCGAAAATTCTTGTTTAGCTTTCAGTAATTAATCTGAAAACTTTATAAAATAATTAATACTTTGTGATCAAATTCATGCTACAAGCATAGTAAAAAGTCAAAGGAGTAAAAAGTCCATCCATTTCATTCTCAAATGACTTAAAGTTTCTTTAAACGTATGCATAACACCACGCCGCTCCCCATGGGTTAAAGCAGAAACTTTACTTACCACGTGCCACTTTTACATATATCTTTTCCTTATTCTGCATTCATGGATATTTTCACACATCCGCTAGTTGCAAACTTTGCCACAGAGCTGGTTTTAAAATCGACAGACTGGACGAAAATTGTTCAATGGTTAAACCATCCGTAAAGTTCTAACGAATCGACGATGAAATTCAAACGTGAAGTAGTATTCACCGCTTGATTTCATAAATATTCATCACATCATTCTATGCGCAGCTATTCACGTTTTTGAATATTAATCTATCATTTTCGTTTTAATCGGTGAAGCGGAAAATTTATGGTATGTGGTTTTAGTTTCGAAATTTTGTTTTATGTGCTTTATCGGGAATAGTGTCATGTTAGTGCAAAATACTAGTGAATTTTAAATGATTTAGTTTTAAAAGCATAAGAGTAAGAGGGTATCACTTTATCATAGTTGCAAAATTTTTGGAGAGGTAAGGAATTCAGGAATTATAGAACATTATAATAGTCTAAATCTTAACACCTTATTGTTTTTTTAACATATTTTTGTAGCCTTTTGATAGCCTACTTTATGTCAATATTCATTCGGTCGGTTCAGTAATATAAATTACATTATTATCACGGATCAAGGCAACAAAATCAATCTTCCGAGATCCAAGTAGACCTAAAAATATCAACTTCAAGATACTCAATCTCTGCCACTACGAGATTATTTCAGCGAAAATTACTAGGTAATATGAAATGTGAAAAAGTCGTATAATCCCGTTCTCCGCTCTATGTAATTCATGGAATAAAAAGTAATACCGAACGTGCTTCATTTGTGGTTGTTACTATGGCAATTTCAAATATTCATATAACTTGTCTATACGCGTACTCGTGTGATAAAGCTTCCAACCCCAGGGGTGTCGTGGTATGTGATTAAGACAAGAAGAATTGGCCCGACATCTTATTATGCGCTAGTAATAACGTACAGAGAACATTTCCCGTGACAATGCGAATTTTCTTTAAAGTTTATCGTCTGAACAATTTTCGGGATGAGGCTCTTGAGAAGTGGGGTTTCTGAAATGCATATGGCAATGTCAGGTAAGACATAACCGAACTCAGATAATACATTTCATTAATAATACTTAATTAATTATTTGCTAACGTAATTATTCCATATTTTTGAGAGCTTAATTAAAACCGAATTTAAACTGGTTTAAAACAGCCCAGCAAAACACGTGGCCCACGGACCGTAGGAGATAATGTGACAAATACAAAAAAAAAACTTTTTCTTTTTTCATAGTTCTATGGTGATATAAATAATATGATACAACATCGAAAAACTGAAAGAATATGGTAAACAAAATAATATAGGTGTGCCGTAAACTTTGTTCGGTTCATCAAAAACTTATAAAATATTCAACAAAAAAATAATCGCCGGCAAAAATCTCTTCTAACTGCATACGCAGCCAAAAATTCCATCATTACTTTTTACGAGGGTCGGAATAAGAGTTATTGTGTGGTGTAATCTATTGGGTAGGATCTTAAACTTACCTTGTTATTATTAATAAACCAGGTGAGGTGGGGGGCGGGGTGGGCCGGCGCGCTCTGGCACGTCGCCTCCAGGTGGTCGCTTGAAGACAACTTTTTGTGCTTTATTTTTATCTTTGGACGGAATTTCTGACGAACTGCAAAGTTACACATTTATTAACTTAATTTATTCTAAGTTCAGTTTCTATAAGGAACGTTCTTTTAGATTATTCTTTTAAATATCAAGAATCTTTATTTATTGGTTTTGTTTATATTATAATCTAAAGTTATATAAAGTTATTATTAATTTAATACCGGTTTACTTATACATATTTATCGGGATAGTCCGACTAGTTTCAGACCCATAGGGAATCCTTATTAATGAGCTGAAGCGGCGACGGAGTTACTAATCGAAAACACTCAGTTCGACTAGTTTCCTTTAAATAAATAATTACAAATACGCATCGCAAAAACTTACCAATGACATTGAGTTCATGTATCTTCGAAACTTTAGAGTATAAAGGGGTTTCGAGAGCGATCTCGCAGGCGTAGGGGCCTGACGCGGAGAAGTCAAGACGCTCCAGCGTTATAGATGTCGGAGATAGCTTTATAAGCTGTGGACAAAAAAAAATTATTAATAAACGTGATAATATAATCTGATCTGAGCGGTCCCAGTTTAATAAGGTGACAACTGTCTATAATGCGGCATCACGCTGTCCGTCAGAGAGTCTACCGCCAAGCCTTAAAGTAACACATAAAACATAGCGTGGAGCCCTCTTTCACACCCACAATTTTACTTCAAAACATGCTGGTATACAATGCTGTTAGTTGAGTAAAACTGTTTATACATTTGAATTTCTATGGTAAATTCCCTTTTACTGCCAGGGAGGAGTATCATCCTTGTGTCATAGCGGGTATTACAAAGGTTCAAGTCACCTGCACAAAGACTCAGAACAAGTGTTCGAGAATCATAGAAATACGGTGTAAAAGGAAAACAACAAAAGAAGAAGGCTTGAGGAAATACTGCCCAATGTTGTTGAATACAAATTCTTAAAAGAAACTTTAAGTTATCAATACCTCAATCGATTAATATTCATGAAATTTCAAAAGGCTTTTCTGAGTTATTTAACAAACCTGTATCATTATGAATATGTTTAATTTGTATAATATCAGTATGTATTTGTCCCATAGCTAGTCACAGAACTTTTCCCGTATAGGAAAGGTTTGAGCATTGATCACCACACTAGCTTCTTTATCCCGGACTTTTGAAGAGTTCTCTTGGAAACGCGATATAACTGACCTCGACGCGGGCGAAGCCGCGGGCGAACAGCTAGTGTAAATATTATTTGCAAAACGTACTCAAAAATTCAAATCACATTATCCGCAAATGAAACACTTAAACAAATCTCGCAAGACTCTCGAAATAAAAACATCATGTTTATAAACGTAAATTGAAATTCAATTTCCAATTCAAGTAGATTCGATAAATCTGGGATTAAATTATCTTGCTTCGGTTAAATCATCTTCTGACAAGATGAACGTTTTACCTAAACAAGTTAAACTGGATTGTGTATTTAGCTTTGATTTTCATAAGGTTGTAGAGATCTGGAGTTTAATGAACTTAGTTTAAACAATCAAGCGCAGAGATAAAATTAAATTAATAATATACGGTTAATTGAGTGGTATGTACATATAGCATAGTACAACCCTCCTCTCACTAAAGGATTAGCGAGGTGTCTAAAAAAATATAACGTCATACACAACTGTCTGCGCCGCGACACAGATATTAAACGTAATTGAAAACAAAAAAAAACTTCTTTACATAAGCACAGTAAAGCTTGAAAGAAATACAGACGGTCTAAAATCTATCCTGTTGCAATTCATATGTTCTGCCCACTCAATCAAACTGCATTGCAAATAAAGGCATTTCACTACACTCTTTTAAACGTGCAAGGATAAGACTACGGTATTATAATAATGGAATGCACCAAGCATTGTTAAAAGGACGAGGTAATGAGGTACGTATACCATCAAGACACAAAGTACCATTACATGTGCCATAACCATTCCCTATTTAATAAAACAATAATAAATAAACAAGTTAAGGGATTACTCCCCTATATAGTTTGTCCCATTCGAGTATTTCAGAGCATTTGCGGTCGACCCGAGAGTGGAAGGCCAAACTTCACGAAAATAATATTTACGTTAGTTCAACTTAAGCGAAATATTTCACAAATGGTTTGTTTGTGTTGATTTATTTGCGTTTTGTATTATGCTAAGTGTTTGCGACGTATTTCGCTTGGAATTTTAAATTTATTTGTAAGTATTTTTTTTTAGTTTATGTTTATTTTGCGTCTGGGTGATTGAATAAACAGGTCGAATAATTTGCGAGCGTCACTCTTCATTAAAGAATAATTTTAAGAACGCCGAAATATTTAAATGTCATGTTAAAAAAAAATGATAAAAATATGATACACAAATTGTATTTTTTTCCTCTTTCTAATTATTAGGAGTGAATTTCTGCTTAAACCTTTCCAAAACAGTTTAATGACAGTTTATTTTTAAGGGTTTACAATCCCTTGGCGGGCTATAAAAGTAATTACAGGGCGGTAGTAACAACTATGTATGATTTAATTTCAACTCTCGGTCTAATATGTAGACTGGTAATTAAGTTTTCAGTGGTAAAATATACTGGTGAAAAGTTGCTTAATACGTATTTGATGCACTTATGGGACAGTAAGTGTCAATACAAATGCTCAAATGCATGAAAATGACACTTTTTTTTTGATGAGTTGCGTGACTTTAACAAAAACGTACAACAGGCTTCAATTAAATACTACAGCTACTTTACCTTAAATGAAAAAAGAATAAATCAAATTGTTCAATCCAGTTCGAAGTACCTACTGAGGTAACAAACAAAAAAATCGTCAAAATGAGAACTCTCCCACAACACTCCTCTCAAAGTGTATGAATATTTAAAATGGTATTCATTTTTTCAAATTTCAAAAGCAGGTGTGTTTTCCACTTGTCTTTTAAAAAAGTTCGAAATTAGAAAAGAGGACAATATTCACAGCGTCAATCGAACACAAACTAATTTCAAAAGCAAATATTTGTTGCGATTTTTTTAAATCTAAGATCCAATATAGGCAAAATGTACTTTTTCTTTAAGTACTAAAGTAAAGAAGGTTACTATTATATAAAGAGGTTGAAGTTCTCAGTTCTCGAAAGTGTGATGTGACTGCCATCGATACAAGTTTTATTTCAGTTATTCCAGCCTATGTATAGTCAGCAAAAGAAGTCAAAAAAGGAAAATAAAATTTCACATTATCATTTCTAACGAGTAGTTTTTGTGCAAATAAGATACAAAATAGGCTTGAGAACTTGTTTAAAAAAAAACAATACCGATTACCAGATCACTGAATAAATCAAACATTTTTGAAATCGGATTGTATTGACTGACTTTTTTGCTGACTGTACCAAATTTACTATGTATCAATAAAAGAAAATATTTTGGCACGTTTTTTTATATTCTTTTATTATTTATGAGGTGACAAGATGAAGGGTATAAAGTGACAGTTTCGGGGAAAGTTACATGTATATGAGTTAGTTATGAGGTGTGTTTGTAGGGACATATTTTAGTGCAATCTAGTGCAGGTCAAGTGGATGAGATTAGATTTATTCAGTCTAGATTTCGTAAAAAGGACATTACGAAAGTCAGTTATTATCAGGATTATTTATAATGAAATGATACAACGGATTACTTACGCATACTCAGTCAGTTCAGTCAGCTCATGGTTAAGGACTCCGGCTGGATTTGAAACTAGTCAGGCGATCGCGATAAATACGCGTGAGTAATCTTTGCTTTACGGAGTCGTGGTTATATCTCTTTATCCGTAACAAATTGGATATAAGAGAAGAGTGAAGAAATTCATTTCTTTTATTTATTCGGTCTTTGATAAATTTCTCCAATATCGTAAAACGTAAACAAAAACAAAATTGTTTATGAGTTTATCATCGTAAATTAATTTCGAACAAAAATATTATTTTTGTTTTGCTTCTGTATGGGACTCGCGTTTTATTTTATAATTTATTTAACTGCAAATAAATAGATTTCTAAACGACTCTCTTTGAATTAACGAAACGATAAGTTCGTTAGCTTTGCTTTGGTTGCTCACAATAATTGTTATGCTTTGATCATAAACGTCACTTGAAATGTCTAGACGGGCCTTGGACGATGGACTTAGTGGAGTGGTAGGGTATCTAAGATAAATGTTCATATAATAATACTGAAGCGATAACTTTTTGGTCTGCATCTACATTTCCATATGGTTGACTAAAAGAGATTTCCACTATTACCAAACTAAGAAGAAGTATTAGGATTGATATAAAAATTAAAAATTAGTTTAGTAGACAACCTGTCCACTAACACCATGCGATAGGGATGATGTCAATTTTCGTTTGCAATGTCCGTCAGGTTGTTTAATAAATAATAATGGATTGGTATTTTTCATTTTGTTCCACATCGACAAAATTACAGTAGGTAAATTCAATTTACGCTCAAATCTTCTGTTTATAAATTTTGCGAAGTCCTTACGTTAGAAACCTCTCCTGAACTTGCCACTTTATTATTATATTATCATTTTTTTTTGTTATATACTTGCAAAAATAGGTGTCATTTTTGTTAACTCTGAGTGAAGGACTAAAAAGAATGCCAGTAACCACAACTTAATTGTGTACTAACCAAAGAGACATACTGATTTGTGACAACTGATAAAAAAAATATCGTGAAAAACCCTTTAGAGAACTTTAAAAATATGTAAAGAAAATACATAGTTTCCCCTTAAAATAACTTTTCACCACATCCATAAACTACATGTTTAACAATAAACAAATCATTTAAAATTATACTTCCTGGTCCAAATGTAAAAATACCTTACCAAAGATCTATATCGGTCAGGTCACCCGTAATAGTACAAAAACCGAGTCAAGTCGAGAGAAATGGTTCTAATTAGGTCACCCCGTATATTATATCCGATGAAATGGAACGAAATGCTATGTTGGAAATTAATTTCGTCGTTATGATTGGATGACGTGATATTTGGCTTCTACTATGAGCTCTCAAAGCGGAGAGAGATAGCGCATAGTATTGTAATTGATGACTTCTCATTTCCACAACAGCAGTTGAGTTAAGTATTGATGCAATATCGTCAAGTGATAGTTGTTTGCCGTTAAATCATTATCAAAGATAGGTGTTACCGGAAAAAGTTAGAGGGATGTGATAAACTAGACCTTTACGCTTTATAGAAATGAGTCCTGCAATACGAAATTGAATTATTGTGCTGTGGAACGTTTCACAAAGATTCAAGTCACAAACAAGAATACAAGGGTCACAAAAATCCTTGTCCTAGGAGGGGATCGAACCCTCAACACGTCGTGCTCCATGGTTTTGGCGTGGAGATCTACCACTCAGCTATCTGTGCAATCTTAAAGTACTTTAAAATGAAAGCGTAAACATACTTACATTAAATTTTAATTTATTTCGCTCCAAAATATATGTAACTCAAACTACTATAAAACAACGGTAAATTTACTTCTATTTGTTCATTCCTAACTGGAAGCACAGTAGATTACCGGCTGACAACGAATATTCCATGTATGCATTAGAAACTGCGCAAACACGAACGGCAATGGAGTTTACACTACGTGATTTTCATTTTGTTCCATAATATTACATTGGTACGTCCGCTGGGGTTATATTTGCAACCGACTTCGGAAACGGACGGTCTTATTGTGCTTCGAGATAAATGATGAAATACATACATACATTGGTTTCACTATTTGTATTTGCTGTTTATGATATACTGGTATTGTTTACAGATGTTTTTATTAGATGAATTCGTGCGTGGTTGTCTTATAAATAGTAAGAAACTATGGAACTTAATAAATAATAATATAATGAACTCCAGTTGTATTGAATATCTAGCAGATATTATATTATTAAATGTAATATATTTTCTTTATTTGTTATGAAGTGGCAACCAAATTATTGCATTACTTGAAATTTAGAATGTCTAGCTATCACGGTCAACCAGTCACAGCCCGGTGACAGACGGATGGACAAACGGACGAGACAGAGTAGGTACGAACAAACATCGTAGCGTAGTAATAGAGTTCCATTTGGTTACGGAACCCTAAAAACTACGTATCAACATGGATATATATATTTTATCCTTATAATGTTGCATTATATTGTTCTGGAAAATAAAAAATCAAGATATTTTAAATTGAAATTTGTCCAGACCGTCACTTCTTGATACAACTTAGGCTACTCAGTTACGTCACCGAACTTTATTATTTTTTGAAAAATAGATAGCTCTGAATATTTTATATCAATAAACTGAAACTTATATTGAATACACTTTTCATTATAACAGAGAATTATACTCAAAAGTAAAACTTGTATTATTGACCTACTCATTTAAAGAGGGCAAACTTTAAAAATGTAAAAAACTTTCCGTCTGATATTGACTTGTGTAACTTTTATAATTTCCTGACTTTTAGGAGACATCAAAGTTTTATTTGTAAAGCATATTGCAACATTTATCCATTTAACTGTACCAGTATAGATGACTAGAAAACATCATGACCCTATATATTTGTGTTTTAACTTAAAAGCTTGTTAACATACGGAATCGCAAATTAAAATAATTCATTTAAAATCGTAGAAAAACACGACATTACATAATAAGATGTACAAGAGCGCTGCCTATTTTAGATAAAAAAAAACATTCTAATTATTTTTCATTCAGAAAAAGGAACTCAATGGCTATAATTTAGTACCGAATCATTAAAGCTAGTAAAAGATCACAAAGGAGGTTCTTCAAAGGCTTTCGCAGGCCAAAGTATAAAACCTAATTATTTTTGAAAGCCATCTTTGTTTGAACAGTGGACCAATAGATTGGTGGTCTAATTAAGATCCATTTTGAAGTTAATGGCTTAGGTTCAGCTAATTTTAATTATGTTCCTGTTGCTTATAATTACAGGCTACAGAAATAATGAAGGTCAAATACGAAAAGCCGGTCAAATGTGAGTCATATGCGCGTCACTGACGGTTCTGTACAAACAGCCAATTAGTTTTTTGAGTTCATCATCATATTTATTTGTCAAACAACAGCAAATGTATGACCTTAACAACGTAGCTTAACGTCGATCTTTATTTTTATTAGTGTTTTTGTTTAAACGGGTACAGAAATACTTCTTTTGTAAAAATTTCAACTGTCAGCCATCATGGTTCATGAGATACAGCCTAGTTCCTTACTGACGTCACATAAAGGAGCTCCAGTAATATGGTACCCTTTTGATACGGATCCCTAAAAATCAAAATCTTACGTGCTAGGAGGCCTCATTGTACATAGTAACACTGAAAAGGTTTTATTATAATCTGAAAATATTTCTAGCATTTTCTTGTAAAATGTGGTGTGAATATAAGAAGCTGTTCCAAAAAGGTCGGTTTGTAAACCTGTCGACAAAGTCCAACAGTCGCTTTATCTCAAGCCAACCCTATTTTGTAACTTGTCATTGAAAGCAAACAATTTTCTCGACCGCTCTCTTTTTGAGTATATTCTAGAAACACTTGCTTTATATTTAGAATTACGGCACTTGGCACCTGTCTATCTGAGTAGGTATCACGATTATGGAACATTCCTTCTTAAGCACTTTTTTAACGTGGAATAGTTACACTGGAGAGTTTTCTTTGGATTTATTTTTGAATTTATTTTTGCGAACCATTTTACATGAAGCAAACATATGTTAAGTGAAATTTACTTAATTCACAGACAAAAATTGAAATTCCTTTTTTGATTTCGCTATCGGTAGTAGACCATACAGTATGCTTTTTTATGACTTATATTTATAGATTGCGACACTTTTGGATGCATCATAATAAAGTTCCGCTTAGATTGACTTTGGTCACAAATTATTAACATATTCTTTTAAATAATGTACCTTATATTGTTATGGATAAGTATACAATTTGTATAAACTCGTTTCTAAACGGAGTGGCTTTCGATTCGGTTTAGTTTAATTCCTTTGGAAATCACGTTAATCCCAGCACTTGACTAATTGGCTAGAGAGTCGATTGTTCAATTACCGAGTATAAAGGCAAGTCCAATCTATATAGACAGATCGCAATTAAAGTTTAAAGTGTCAAGTAATGTTTACATTTGTAATCAAATTATGCATGAATTTAAATAACTTTAAACTTAAGTAAAATATTTGTGTGCAGCAGATATAATATTGATTCTAGCTGACCCAGTCAACCTTGTAATACCATATAAATTATTTGTGGGGAATTTATGTGGTAGAAAAAAACTAAAAAAAGGGTTGAATACCCTAAAAATTTAGTTTCTCAACCCTACTCAATTTGCACACAAAGTTACATGAAAATTAGTCAAGCCGTTTCGGTGACGTTTAACTCAAACAGCGAAACACAAAGACTTATATGTTAGATAAACATTGAAAAAAAAATAGTTATGGACACCCACAAGTGCTTTTTAATCTGGTTCTTATGCAGATAAGATTCAGATGTCCTTACACCATTGTAGAGCGCCATCTCCCTCCCACAACATAAGGGATGATGATAGTCCCTTTGATATAAATGAGTACTTACATTAATTTCTGCCCCAGTGACGTTGTATAGTTCAAATGGAGGGTCCCGTCCTCGGACGAATTTCATTATTCGTTGACCGTTCTTGAAAAACACCACCTGTTCAAAACAAAAGCAGATTTTCAATTGTTTGTTTTGAATAAACAAAAACGAATTGGAGTTTTATATTGAAATATAAATCATCAAACTATAGGGTAAATGTACGATCACAACATAATACCTTAAAACAGATTTTTGTTTCACATCCAGTGTCCGCAAAGTTGAAATAATAAAAAATAGTTATTTTGAGCATATTTATCTTATAAAAACTATTTCGCTTGGAAATAAAAGCTCGGGTGTGCTCTGTTACATGATATCTCAATTCCAATAGCTATATAATATAATATATGTACATAGCTATTCATATATAGAATATAATTTCCAAGGTATTAACATTTCGAGTTACACATACACAATCTAATACATCTGTGTCTGTAAGTCCATTCGATATCATTCCACATTATTTGGTTTCGAGTATTTGATTTCTCTATCGCTATCAATAAGTCTAATGCATTCACTGTTTGAAACAGTTTTACTATTTATTTGTATAGTTTATCAAATAAGTAGATGCGAAGAAAACTGACTTCTGAATTAGGTAACTTTATTTCGGATAAAATAAGCTTTATTATGCAATCGCACTGTTTCAAATCATTATTTTCCGCAGAATTTTGTTAAACACGTATCGTTACGCTTGAGGCCTGTTTTTGGTCAAACTTAATCAATATCCAGACAACCTCTTATCAAAACATTTTCAAAAAAGATACACTACAGATTTCACGACCTTGACACGAACCGCTTACTTGCACAATAACATTTCATTCCGCCAAATAAAGCGTTTAGTATTTGCACGAACTTAATACCAAAAAAAAAGTACATTATTGTATTACCACTATAACAGTTTTGAGAAAACAAAGAACTTTTTATAAGTATTTATTTATTTATTTAATTGAATTGATGAAGATTAGATAACCGAATTAATTCAAGTAAATCCCTAGCTTCTACTAACAGCAATCGATCTGATGTCTGTCCCAGTCGCAGTTTGCGGCGAAACGTCTAAATCACTGAGTTAGGTGCAGGGAAGTTTATTGCGCCATCCCTTAAGTGCATGTTAAGAGGATGAGCGCTCGCAATAACTTTCAGTTATAATCTGTGATCGATAAATTATGAACAGGTACTAACAATTTACCTACATTGAGTAGTAAAAGTATTTATAGCAGACATGCCATTAAAATTTGCGACATTTGAAACATCTTAATAGACAAAATAGTTCATACTATTTAAATCTAAGTTTTAATAAGTATATTAATAGTATTTTACATTTCCATGTCCTAATCAATGTGTATCCAATGAGAATCAACATTTGAAAAATAATTGCCTAAATCATTTTTGTTAACAAAAACAAACAATTTTAATAAAACTTGGTATAGAATAAACAACAATTTGATAACTGGTGTCTATAAGGACAGGGCCACAAACACAAAAAAAATATAATCGGTCTAGTGCGAGTATCATTTTCAACACTGAGGGTTCCGTACAAAAAAGCTAAAGCAAAATATGTATGTATGACCGTACCCCAAAATGTTTAACCTCGCTGTTTATTTTCATTATTTTTTGCTATAGCAACACATCAATTGTGACACTTACAACTGTCACGGTTTACGCGATATATACTGGTGACAGACAGGCGGACAGACAGCGGCGGAGTAATAGGGTTCCGTTTATGTCTATAAGGTAAGGTAATCTTTTAAATAGTCTAGCGTAATTGCCTGGAACGTTTAAAACATCAGAAATACAATCAAAATGAACAGTTTAATAGCTACCCTACACGTGTTATTCAATTACTACTAATAGGAGTACGTTTCACTCATTACACGTTTGCCATGGAATAAATAGCACGTGTAATCCATTTTCCATTACAGTTTACCTGCAAAGGATTTCAAATCAACGTTCGATGGGTGTTCGAAACTTCGAATTCAGAATTTCAAATGCGATTTAGAATTTC
This sequence comes from Trichoplusia ni, assembly GCF_003590095.1. Lineage (NCBI taxonomy): Eukaryota > Metazoa > Arthropoda > Insecta > Lepidoptera > Noctuidae > Trichoplusia > Trichoplusia ni. The sequence continues at coordinate 9,515,310 of NC_039486.1, read as the reverse complement.
GATTCGGATCGGTAGTATGCGCAAATCCTTGAACAATCCGGTCTAGGCCGATTTAACTGCTGTAGCCTTAGTGCTTGGTGTTTTCTCTATTAGCACTAGATGTGTTGGCAGGGTAGGCTATGCACTTATCCTGAATTTGATGATAAATAAAATTGATTCAAATTCCCAGCTGTTTTTTGTATGCCGTATAAGTTTATGGGGAATATAGCAGGAACTGCTAATCTGCACAATTCTTACCTGACCATTTAAACGTTATGGAAAATATAATTTACCCACCGATTCGGTTCTGAACTTTCTTTTGCCAAGCTGATTAATGGTTTGATTAATATAATAAAGAAGTAATTAAATTAAAAAAAAAACATTCATATCAGTCCAGCCGTTTCGTAGGGATTGACTGACATACAAACGTGTTTTGGACCCAACCGGAGTAATAAATCAGCCTTAAAGAGCCTCATAAAGACTCTAGTTGGGTTCAAAACTAGGCAGGCAATCCAGATAATACGTGGTAGTGAAACATTGGATCATTAAATGATAAATTATCATCATGAAAGTTACTACAAAATCTATAATCTAGTCTAGTCAACAAATGTTTTGACTAAATTCACAAACATCCAGATAAAAATAAAACTTCCATATGATCTCACATCTTCCAACAGAATCCGAGCTCTAACAAAATAAAGTGAATTCTCACTGTTGACTTCATTCGGCCATTTTTCTTTCTGTTTTGTGTCGACATTTACATGAGGGTTACTTAAGTCGCGGTACAAAAAATGGACAATCAACAGGTCTATATCGGGGATTCACTTGGCAGATTTTGTATTAAGGAAAAAAGAGATTCATTAATTTGGTTAGCTTAGCTTAGGTTACTTTTTGCTTGTTTAAATGATAATGTGTTGTGTTTTCTATTTAAGGACAGTAGTAAATTACAATAAGGTGCGGGTGCTAATTTTTGAGACGTATTTTTTTATCGCGAAGAATCTGTTTGCCCTTTCCACAAGGAAAAAATAAATGTGGTTGTCTTTTAATTTTTGCCGACTATACATTTGAACTTTAGCGGTGAAACTATAAGACTAGTGATATCATGTGAATCAAATTTTGACATTAGCCAAAATTTTTGATCTGTGTATGTACGTGTGTGTGTATTCACAATATGTGAGGTCTTTTTTTTGATCTGTGGTAGTACAGTCAACGAAAAAACTTATGTAATACCTTGTAAAGCGACTCAGGATCGACGTTGTGGTCACACCGCAGAACAGCGCTGTGCCGGTGTACCACGAAGCGGGGCGCGCGCAGCTCCACCCACACCTCCGACATGCCAGCCACTGGACAACAACAAATGTAAAATAAATATGGATATTATGAACATAACGCGAACTTAAAGCAAATGAAAAGGCTGATGTAAACGAACCTTATACCTTAAAAGTTCGTTTACGTCAGCAGTCAACCGCTGTCAAGAGTAACGCAGTTTATTGTATTTCAACATTTGGTTAATTTTAATTTCGACTACACGGTTAGCCGAGTGGTATAGGTCACCATACCAAAGCCACTGAGTACCATGCCACTGGTTCGAAGCCCGCGTACGAAAATAATATTTTTATTCTACTTGAATTATGTCGCCGCGCTGCGTACAATAAGAATCAAAATATAAATCATTTTATTCTTTGCACAACCTCCACATGTCTGTAATGTACTTAGTAGTTTTTTTGAATCCTATTAATTTTTAATCCTATAAATTCATTCAACAAAGAATATTTTCACAGGCTTGTGTTTTAAGTATAACTTGAAAACCATTTTCATTTCGTCTATCTTTTGATGCAACAGTTAACGTTCATTTTCCGTATACAATCTATTTTCGGTCTCATTTCACCGAACTGTTTATTTTTACAGACACTCCGTTTAATTAAACCATTTTTGGTATAATACTACCTGTAGTAATTTGTCGGAATGTTTGTTCAAATTTTAATGTTGATTTTTGTATTACATGCATTACAAACAAGTAATAAGTGAAAGAGAGAACTTTTGATAACCGAAAAATTATTTTACTACCTTTAAAAAAACCTATTAGCTTATAGTTACAGGAAGATTCAGGCCTGTTCTCATAGAAAGAAGGCTCGTTGATCAGTACTAACTTACTAAGCTAATTGCGGGTTGGATTACAAATTCCAAAGTTATTTTAAGAGTAAAAATATGATATTTGGAAACCACCCCTTGCTTATAACTGTACTGATACTGTATAACTACAGCGTATACCTCAAACCTTAACAGTTGAGCAGGTTACTTTTTCGTTTGGGCAGTTAACTAAAAAACAATATCTAAAAACCAGTCCTTTAGTTTTCACTACAATAATATGACACCTAATATAGACAATACTCAAAGGTGATACACAAAATCGAAACCGTAAAGGAACCGTAAACGGTTTTTCAAAGCGTATAAAACGCTACGTGGCTTTTCATTACGGCGGTAACAGTTGTTTTAATCTTTTTTTTTTTAAGATATGAACAAAGTTTTGAACCACTCTGTATAAAAAGGTTCCATTTTAATTGCGCAGTTCGTTGACTTCTTAATCGTTTTCTGCGAAGGCCATTGTATCCATTACTTGGAGTACTAGTAAATTAGTTATCAAAATAAAACATGTAATAAAATTGAAATCAATAGAAAAATATTTTTCTATCTAAATTATACAAAATGAAGTTTTGTACTATAAAAAGTTGATTTAAATTGAATTATAATCGAAAAGTCTAAAAGTAAACAGGTAGGTATTAAAGCTACTTAATAATATTTAACAAATGAAGGCATAAAATACTTGACGCTCGCGTCTGAAGAAAATAACAAAAGGTAATTTTGCAAGTAAGTTCAACACTAAATTTTAAGTAGTCGCTTCAATTATCCTGCACCCAATTATAAGTTAAGACAAGACAACTACATATGAATATTTTCTGCGACAGTGTGCACTTACAAACGAGACAATGAGGTCCTTAGCCCGTCGCGATAACGACTCACATGAGTACTTAGCCTTAGACTAAAGCCATTGCTACACAACATTAAATTCACAATTTATTTTAATTATTTTTAGTTACATTTGTACGATAATATTAGCTTTATTTATTTTGATTTGTTTGATTAATTTTGATGTGATCTTGTTAGTATCATACTTTGTAATTTTGTACATTGTGCACTTGAATTAAGACTCATAATCGAAAGGTTTATGCATCAAGTATTCCTTTTTGAGGAAATTTCAAGACGCGCAATGAGCGAATCTATTTCTATACTAAATTTGATAACAGTCGGAAATAGCTCAAATTTTACAGAAAAAAAAAACGTTTTTTCCCCCCTTGTTCTCAACTTAACAAAATAAATTGCACGCAAAACATATTCATCCACGAACTAACTACGCACACTATAACACGTGGGAGGAAACGGGAAAATCATTATTGAAAAATTCTTAGAACTATTCCTGTCTTCGTATTTTAAGGGTCTATTGAAGGAGCAGGAAGCTCTTGTTACATTCTGCAGTCATGTTAACAGCCATCAGCTGTTTCATAACGCACGTTTCCAAGAGCATGTTTGCCCCTTAGTTCACGTGTGTCTACCACGCCAGCTTCAATTACGTAAGAATATTAAAATTCTTCCATTTAAGGCAAGTCCCCTTCCGGTTTAATTTTTGAGCACAACCTACATTTAGCTGTTGACCCCGTTATGCCTACAAAGCGGTGTGACGCGACTTTTACCCACCTAGAAGCAACTTTATGATGATCACTTCGCGCGCGAGCCTACCGGGGCTAAATGACACCATATTTCACGTCGCCCCTGAGATCGCAGCCGTAAAGCCGGTGTAAATTTAATCCCTATCTAAATTTCAACCCCTGCAAATCTCGATTTTCGTTGGATTGGAGATTATTTTGAAGGTAATTTCGTAGAGCAGATATTGATTATGTCTGGTTAGTGCATGTGAAGGATTGATGTGTAGACAGTCTTGACTTGGATTCGATCGTCTTGTCTATCGTTTGCCCAAAATGCCGTTGGGACTTGAGACGAAAATCGTATTTAACATGATACCGTACGCTGTTCTTTTATTGAATAAGCCATTGTTTCTTCCATAAATTACTTGAATACACACTTTTATTAGAACTTGAAGTCAATGCTACTTTCTTCTGCATATAAGAAGAGGCCAGCATTGTCATAGTTAATTACCTACTGGGATTGTTACTTAATATCACTCTTAGTTTGCGACCCGGCTTGTACTGTTGAAAAACCATTATACGTTTTCTTTCGGAGGTAAGATATAAAAATCTTTCTTGCTCGGGAAATTGTATATTTGACAAAATAAAATTAAAAGCCCTGTAACAGTTTTACAATTATATTAATAGTTTCCTACAGCTGTTTGATACACGGATTATTACGTATTAGTGGGATTAGTGTCGTCAACTCCACAGTAGTTGGGTACTTATGTATTTAATGCTGTGATTACAACTCTACAATAGAGGGAGGGATTACAATCGAACGCCAACGTTTTACTGTAATATGGTTCTATAACGTAATGGTGTTTGTTTACTTGTAATATGTACTTTTTTATCTAGGATTTTGTCACATTAAATATTAAATAAATAAAAAGCTTTTATGTAAAGCTAAGTTTTAGCTAAAACTAGTTTTTGGATTAATATTGGGCTTACAGATTGAAAATAGAACTAATTTAAATTAGTCAAGTCAATTTGTTATCGTTGGATTACATTTAACGTATCCCTAAATACATACTTTTATGAAGTCAGGCACATGTAGAAATTTAGTAGCGATTTAATTCCAAAAAACCTCACAGATATAAAAAAAGTCTTTGAGAAATCCCAAGAAAATAACAACAACTTAGAAATTAATAACATTAATTAAGAAAATTACTCAATCTTGAACATTACTGGCCACGGTTGCGAAAGTTTTTCACAAAATCCGACAGATGGCGTGCGTACAACCAAGGCGATTCCTTATTTGATACATTTATTATAACCCGGAAAATGTGTCTGTTTCTTGTGAGATATTCGGTCTAATGCCTCTCGATTTTCTCATGTTTTTGTTCTTTCGCCGATATTAAGATACCACATGTAAGAATGAAGACTTACAAAGATATTATGCTAAATGGGTTTATTAAATGAGAATGGGTAACAGCCAAGGTAAATTATGGTATTGAGTAGAAACTGCTAAGGATTAACAGCAATAGTAATGAATATAGTTAAGGTATGTGGTATGTGTATGTAATAATAAATTTATGTCAGATAGATTATGTAAGCAACTATGTATTTAATAAAAGATTTTTGTTTTAAACATTTATCTCACGTGCGTTTATCGGGATCGTCTGACTAGTATCGGACACCATGGCAGCTCTTGATCAGCACGTGCTCATTGGGTTCAGCATGGTTACCTATGCCACTTGACTATCAGTTGGCACTGGTGCAGTCAAGATTACGATTTGCTACTCGTAATGATTTATGTATTCTCAAGGAATACAAAAATAAAAAGAACAGACGTTAAAATGATACCAACTGAGCATCCCATCCCGTTTTAATATTTGTGTTTGGCGCACGCGGCTTAAGCCTCCTCATTACTCATAATCAATCAAGCCACGAAAATAATTTGCTATACTCATTAAGCTTATAAATAACATTCATTATAATTGCTCAGAAATTAGTAACAAAGTAGTTGGGTTATATTGTTTTATATTTAATGTGTGATATACTAAAAGTTTTTCTTGTAGTTAAGTTTACTTTGAATAACAAGAAGATGCTTTAAATTTTTTTAGGCAATAATAACATTCATGATTATGTAATTACGTTCTTCCAAATTTTCTTCTTAACTCAGATCCGAATACACCTTAATTTTCAGCATCTCTTTTAAAGCAAATGTGATGAGGTAAAATCGAAAATCTAATTCTTATTATAACGAATGTATGGTGAAAGTTACAGCTAAACATGAAGTAAAAAAAAACTCAGTGAACGAGCTAAAACAAATACTTTAAGTCATTTCGTTCTCGTTTCCGTAATCCGTAATAATAGGAAAAAGCCAAGCCTCGGTTACGATTGGGTTCCTCATTCGTTCCACTTTCAATACTGCGTACGAATATGGAAGTGGCTTGGCTATTTTACATCGATCGCTCTCGGCAAAGGCAAAGCTCGGTTTACAGTTGAATTTCAAAGTTGGATACTCTATCTTTGGTCATGATTTGTTGTAAAATGTGATCTTTTACTAGTCAAAAATTACATTTTTTTTTAACGCCTTTTAAGTTTTGTTTATAGAACATTTGTCGTAGCGGTTTTTCTTTATTTCTGAAACAAGGTTTTCTTCAGATGATTATGATTCGTTCTTACCGTTTTTAGTTCAATAAAACTTTCAGCTCACGATAACTAAAACGCCAATAAAGGAAAACTATTCCATACAAACACAGTAACTTTAATGAAGATGATTACTTATTGAATAATGCAACGGATCTACATGCGCATATTAATCGGGATGCCCGACTGGTTTCGGGCTCAACAGGAGTCCTTCATCATGAGCTTACGCGGTGGTGTAGCGGTGAGTCGAACTGAAGGGCCTTGGGTCTGAAACTAGACGGACGATCCCAATAAATACGCGCCAGTAAACCGTTCCATCATTTAATAATGAAAAATATTTCGTGCTAAAGATTAAGCAACGTTTCACCATGCCTCAAATAGCTTAGCGTTGAACTGTACTGACTCCTAAATCAAACTTCATATAAATCTCAAATCACCACAAAAGCTATTAAACATACAACCAACCTGTACCAATAAACCTTAAACGTAGATAATATCTCAAACACGTCAACTTATAACCGCTTAATTTGCGTTAATTATCCAATGTTTGGTCGAAATTATATCACAATGAACACCTACCTACTATTAATTATAATTAAACTTGTTAACTGACTTGGTGCCTTGGTCGAAACAGGTAATTTTGTCTCATTTTCTTACTGCTTATAGTATTCAATTTTCTTTGACTTTAAGTAGGTTAATGATTGCACTGCTATGTGGGTCAGCTTTGATGTATAAGTTTATTTCGTGTTTCTTATGTTTTTGGAAAGTTTGCTGTAAAAACTAACAATAGTTCATCGTTGGTATTCAATCTCAATACCACGTTTTAATCCTTACTTATTAGCACTAATTATTGTGTATTTATATAACTATCTTATGAGCAATTTTTCGATATGCCTATTAAAACCTATTTCGTCCGACACCAACAAACTTGAAAAATAGTCATTACCTGCTAAGTATAGGAGACGAACAATATTTTTTTAACTCACACGAGTTATTAACCACTTAATGGGGTGTATTTTTCAAAATTTTTATGTATATTAAGAGACTATATTTTTATAAAAATATTCCAAAAAACCACCCATAATTTACTAGGAAATAAAATGTAAAACATTTATACGAATAAAATATTTCTAAACTAATCAGATATCGTTTACGACGTCAATAACTATATGATTGTTTTGACAGCTTGAGCCCCTGTAACCCTAGAAAGAGATCGATACCAACTTATTTAATATTCCTTATCAAGTCCATCTGTACATGTTTAGTACCGATCAGTGGACAATGGTGAGTCAACACGAAACAATAAAAAGATTATTTATTTATTTCATCAATTTAGGAATGATTTTACGCAACAACTTAAAAAACAACGGTGGGATGATAAGTAAATTTGTCACTTAACACTCCTTGCTTAGCTAGGATCTTTTTACTGTCTAGCTATTATGGTTCTTGAGATACAGTCTGGTGACAGAAAGAGTCGCATTGGAACCTCCGTAATAAGGTTACATTTCACTTCTATGGGCACAAATTCGTTGAAAAAGGAATATAAACTCATAAAGTACCTAAATCAAATAAAAAAAGAAAATCTATAATCTTTTTTTGTTGTAAAATAATAATAAGTTAACATTCAAAACCATTTTTCGTAATACTAATTACAAGTTATACCTAAACTTATTAGTATTTAAAAGTATAGTCGCTTTGAGCAAAGCTCATCTAACTACATCAGAAGAGTTATTAAAACAAAGATACCCTAAAGTAATGTAATAATGAACAACGTAATTAATATGACCACTCACAAGCCTTTGTTACAACATTAAAAGTCTGCCTCTTGATACAAACCTTTGTAACCATTTTGCCTTTATATATTCAAATCTAGGACAAACCAACTACAAACGCTCAAATCTAATTAGAATGAGACATGTATTCTGAACATTGAATATTATTTCTTAATTACATAGTCGTCCCAAGAGCTCTAGGCAGAGGGGTCAAGTTAGAATGGTTGAGGTGGAATGAGAGGTGAAGCTACCCATATCATGTGGCTAGTAATTGCTTTGAGGAGACATGTCTTTAAGGCCTTTGGATATGGTTGTAAAGGAGGTTTTGTCAAGAAAATATGTTGTTTAGTAATGAGTTCGTTAAGTTTGAGACTGTATTAGTCTTTAATGTAAATTCTGAAGCCTTTACCGAGGTTAGTTAGAATATGTCCCCTACTCATCACATGTAAATTACCTTGACCTTGCACATCGATTAATTTCTTGCGTATAAAGTACTACATCCAATAACAAAAAACAACAAAAGCATTTTTAGCCTAAGCCAAAACAAAACCAACATACAGTTTTTAAATTATCAAAATTAGAAAAATAATAATTTTACTAATGGATATTTTCTTTCTGTAGCAAGATCCCGTGTTTAACATCAAATTACAACTGTCAAAACGTTACAACTAAGACTAACGAACGTAAATGAACATTCGTAATACTTGTGTCAACGTTCAACAATGATGTCTTCACGTCGCGAGGTTTAAATTAAAAGGGTTGACGTTACCGTAGGAGCCTTCGGGGAACGCAATAGTTGTGTTATTAAGTAATTACAGTACGTTATGTGTCTTCGTGAGAGAATTAAACCGTATATTGTTCATTTCAAGTATAATTAGATTGAATTGTAAGATGTGAATTAATTTTGAGACGAGAGATTTGTCAATTTGAGTTGTTGTTTTATGTCAAAAACTTTGTTTAACTTTTATGAGATGTCTGTTTATAAGTGTTTTTTTTTTTGTAACGAAATTGTCATCATACTTTTATTATCACAACGGTACCATAAAAGGAATAAATTAAAAAAATATATTTTAATATATTTCGAAATTGTCTAGACACAGAAGAAATGATCGTGCTTTTCGCATAAACATTGGTTCAGTCTGAAAGTTATTAATTTATGTTGCAGTACAAGCAGGTAATTATAATTTTCATTTAATGATCGTGTTACCGCATCTGAACGCAATGACATAGTAGATATTTCATATATAAATTCAATTTGTTTTTCGTAAATAAATTTAAATTATTAATAACTTTGTACTTTTTACATAACAGTTATTGGAGTTATAACTTTAATGAGTAGAATTTATGAAACAGTTGTCGAGGAAGGCATGATAGTGACAGTTCTTTATAAGAGATTGCATTATATTTCCTTTTTCCAGGATTCAGTAGTACGTGAAAAATGAAGCTGATGTAACTCTCAAACTTGTTGCCTTTATAATAACAAATAATAAACGTGTTTAATCAACAATTCATTTATAGGTGTCAATTTTCATTAGTGAACTTTATTTCAAACCCAACAAATTTTGTTGAGATTAAATTTATTCTCGTCAAAATATGAGGAGACTATAAGACTCAATTGTAATACCATATCTCACAAACATACAAATTTAATAAAACGATGCGTATATCAAGATAATATACAGTTTGCGAGCAGATATTTCTTCGGTACGTATAATATTCTCTGCGGAGCGTTGGCTAGACAGTAGACAGTATTAATGGGAGGCGACCACATTTCATGCGCGGCGTCACGAATGCAACCATACCGCACCCAAGTGGTCTTGTGTAGTTTTGTTAGTCCTCCCATCATATTATTACGAAATTTAGAGAAATAAGGCTCATTAATATGTTAATTTTAGTTTGCATATACAATGTGCTTAAATAAGCTCCGGTGTTTGGAAAGAAACATTTTATTACAGAGAACTTGCATATTCTAGAAATATGTATATAAATTACCTTTGTAACAAAATGCTATTAGTATAAACAGATAATTGGGAAACCGAATTCATTTTCTAAAGTATATGCTGGTAGACAGGAGCTTGTAAAATAGTTTTTTTCTTTAAATTACAGAAATAATAAAAAAAATCTCATAAAATCCATAATTTGTAAGTAAACGAAAAAAAATATCAAGCAAACCAAGCACAGTTACAAAAAATGTATCAAAGTTAACTGCGGTTTGCTCAAACTGGACGTTCATAAACCGTCGAAATGTAAATTCAGTTCCGCCATGCTTCCTTTACTCACAGATGGAGATTCCGATTCGTCTTACGGAAACGAGGAATTGCATCGTCGGACAATTCTATTCCCGATACTTTTATTTATACTTCCCGGTACGAATTCTGGTTTCATTTTATGATTTTCATTTCCCACGGCTCTTGATTTCATTGGTGGTCGATGCAATCTTGCGATAGCGCTGGGAGTATTAGGTCGGTACGCAGTTTTGTAGTCATCGCATTCTTGGAACCGCTGGGGGTTTGATTTTCAGTCGGAGCAAAGAGCCTACTTTACGTGCTTTTTTATTAAAGTAGCTAGTGACTTGTAAAAGTCTGAGTAGATAAATAAAGACGGCATTTGTTTTAGTTTCGTGTAGGTCTGGATTCCAATTCTTTAAGAAGCAAGCATTGTTTAACGCTATTCTATGTTATGATTAATTTTCCAAAATCCAGTTGACCAAGTTTTTTATGCCTACTGGAAATCTTGAATGTGCAATCTAGAAGTGAAGCTTCAAGTCAATCAGCTTTGGAATCTGACGTCGTGTTTGATTGGCTGATGCAATTGTGTTTGATTGCTCAAAATGTTACCAGCCTGACTAGTGCGTTTGCATACACGTGTGTGCTTTACTCATTTCAGAAAGGTGTTAACGTAGGGAAATTCTGTAGCTTCGAAAGTACCTTTACCTATTCACTATCTTTATCACAAAACTATAGATATCGATGAGTGTATGGCGTACAACTACGTTTGTTAACTAAATCATAGCATTTACGCGAATAACATTGAGACAATAACCTAAAAAACTATACAAATACGATGACCAATAACTCCCAAACCAAAAATCAATATGGAATACGACAAAGTTAATTGGCTCTCTTTATATCCAAAACATCGGTAGAGGCGCTGCAAATGACATTATCCATTCTGAGCTTAGTGCATCTTGAGTTAAGGCTGTTGGCTGTTGTTGGAGCAAGACGGCACAAATCATAATGTAGAGCAATGTAGAGCAGCGTCCCTTTTCAATAACTTCAACAGTTTTTATAGGGAAGTGGTAGTGCTTGTGGTGGAAAACTTCGGTATTATTACAGTATTCGAATTTAGTTCTGGCTGGTGTTCAATCGATAGATACGTGACGGTAGCAGGCGCGGCCGCGGCTGCACTGTTTAAATGATACTCGCGCCTCAATAACTTTAAATAGCATTCTGGTCTTTTACTTTTTTCGGAAACGGTCAATGCACTCAGTATTTGTAAGAAATAACTACGTGTATTTTGAAAATGTGTAACATGCAACTTCATAGCTCAGCTCTTTGAAGTGTAAAATCACCTTTAACCATCTAAGACATTTTTGACCTTACTTAACAGATAAATAAGTTTCATAATTTAGATAGAATGTACAACTCTAACTTTCTAACAATTTCATACCGATACTCCCTCATACGTAACAAAATGAAACGATATTAAAATCCACGAGACATCCGTAGGCGTTTTAATCCAATTTGTGAATCATCAGTGTGGGAGGAGTTAATTAAAAAACATGTTTACCCAATACCGGTGTTTCTAATTATCAGCTCGGATTGTTTTGACTTCGGAACGATTTAATTTATTATTCGCTTCCATTTATTTTCATGTTTTTGTTAAGTGTCTGTTCACATGTTAATTTACCTATCCCTTTTTATGAACCTAAAATTTTACTTTTAATTGGAAAAGTGTAAATTTTGCTGAGTGTTTTAGCTTTTATAAATATTTGTTAGACGTTAACTCTATATTTACGTTACTATACTCGGTGATTATGTTGTCGGCTTAACTATAGACGAGAAGAGGCAAGGGTCGTTTGAATCTTGATAAGATGGGCCTACGATCTTAACTTATCATTTCACAGATAGATACAGTTACTTCAAATAACATAATATATTTCAATTAAAAGCAAACAAGAGTTTTCGGAAATTGAAAATATAAAACAGAATGCAAAGTAAATAAAATTGTAAGTAGTCGACATCTTAAAGCTACGACAGGTGTCTACGGCACGCTACGGTAAGCTACGAGCGTAGCCGAGCGAGCACTACGCGCGCTGATGCACAAATGCGTCTCAGAAAATGTGGCACTTCGCGCAAATGTAGCGCCTTCTGTAAGGGGACTAATAACGTCTCTTCTTACAGTATATTTAACGGTAAATGTTTTAATGAAATTTCGAAATGTTTTGCGACTGTTTTTCTTGGGTAGCGTGTTTCATTTAAGTACCTACTTCAAGTAAAATGAAATACTTTTGTCGTCGATAAATTTTCACCCGGATTCTATTCTAGCTTTTTTTGTTTTTTTTTTGTTTATATCATTTGTTACGTCAATAAAAAACACAAACTTTTTTAACTTAAGTAATGAATAATAAAATGCAAATAAAACGCCAATCAGAAGCATCGAATCCAAAAATCAACATGACCGGTAACAGCGGTAACGTAATACTATTAAAACGAAAAAAAAGTCATTAAAATTTTATGGCGCGCGTTGTAATCCACCATACAAATCACGTTGGAACAATAAAACCGGGACCTAGTATAAAATGTATGCTGAATTTCAAATGAAATTCGGAGCTAAATAAAGTGAAACTGTACCTAAAACAACATCTCCGGTAGTTAGTTTAGTTTATTTCAGAATTATTTTTCCTGGATATCATAAACTATTTCCTTATTTTAACTGTTTTGAAATAAAAATAATGGAATGCTCTTGTATGGTTATTGGTCATTACATTGCGTATTTTGTTCATGTACTATTTTGAACCCAAGGTATTTAATGTAAATGTTGGCGGCAAAAAGTCAGATCTAATAATCGGAAATTAATTAGTGACGCTAATAATTTATAAAAAGAAATCATTGATGAATGATGTTTTTGACTACCAATATAATTTATCGAAATATAATTATCACAAAAGTAATTGTTTGTCTACCGGAACAGCTTAGACAGGACATCACATTAAACACAGAAACATTCTCATTAACATTGTTCACGTATTAATATCAGCTTCGCAAATACAATGTGTATCTCGTAATAATTGGAAGCCTTTGCACAATTAAATCCAAAACGGATGGAACTATAATTGGCTCTGAATATTTCGTATGCACTCAATTGGATGGCTTGCTCGTTACGTATAAAACGAGTTTTTATTAGTCGGCTGTAAATATTATATTGAATAACTTCATGTCCAGATTTATTTTTGTTGCAAATGTATGAGACGTCTAATTTCTATAGTCTTTTTTAATCAAGTCCCACTTTATGAATTAAATACCTGTCGCTGTTTCACAAATATTCATCTCATGCACAAAGCACTCAAACTAAGGAAACGCATTGGTGATTAAACAAATGCTTGTCCAACGTGGGGATCGAACCCGCAACACGTCTTGCTCAGTGGGTTTTTTGTGGTGATCTCATCCGCTCGTCTATACACGGATAGACGAGCTGTTCATGTCTGTCGTAAAGAGGGCTACGACGAAAGAGCTTTTATCATTTGCAGGATATAGTCAACTGACATCAGTTGATCAATTGTTTGACAGTGAATAGGTAAACCAATAATAAGGTTGTGTAATACTGATATTAATGTCAACCGAAGGCTCGGTGTGGATGCCATTATATTATGTTATGTTGACACACATACGACAAATGAAAACAATCTCTATGCCTTCCGTAGACAAAAAACAACCAACGGTTGGAAAAAAATGTTGTCGTGATTATTTATTTCAAAACTCTGATTATTTATTCAGTTATGTTTATTTTGTTCACGTTCACGTTGATTTTTAGTTTATTTTAACAAAAAAAAAAACCTACCTACGCATGAGCAGCTTCTTAATATTTGTAACACATTGCACTAATGGCTTGCTTTAAACGTCAAAAGAAAAATTACGCGAAAACTTGCCAAAATTACTTTCCAATGCCAGAAATAACAAGGAACTAAATTGACGAATCTAAATAAAGTAACGGTACAAAAATACATTACACAGGTTGATTACTCGTAGCAGGTTTATTTAAAAGCAGTGTTATTGCGCAAGTCATTACAAATTCGGGTCATCGCGGGGCGTCGCAAAAAATGTCATCTTCACTTCTTCGCTTGTTTGTCCGACTTGGGTCAGGGTTTGGGCCGCGTGATTTTAATAATTCGTGTTTTCGGACAGGTGGCCATGGTTTACCTGTGTGACGTAATAAGGCTTGGATGGTAAATTAGCTTTACTTGTTTGTTTATGATATTATTGTCCGGAAGAGTGTGATATGTGCTATGGTATCATATATTTATGCATGCTGTATTTTATCGCTACTAAAAAAGACCCTTTCAATATATCATAATGCACATCTTAGAGTATAGAACTAGCGAGGTTAGCTGATGATAAATAACTAATATCAGTTACGATTTAAATTGCAGGTATTTATGTAAATTTCTATGATATCGATCGAAATTATTTACTGAAGATACATTATGAAATTGATGTATGGGTGAAGGGGTGAACTCTAAACAAACTTCAAAATTTGATCACATTTTATTTTTAACTTTCAACCGACGCTATATTTAAAAATGTTTGGACTGAATCTGGTCAGATTCGATATCGATTCCAATATATTTTGGAATAAAGTAAGCAAAAGAAGAATAACAACCAAAACGTAAAACTGTATCATTTGACGCCCCTTCAAATAGACCAGACATGAGGTGTTTCTGCCATATATGAGCAAGAATTCGTAAAACAATCACATACTAGTTTTAAGTTGATAATAATGTCAACATTGGCCATTATTTTTTGGCTGAGGAACCAGAAGCTATTCTGCATTATAAAGTGATTACTGAACCCTCTCTTAAAGTAATTGTTCAGAATATTCGCAGCATTTATAAGAATTTTGAAGATTTTAAAATATTCATGGCTAGGAGTAACATAGACTACGACATAATCATTCTAACTGAGTGTTGGTTGCAAAATTCAGACTTTACTCCGGAAATTGAACAATATGATGCATACCACACTCGTAAACATATCAATCAGAATAGCGGTGTAGTAGTCTATACAAAAAGTAATTTGGCAAATGTCATTGTCTATGAACCGAATTTTAAAGATGCTGATTGTTTGGTGGTGGAAATTAACAAGACAAATGTATTTATTTGTATGTATAGGTCGCCGTCATTTGTTTCACTAAACAATTTTCTTTTTTCCTTGGATGACCTTTTAACTAAACTGAAACATATACCTAATATTTATTTAACAGGTGACATCAATATCGACATTGGTACCAATAATCATAATTCAAAATCTGACGAATATCTAGATTTACTTGCAACTCATTGTCTGCTACCTAGTCATTCTCTTCCTACTCGACTAAATAAATGTATTGATCATTGTTTTGTTAAATCTAATTCCAAAATGATGACAGTGATATGTGAATCATCTGTAACCGATCACAGTAGTTTATATTTAAATATACCCTTAACGCAACATAATAACATTTATAGTAAACATAAGAAAACAATAAAGAAACTTAATTATGATACAGCAAACACCCTCATTAGTGAATATGACTTTTCAAGCATAACTTCTATAAAAGACCCCAATAATGCGGTTGAAGCGTTTATAAATGTTTTATCAGAAATCGTTAAGAAAAGCACTAGAATAATTAAAATACCAAGCAGGAAACTAACTCGTCAACAGTGGATAACACCCGGTTTACTACGTTGCATGAGGTTTAGAGACACACTACACAAAAGACACTTAAAATCACCAAATGACAAAGATCTTGAAACAACCTATAAACGTTACCGAAATCACTGTAACAGTATTCTACATAATCTAAAAAATGAGTACGACAAAAATAACCTAAATGATAGCAAAAATGACATTAAAAAGACTTGGAATGTTATAAAACGAGTATGTAATTTGAATTTGCAAGATAAATCTAAAGTACCATATGAGTTGCTGGGTACTAAGTCAACAATGCAGGAATCAATTGATTACGCTAATGATTTCCTTGCTAGTATAGGTGCTCAACTAGCGAATAATATTTTACAAAAACTGGACATGTCTGAAGATGATCTGGTTAAAGATTATAAGTGCAATCACACTCCTTTGAACTCTTTTCTGCTGTTGGAAACAGATGAATTGGAGGTACACAGAATTGTAATGTCTCTAAAGAATACTAATGCTACTGGTTGGGATGGTATAACATCACTATTTATCAAAAAAAATATTAATGTTCTTATAACGCCACTTACTTGTTTATTAAATTTATGTTTGTCTTCCGGTACATTCCCAAATGTACTGAAGGACTCCATTGTAGTGCCTGTATTCAAGTCAGAGGAGAGAGACAGTATCACTAACTATAGGCCTATTTCCCTGCTGCCCACATTAGCCAAAATTCTTGAAAAAATTATAAATCATAAACTGGTAAATTATTTAGAGAAAAACAATATCTTGGCAGTAAATCAATATGGATTCAGGAAAAATAAATCAACCGTGAGTGCAATAGAGGACTTGGTTACTAATATAGCAGAGAACCTTGATCACAAGAGAAAATGCATTGGTGTATTCCTAGATTTGGCCAAGGCTTTTGATACCGTCTCAATTCCCTTACTGATACGTAAACTGGAGTCCATTGGTATAAGGGGTGTGCCACTAGAACTTTTTAAAGATTATCTTAGCAATAGGACACAAACATTAAAAATCGGCGATTTTACTAGCTCAAAGTCGAAAATAGATTTTGGTGTACCTCAAGGCTCTGTACTCGATCCTACGTTATTCCTAATATATGTCAATAATCTATGCAAAACTGAAATACCTGATTCAAAAATAATTACATTTGCTGATGATACTGTGATTCTATTTCAACATTCTACTTGGACACAGGTTAAATCATCAGCTGAGTATGGGCTCCGGAATATAATAAAATGGCTTGATTACAATTTACTTACTTTAAATTTGAAGAAAACCACATATATAAATTTTAGCATCAAAAATAATTTGCAACCACCTTCAGATTTGAAATTGAAAGCCCACTCTTCAAAATGCTCTTTTAATACAAATTATTGCGATTGCCACATGTTATCCTCAACCAGTAGCACTAAATATCTTGGTATTGAAATAGACATGAACTTAAATTGGAAAACACATATAACTAATCTTAAATCTAGAATACGTAAACTTATACCTATATTCAAAAAAATTAGGAATTTAAGAGACAAAAAGACCAATAAAATTGTCTATCTTACGTTATGTCAATCTATATCTACTTATGGCATAGCTGCTTGGGGCGGGGCACGAAAAAGTACACTTATAAAATTAGAACGTGCCCTGAGGTGTATTTTAAAGGTAATTAATTACAAGCCATTTAAGTATTCTACTACGAATTTATACAAAGAGTTTGAAGTCTTAAATGTGCGTCAACTTTACATTAAAAGCATTATTCTTAGACAGCACTCCTGCCAAAGACCTGCTAATCAATCTATTCGAAGATCACATGAAGTTTATAAAGTTCCTTCATGTAAAACTTCCTTTGCACAATCTTTTTCTTACTTTCTTGCCCTGCTACTTTACAATCGCATAAGTAAAGTTAAGACTTTACGAGATATGACGGTATTCACTTGCAAGAGGGCTCTGGATGAGTTTCTGAGTGGCATGGATTATGATCGGACTGAAAAATTCATACAAATATGCAAGTAAATGTATTATATTAACAATTTATATACACACACAAATAAATTATATCTATTATTATATAATTATATAATACGTATATTATGTATTCTTAATTCCTTATATGTACTTACATAATACATAATATTTAATGTAGGAATATTCATACTACTTACACTATTGTACAACTTATTTGGTATGATTAAAATATTTATTATAGGTAATATTATACGAAATAGAGATGATGTCAAAAAAAAAAAAAAAAGAAAAAAAAAAATGACAAAAAATAACAAAAAAAAAAAAAAATGTGTTGTCTGAAAGTTTTGCTTTTACTACTTGTTTACGCCAAACTCATTAGCTTATCGCACCTATTGTCCACTTCTTTAAAAAACATTCGACAATGAAAAATTGACCTAATGGCAATAAGTTTATAGTTGGTATTTCTGAGGAGACGAGAATCTTACCTTGCCGTAACACAGTCTTTGACTAGCGCGGAAGGTAAAGAATTTTTATCTGTATACCGCCAATTTATTATTGTACGCCATTTGTTATGTTATTTACTTGGCCATAATTTTTAATCATTATAAATGTAGTTCGAACATCGGTTTTTCAAGTGCCTAGATTGTCTAGAAATCAATAAAAAAAGCGGCTATTGACGATCCTTGTATTTAAACTGTATGTAATCTCTGTCGGTCTATTTAGGAATACTTAGTTTTTAGTTATGGTATACATTGTAACACTTATGTTGAAATAAATTCTATTCTATTCTATTCTATTCTAAGTCTAGGTAATTGTTATGCTTAGAAATGATTTGTAAACTCTCGACCCAAGCTTCAAATTATTTAGTGCTAAGATTAAAAAAAGCTCTATCATTAAAAAAAAGTTTTTATTCAATAAACAAATGAGAATCGACTTCTATCTAATTGTTTCGAGTCTTAAACTTTAGTATTCCAGCTTCTAAAGATCTTGATCTTCCCATCCCAAGTGAAAGAGTAACTTTAAAGTAAAGCAAGAGATCAGACGACGAAGATCAATGTCTTGGATAGCAACAGTTCGGATTGCGATGTCTGTTGCACGTAAAACTAGCTAAATGGTAATAGGAAAGAAAAAAATTAAAAAAATTAAAATTAAAAATGTTTTATTATTATCTTAAACATTGAATACATACATGAACTGAGGCAGCTCCGGTAAGTTACGAATGTACTTGTGTTGGAGCTGTCTCGCATCTTCCCGTAAATGTTACATAATTACAATGTTGGTACCGATTAACAATGGCAATTCTATTATTTTGTTTTAAATACAAAACTTAAAAGTATTTTAATTTAATATTATTTAAAATGCAAAGGTTATTTTATTTCAATTGAATTACATACTTTTTTTTTTTTTATATATATTATTATATTAATATTTCACAACTAAAATTAGAGACTGTATATGTGTGTGTATGGGTGGGTGTATGTGCGGGTGTGTTGTGTGTGTGTGTGTGTGTTGTGTGTGTGAGTGTGCGAGTGTGCGCGCGATTTGTTCTATGCTTTAGCTCATTCTGATAAGGATGTTTTCAGTATCTTCGTACGTTAGTGTATTTAGCCATTTTAGTACTCGTTTTTTACATTCATGTAGCATGAGAGGGTATATCTGAATTTTTGAGTTTATTTTGTTGTAAACGTATGTAGATTGGGTCATATATTGCCTCTGCGCATAAACTGTGCGAACCATAGATGAGTGAGCCATTATATCTCTTCGTCTCTTCCTCTGAGTGGATACATCAAAGGGAAGTGATTTGTGTAGACACAGAGTTAAATTTAGGATATATAATTTCCGAACAGATAGCAACTGACTGACCTTATAGAGGTCAGTTGTAGGAAACCTATAGGGTTTGAAGTACATCACCTTAACTAATGAACGCTGCGCCCTCTCAAGATCAAGGACCTTCATCTTGGAGGCTCCTCCCCATACTGGAATGCAGTAAGCAATTACTGACTGAACCAGAGAAACGTATATTCTATTTAAAAGCTGTGCAGTCATTAAATGGCGCAGTGTTTTAAATATCCAGATAAACTTTCTGATTCTTTTTATTAGAATTTCTAGGTGAGAGTGCCAAGACAATCTTTGGTCAATTATAATACCTAGATATTTTGTATAGCTTACCTTTTCTATAGCCCGACAGTCACAGTTCAAGACACTCCTATTACAGACATGAATTGTGACCCCAAATCCTATATCTGGTTGTGTTCTCTGGTCTGCAGAAAAGCAAATAAATTTAGTTTTGTTGGTGTTTAGACTTAAAAGATTTTCTGTGAGCCATTTTGCTATTTCTGCAAGACCGTTTTCAGAAGCAATTCTTACGTGACTCCATGTAATTCCCGAATAAACAACTGCGGTATCGTCTGCGTAAGAGAAGATTCGGCCACCGTTACTTTTTAAATTACATAAGCTATTAATATAAATCAAAAAGAGTGTTGGGCCGAGCACACTCCCTTGTGGAACGCCATACTCAATTTCTCCTAAGTCACTGTTTAAATTATCAATTTTCACCATTTGTGATCTATTTTGGAGGTAGCTCTCGAATAAGTTGAGAGCTGTGCCTCTTATACCTATGCTTTCAAGCCTACGTACAAGGATAGGGACGGAAACGGTATCAAAGGCTTTTTTTATGTCTATAAACACTGTTAGAACCTTTTGACCTTTATCTACCTTGTCAATAATTTCAGATGTTAGGGCTTTTATGACGTCTTGTGTTGAGAGCCCTTGTCTGAACCCGAATTGTGAATCTGATATGATTTTATATTTCTGCAAATAGCTGATTAGTCTTTTGTTTAATAGCTTCTCTAGTATTTTAGATATACATGGTAGTACCGCAATAGGCCTGTAATTGTTTATGTCGTTTACGTCCCCACCCTTATACACTGGTGTGATCACTGAACGTTTAAAAATTTTAGGGAAAGTTCCTGTTTTAAAGCAGAGGTTAGCCAGTCGGCATATCAGTGGGACCACTACATCCCGTGATAATTTTAGAAATGTAGTGGGGATCCCATCCCAGCCAGGTGCACTCTTTGAGTCTAGACTCATAAGGATACTACTCACTTCCAATGGGTCAGTATCCTCTAGAACAAATGAATTAGAAAAAGTGTAACTGTTTGTGGTTGCCGGTATATCCACCTGGCCTTGGGTGCCAATGCGATCGGCTAGTTGTTTACCTATTGTTCTAAAAAACGTATTAACTCGGTTTAAAGAGTCCTGTGGTTGGGGTGCTACGTTAAGTAAGTGAGCGTTTGAGTTTTTAGGTGTCCTGAACTGCGTTATCTCATTTATTTTAGTCCACAGTTTTCTCGGGTTTTTGGATGATTCCTCTATTTGTTTTTTATGATACTGTCTTTTGAGTTTTTTGATTAGATTGGAACAGAAGTTTCGGAATCGTTTGTAGGTTATTACCAGGATTAAATTAAAACAGTCAATTCTTGTTTGGTGGTGCATTTTGTTTCTTAGCCTAATACATTTTAGTGCACCCGCTGTGATCCAGGGTTTTTTAGTTTTCTTATTACAGGAAACCAATTTGATTTTTGTGTTTTCGAGGAGTGATGATTTTATCACTTCCATTAGTTTTATGGCAAAAGTATCTGGGAGTTTATATGTATCAAAGAGGGCAATGTCTATGTTGCAAAGGGTATTTCGAGCGCTTTCATAGTCTGTTACAGTCACAGTTTTACGTGTTGTTTTTCTTATAGTATGTAAATTGGTTACACCGAGGACTACCATGGCATGGTCTGTTATGGTCGTATTTAGTACAGACACGAAGGCTGAGTATCTAGTTTTATCAAGTCTAATCATGATATGATCGAGACAGTTCTCCTCTCTTGTAGGGAGACAGTGTCCCGGAAGTAAACCATGTGCAGATAGCATATTCAGATAGTTAAGCCTATTGGATCTTTTTTGTGTTGTTTCTGTAGGTTTTTCAATTATGTTTATATTAATGTCACCAATCACCACTATATTTTTATGAGAACCACATGCTTCCAGATGACTGTTAACTGAGTTGATAAAATTTTCGGCAGAGTTATTGGATGGCGAACGATAAATTCCTATTATAGTAAAACCCGAGAAAACTATTTGTAAAGCTGAGGCATGTACTATATTTAATTCTGTTATTATGGGCAAATGGTTATTTTTAACATACGCTACGACGCCATCGTTTTGGTTTAGATGATTTGAAGTGCAGTACGATGTATAATTGGGGAGCAATGGTAAAATTTTCGTATTTGAGAGTCTACATTCAGTGAGCAGCAGTATATCGAGGTCCAAAGCAATTTGTTGCAGATTGATTTGCAGGTCGTCAAAATTACGGTATACACTTCTTATATTCTGCGTTAAAATCTTCATTCCAGAATTTCGCACCTCCCCAGGAATGTTAGTGACGTCAATTAATTCTGACTTGGCAATTTCCACACTGTCCAACTCGCCCAAGGTTATCAGATTACTATCCATACATAAGTAAAAACGCTATTAGGGGTATCTCTACAGTCAAATGTTTTAAAATACAGTTATCGGCTTTTATCAATAAAATAAGACAGTAATACTCGTATAGGCGCGCGTGTTCATTTTGTATGTGTGTATTTTGATATGTGTATTGAGGACAAAAAGTGTCCATGCAGAAGTTGTGGGTTGGGTATTTAGTACAAATTAAGTGTGATTGTGTATATATTAGATAGTTTTTTGTGTGAAAAGTCTCATACAAAAATATCCTAGTAAAGAAACTGTTCAAGCAACTTTCTGTATCGAGCTTATAAAGCACAAGAAAGAACAATAGATTTATAAAAGCAGATTACTAGACATAAAGAAACTTATAGATTTTAGTCAGATACTTTGCATCAGGCTATGCACCTGAGCCTCGCTCCTAACAAGAACGACACTTGCGTTATCATCCTTTCTTATCAGCACTCTGCCGAAAGACGTCCAGCAGTATTTATACTGTTTGGATTTTGCCAGATCTCTGGCTAAGAAAAATAGACGGGCATTTTTCGGAGTTAACTGCTCTGAAATGAATACAGGTACGTCCTCTCCAGTCACGAAACCCAGATGTTTTGCCTGTATTTTGGTCTTGTTCTTCATATTATAAGATTTAGTTTTCTTTAAAAAATCTTGTTTTAAGATCGTAGAGCCTAGGTTTACTATAACAGGAGGGTTTTTACCCTCTTTTTTCCCTTGTGATCTAAAAATGTCTGAAATGTCTCGCTTGCTCATATCAAGATTAATAGTTTTAGCAAAGTAAAGAACCATATTTATTAAATCTTCCCTCGTTTCTTGTGTTTTCCTCGGGACATTTTTTATTTCAATATTATTCTTACGCATGCCACGCTCAAGTTCTTCGATTTTATCCTCCAAAATGATAATATGGTCTTTGTCTTTTTTTGTTTGAAGTTCTAACTGAACTAACTTCTCTTTAAGTTCTTCATTTTGCATTGACAAATTCGAAATGGCAGTTTCTATCTTGAAATTTGTTAGATTAATGTCCTTTAAACTGGCGTTGATATTCTTGAGTTCGTCACGCTGAGTTTCTATAAAGGCCTCAAATAGCTCCTTCATTTCTTGCTTAAATTTATTAAACTCTGCGGGTAAATTTTCTTCCCTCACTCTTTTACTACGCATAGCAATATAATTCGGAGGAGTGACATCAATACACTTTTCAGTGACATTTCCGTCCTCAGACATAGAGCTGTTCATAATTATTGCTTAAAAAGTGGAATATAATAATTATTAATTATAATTTAATGCGTGCTGTCTTCTATACATTTACACGATACGGTTATGCAGGGGAGAGCGAAGCGAAATATTACTTTTATAAATCCAAAAAGATCAGTTGATGACCGGGATCGAACAAGAGACTCTTACATGCGAGTAAGTACAATATACCACTCAGCCACGATGACAATTACCATGTATATTGAAATTGTGCTTCTTACAATTCTGTTTTTTGTAAAAATAATACTTCTTGCGTCTGTTGTCCTGGTACTTTGTGATTGGAATTCATTCAATGGTAAAAGTATATTTGTCTCGCTCACCCGTAGGAGGGGCTTCCCTGGATATTGCGGTGCACCGTTTGACAGTGAACTCTTCGTGGTTTATGCACTCCTAGTACTTTTTCTATATTTTTGAACTTAATTTTATAATATTTTATTTAAATATTTAATTTAAACTGGGTAAATCTGACACACGTCTACTCGTTACCGAGGTCCGGGGGGAAGAGGGCAAAAACACTGAAGCAATGAAACTGAACAATACAGTAAGAAGATAATTAAGTTTAAAATCTTCGGAAGAATCCAAATTTGAGATTCTTTAAATTGTTCGTTGTATTGCGATTCCGATGATATATTTGGTCAAATCAACATCGTCTAGCTATCCCGTGTTGGTTTTTGATTTTCCCAATCTGATTGATTTTCTTCTTTTTTGAGGTTTTTGTACAAAATGGTGTCTAAGTTCAATTCGCGCGCCCGTTGGTATCTTACGTGGTTTGAAATTCAAAGGTAATATACTCATATGTGCTGGTTTGCTCATAATGTTTTTTCTTTCATACCTTTAGTAAGTGATAATTAGTTAGTAACACGCACTTGAATTCGAAAATACATTGGAATACGGAGTTTAAACCTACGACCTTTGACTCGACAGTCCAGTGGTCATTAGAATAGGCTAACACTGCAAGTAATATGGAATAACTAGTTGTTGCCCGCGACTTCGTCCCCGTGGGTAGAAGATATAAGTTATGATTTATACCTGCCCTATTTTTTCACATTTTCCTTTGTATCTTTCACCAGTAGTTCCTGACATTAGCGCGTTCAAACAAACAAACAAACAAACTCTTCAGTTTTATATATTAGTATAGATAGATATAGATTAGTATAGATAAGTTAGTATCAATACAAATGTGTAACTTTTTTAACTCGCGACACAGAAACGACACCCTGTGTCCGGGTGCTTCCACAAATAGGCTGATGATACACACATCGGGTGGTTGACGACCTAATACTATGACTGTTACAACCATTGTCTTACCTCAATCCTTATTTTCAGTATTTTTTATAATTTCACTTGAAATACAAAATCTGTGAATATTTCATCTATATAGATGTAAGCTTTGTTTACTATATGTTGTGTACATAGCCTAGTGTTAAGTTTATTACTCATGTGTACGTCGCCTGAAACTATGACATTGCGTACGTGAACTACATTCTCTTTGGTTGCGTGCGTCACATATGTCAGAGGATTTTTAGTCTGCTCTTTAAAATTATAATTACATAATTAATAAGATTATATTAATAGTAGATAATAAAGATAATAGATAATAGAAGAATAGAATAGAATAGATAATAGAAGTGATCTACTAATATACTGGGATTGAAAACCTTAAATTGTCGATTTTTCTGTTTTTAGGTAAGTATATTGTACGTTTTCAATTTTTTTGTAATATTTGTGCGAAACTAACATTAAACATTTCTGTTTTTAGATAAATCAAACTGTGTTTTTTTCCCGTATCATCCAACATATTAAAAATCGACAATTGTCAGAGTTGATTGGATAATAGTAGATCATGTCGAGATTGCAATTTGAGGTTGAGTTGGCAGCGGATGAAGATCCGAAGAACAATATTATAATCATAAAATCCATAACAACCGAAGATGAAATTACATATCTCATACCGCCATGTTTCCAAGCAGCAAAACACCACCTTCAACTGACAAAGTTGCCAGAATTTATGAAAATAAGAAAAACACTTCAGAGAAGAGGTAATAATAGAAGGGTGTGGATAAATCTTCCAAGTGATATTTTAGCCCTCTACAAAGATGGTACTGGAAATATTATGTTCAATGATTATTTATTACAAGAAACAACTAAAGTCACAAGTCAACCTACTATGGATGAAAAATTGTTAGAAATATTAGAGAAACTAAGTGAAAAAAGCGAAAAACCCACTATTAATAAAGAAAAACATAACAATATAAGCAAATTAACTGATAAGTTTGTTTTGAAAAAGTTTGATAATAAGTTCACTAATGCTAAACAATGGTTGCAAAGTTTTGAAGGTGAATGTACAAGATTCGATTTAACTGCTGATACAGAAAAAATTAGTGCTTTGAGATTGTTTTTGAACGACTCGGAAAGTGACTGGTATGAGTCAATGTTAATTAAGCATAGTTTGAACTCTCAGTGGGAAATATGGCAAATAAGTTTTCTAGATACATTTGCTGATAAAAGTTGGTCCTCTGTTATCTATGCATTGACTTTCAAATATTTTACTGGCTCTTTACTGGAATATGCATTGAAAAAACAGAGATTGCTTTTAGAGTATAACAGTGAGATTGATAACAGAACTCTCACCGACTTAATTGTCGCAGGATTGCCAGCTTATATTAGAAGCAAACTAGATAGACAAGAGATGATGAACCCTACTCTTCTGTTTAATGTCCTACGTATGCATGAAAATCAAAATAAAAATTTTCAAAAAACTTTTACTGAAAGAAAAAGTTCAACTAAACCAGAACTAGAATTTAAAAGAAAAACACCATGTCAAATTTGTAACAAGATGGGAAAGAAAAATAGATTTCACTCTGAAGATCTGTGCTGGTTCAAAGAAGACAAGAACAGTAATGACAGTGTAAAACACTGTAAAAATTTGATGCTTGAGATTGATCAATTTCAGGATACAAAAAACTAAATATTCCCCCACTAATAGAAGTTGAGGTTATACTGAATGACACCTTAAAATGCACTGGTATTTATGACCCCGGCTCAAATATAACTTTAATAAATTCCAAATTAATAAAGGTAAAAAATTCAAAGATGAATTACTTTGAAAATAAATTCAATACAATTGGTGGTGGGGGAAAAACAACAGGATTAATCAAATTAAATGGGAAAATACTAAATATTGAAAAGGAAATAAATGCATTTATTTGCAATGATAAAAGTTTTACTCATGAGTTGCTTCTGGGACTGGATACAATAAAGAGGTTTGGGTTGACCCATGATGGGAACTTAAACATCCAACTTCAAAAAAATGCCAACCCAAGTGTAAATAAATATATGAGCCCCATTGAAGAAAGAAAACATAAGATCTATGAAGATGTTACCAGAGAGTTAGAAGCAGAAAGATTGAATTATGAAATAAATTTTAATGAGGGCATAGATGTGAATCAGTTTGATATAGACATTGCCTACTTGGAAGATGACCAGAGGAGAAAAATTTGTGCATTATTAGACAGTTATAAACAGATATTTGCAAAAGATAAGTATGATGTAGGCAAAGTGAAAAATTATGAAGCATTCATAGATCTACAAGTGGAGCAATATTGCTCAAAAAGACCATACAGATGCTCACTGGATGATAAAGAGGAAATTGAGAAACAAATTGGCAAATTGCTAAAGAATGAATTGATTGAAGAGTCTTATAGCCCATTCGCAGCACCGGTGACATTGGCATACAAACGGGATGAAGGAAAAAAGTCAAGATTATGCATCGACTTCAGAGAACTCAATAAAATTGTTGTACCACAACCACAGCCATTTCCTTTAATAGATGATCTGATGGTAAAAACGATTAACTGTAAGTATTTTACTACCCTCGATATTAATTCTGCATTTTGGTCTATACCAATGAAAATCAGCGACCGAGAGAAGACAGGTTTTGTTACTCAGGAAGGTCATTACCAGTGGACTTGCCTTCCTTTTGGACTAAAAACATCTCCAGCAATTTTCCAAAGAATTTTGACCAATATAATCAGAAAACATAACCTTTCAAATTTTGTAATGAACTATATCGATGATATAATGGTATTCTCGAAAACTTTTGATGAACATATTGAACATTTATCAAAACTGCTGGAGGCGATTGCTGAAGAAGGATTCCGCCTGAAATTAACAAAATGTAAATTTGCAGCACAGTCAGTAAGATTCTTGGGACATATAGTAAAAGGTAATACAATCACACCTCTGAAAGATAACCTTAAATCAATAGCAGAATTTGCAGCACCACAAAACAAAAAACAAATACGACAATTTCTAGGTAAAGTAAATTTTTATAATAAATATATTCCTAATGCAGCAATAACGCTTGATCCAATACACAATTTACTAAGAAAAAACATAACATATGAGTGGTCGACTGATTGTGAAAATGCTTTCCAAACAATAAAAAAATATTTATGTTCGGCACCAATCTTGGCGATTTTTGACAGAGAGGCCCCCACTTTTATTTACACCGATGCAAGTATAAAAGGAATTGGTGCAATATTAAAACAAACACAGAAAAATGGAGAAATCAAACCAGTGGCATACTTCTCAAAGAAATTAAATGCATCTCAAAAGAAGAAGAAAGCCATATTTCTAGAATGCTTAGCCATAAAAGAAAGTTTGAAATTTTGGCAACACTGGCTAATAGGAAACTCATTCACAATTTATACAGACCACAAGCCCCTAGAAAATCTGAACATAAAGAATAGACCAGATGATGAACTGGGAGACATGACTCATTACCTATCACAATACAACTTTATAATAAAATATAACCCAGGCAGAAACAATATGGAAGCAGACTGCTTAAGCAGAAATCCAGTGTATGAAAGCCACGAAAACGAAGAAGATAACTTGAAAACAGTGAATATTGTAAAAATTGAGGAAATATTAAATGACCAGAAAAAAAATTCAGCTATAAAGAATAAACAAAATATTATTATAGAGAATGGTATATATTACAAGCGAAACAATAAGAAGAAGAAAATTGTTTTGTCTGAAGACTACAGTAAGATGTTGATAAAAAAGGTGCATGAGCATTTCTGTCATATAGGAATAAATCAAATGGAGTCAAAATTAAGGCCTTTGTACACAGCTCCCAACCTACTGGATAATATAAAGCTAATTTGCCGAGAATGTGAAATTTGTATTAAGAATAAAACACGTTTAAATAGAAAGTATGGACTAATGTCACAATTGGGACCGGCAGTAAAACCTTTCCAAATTATGTCAATAGACACAATAGGAGGATTTGGTGGCAACAGGTCTTCAAAAAAGTATCTACACTTGTTGATGGACCATTTCACACGTTATGCTTACATTTCATGCTCGAAGACGCAACTGGCTAAGGATTATATAAAACTGATGGAGCAAGTGATCAAGGACAATGAAGTGGAGATATTGCTTTCTGATCAATATCCAGCACTCAATTCAAAAGAATTCAAAAAATATTTAAATGATCACTCCGTTGTTTTAATTTTAACAGCGGTGGATGCTCCTTTCTCCAATGGCTGTAATGAAAGACTGAACCAGACGTTGGTGAATAAAATGAGATGTGCTTTGAACAGCAAAGAAAAAAGAACTGCTTGGACAACCATAGCAATGGATTGTGTGAAAGCCTACAACTCAACAAACCACTCAGTAACAGGTTATTCACCTTTATATCTGTTAAACGGAGAACCAACCGACGTTTTACCAACAGAACTAAAAAAGACACAAACGGAACCTGGAGAACTGGAAAAAGACCGACAAATAGCATTTCTCAGATCAAAGAAATCACATGAGATGAACAAGGCCATTTTTGACCAAAATAGAATAGATTACAAATTTCAAAAAGGTGATATGGTTTACGTAATGGACTGTAATAAGTTGAACAAATCAAAAATGGATGAAATTAGAATCGGTCCATTTGAAATAGATGAAATGATATCAGACTCAATATGCAGAATTAACACTGGAAAGAATAAAAAGTCCCTAGGACTTTACCATGTAACAAAGCTCATTCCTCAGTTTGGTTACTGAAATTAACCATAAGTTAATTTTCAATTTTAGGGGGGGAGATGTAAGCTTTGTTTACTATATGTTGTGTACATAGCCTAGTGTTAAGTTTATTACTCATGTGTACGTCGCCTGAAACTATGACATTGCGTACGTGAACTACATTCTCTTTGGTTGCGTGCGTCACATATGTCAGAGGATTTTTAGTCTGCTCTTTAAAATTATAATTACATAATTAATAAGATTATATTAATAGTAGATAATAAAGATAATAGATAATAGAAGAATAGAATAGAATAGATAATAGAAGTGATCTACTAATATACTGGGATTGAAAACCTTAAATTGTCGATTTTTCTGTTTTTAGGTAAGTATATTGTACGTTTTCAATTTTTTTGTAATATTTGTGCGAAACTAACATTAAACATTTCTGTTTTTAGATAAATCAAACTGTGTTTTTTTCCCGTATCATCCAACATATTAAATAGATATCGCTATCACAGTTCATGAGATACAGCTTGGTGACGGAGGGATATCGGAGTCTTAGTAATAAGAATTAAATTTTACAAAATTCAATGTACCTATTTTTAATTTATTTTATAGCTTGTTTTATCGCTTTTACAAGTATCGTGTATGTTGTAGGCCTAAAGCCGGTGTTATCTAATCGCGAAGGCAGTAAAACTAGCAAGGTTATTGATTTGCTTGAGAACGGGAGTTTCCTTGTGCTTCCTATATAATTACGGTTTCGAATGTCAAGATAGTCGTGAGCTATTGGTATATACATATGTATATGCAAATAAAGGCTTGAATGAATAAATAAAGGACAATAATTAAAATAGATTGCCCTATAAAATGTTGATAGCTTCTAAAAGAAAGCAAAAAATCAAAGAAAGCAATGGCCGAGTTTATTCGACGGATTGATCGCAGCTGACCTATTACTTAGATGTGACATATGAGCTATGATCAATTAAGTTGACTCATTTTTTTTAATAGTGTCACAATGATCAGCCGAGGTCTACATGGTTTAATTCAATTCTAAGAACGGTCAAAACTTCGATAGACTACTTTAATACCCGCACGATAAAGAGAACATTTTTCAATATTTGCACTCTACAGAGCTATTATTCAATCACCAGTCATTTTTTTTTTCATATAATTCTGAATCTATAATTTGATTGATATAGGTACTTGAGAAAAGAAGTACATATTTTATAAATCTTTTTAGTTTATCCTTTAAAATACCGATCGACTTAACGAAGGACAAACAATACCACATTACATTACTACTTTTTTATCTATTCACTGTGTGTCCCACGTACTCCTGGCCTAAGGCCTCCCCAACTCCGTCTACATACCTAGTTTATTTATATTTTCTTACCTTATTGGGTAAATCATAAAGTAACTAGAATGTTCTCGACAATGCCGATATTACGTTAATATTTCATCTCTAACTAACTTATTAGTACTTTATATTCTGGCCTCTAGGGACTAGTATATAAGGATAATAATTAAGCTGCTAATAAGAATCATTTACTTTATATAATAATTACAATTAACAAGGTATAAAATATGAACGCCTAACATACATTAGAAACGTTTGGCTAACGTAAGGAACCTCAAATTTCGCGTGTCAAACTATCATTAAACAGTATCACTTATTTACATAAACATAGAATTCGTGTTTACGCTAAAATTTTGACAAGTTGTTGAGTTTAGTTGTTAATGTGTCACTTTTAATATCACTCTTTTGTATTTGTCGAGACTATAGTTAAAAAAGATTGAGGCTTGTGTCAAGATTTTCCATTATTTCTATGTCTCATGTGATAATGGCACAAATGACAATTATTATTTTGTTTAAAGGTAGAAAAAATGTGGTAAATTCAATGTTTTAATGATTGATGATGGTAATTAATGATCACCTGGTAAGTCTTGCGGTACCTATACCCAGACGAAAAAATCCCAATTTATTGAATTGAGATCTTTAGCTACTTCAACTTAAATTGTACTTTCCATTTATCATCTCCCCTCTTCAACTTTAGAGACTTCAAAACTATAATACTCAACTACACAAATCAAGTTGACTTGAGCATAGTAAAACAATACAGGCTTATTGAACATCCTATCTCATTAGAAAGATCCGTCTTTCCATTAACTGAAAGCGGAATGCTGGAAATAAACTTCGAGAGTGAGCCCCACCTGCGGCCTTCAGGGAAACTTCAAGTCTTCTGTCGAAGTAATTCGGAAAATCTAATTACAGTCGCGAGGCACAAAGAGTTCAGCTCTTAGTAGTTATTGGGGCTCATGGAGCCAGTGTTTCGAGACTGGACGTGTTTACTAGTTGCCAATTTCCTATGTTTTTGGGTTTATAAGAGGTGTTTATAAGCTTGGTTATTAAGTATGTGTGTGTGAAAATAAAGATTAAAGTCATTGTGTGAATTGACTACAAGAGAATGTGTTGACTAGTGAAAATTGTATGGTTATCTATTTTTTTTTCTATAATAATATTAATACCATGGCTGATGTTATATTTTTTTCACCTAAATTAAAAAAGTAAATAAGCTTTTAAATCACTTTAATTGTTTTTTTTATTATAATCTAAGGCCCTTAGAAACGACTCAAACGACTCACTGTCACTGAAGAATGTATAGCTTATTACAATATTTTCTGCAACTAAACACTAGCTTGTTACTACAAAATTAATTAAATGCAATCCAAACATAAACACAAAGTCCATTCATTCATAATTCAAAAAATATAATTGAAGTGAATGTCACCCATTCGCACACAATGGCCCTTTTTAAATAGGTACCCAATTTCCTTGCTTCCGGGGCGGACAATTAAAAACTCGGTCACAGTATCTTTTCACTTTAATTGAAATGAGAATACGGGGAAATACGAGCTCAAATGGGGTAAAAACTCCATTTTAACTTTTGTTAGAAATATTAACACTTTATTTGGCACTCGAGAGAATTTAGTAAGTGGTAAGTAATCTGTAGTGGAATTTAAAAAGTAATTAGTTAGTAACTCTGATGCGTTGGCTTGTTCGAGGATCAAGGTTCGTTCAGCAAACGAGAAATTATGCAAGTCGTATTACATTGCTGGCAATGATATATCACTTTTGATAGTAAAGCTGTGCGGCTGCGCAATGTATTACACTTGCTTGACGTTCCTCGCATCGTCTAAATGAGGCTTAAATATAATTATCACCGGCTAATTATTCTCGTGGACACAAAGGCCGGTATCGCCCGTTTTTGAGTATTCCCAGATCGGAGCATGTAAAAGGTTTCGCTATTACAAAGTAGGAGTTTAAAAGCTGAAATTGGGCCTCGGAGAGATCAGTTGGGCTAGTACCGTACTAAAAATCTGCAGTCGTTTTGTCAAAAGCTTCCAAAATTTCGATGATAAGGTTTTTTAACTGACACACAATTATATTCCAAAAAAAGGAGAGTAAATTGAACATTTAAATAACATGTCATCTGCAAACATTGTTTAAGACGAGTTATTTTTCCTCAGTGAACTACGATAGTATTATTTGAGTACCAACATACGCACCCTCTATCAATAACTGAGTTACAAACAGTCATAAAATAAACACGAAGTGAGTATTACTCATTGAAAATAAAGGTGTAGTCATAAAAGAATATGTATTGTACCATTTGTAAACGAATACACTGACCTAGTTCGTGGGGTAGTGTGTAAACAAAGTGTAATTTGTTGACTTTGTCTACTCAATATGCACAATATAGGTTAGTTTATGCAGATGATATAACTAGTCAAGTTATGTGTTGCTTTCAGAGCGGATTTGTGAGAAAAATGTGGCTAAATGGAATGTTTGACTGTAGTTTACTTTTCAGGTTTGTAATTTTTGTATGCATAAGTGGCCCGGGTCAATTCCGATTTTTGTTTGTTTCAATTTAGTTCTAGCTAGTTATTTAATTATTCTCTAGTCTCTGGCAGACGATGAAGAAAAAAATTGTGAAATAATCTGAATTCTAAATATTGGAATCTGAAATGCAGAAAGCTAGCGTGGAGATCAATACTCATACTGTCTCTATGTGTTGTAGGTTAAAAAAAAGATAACCAACTAAGAAAAAGTGAAAAATATTTTTTTCACACTTGCATGAAAAATTAAACTGTGATTGAATTGTGATGTTATACTCAAACCATCAATCACGATACATCATTTTAACATGACAAACAATGATTTTCAATATACATACCTACGTACATTTTATACATTTTTTATAAATGTGACATCCACTCCTTTAAATATTCCAAGACGGAATGTTGTCAAGAATGAAATATGTAAGAATATCTGTATATTGTGATGAGTCTCGTAATATGATTATACATGTTTTCAACCGACTCTAAAAAAGGAGGAAGTTCTCAATTCATCTTTCTTTTACTATCTACATATCTATGTTATGATACCTCAGTACATCGGACTGGATAAACCGATTCTTGATTCTTTTTAGGGTTCCGTACCTCAAAAGGAAAAAACGGAACCCTTATAGGATCACTTTGTTGTCCGTCTGTCCGTCCGTCCGTCTGTCCGTCCGTCCGTCTGTCAAGACCCTTTTTCTCGGGAACGCGTGGAGGTATGAAGCTGAAATTTATATCAATTACTCAGGTCTACTGTCCTTTGAAGCTGTGAAAAAATCAAACTTCTAAGCCAACGCAATCAAAAGATACAGCCGTTTATGCTGCAAATTTTCGACACTTGTAAGGGAATCAAAACCTACAGGGTGCTTCCCGTGAACTCAGAATCTTGAAATTTGGTACGAAGCAACGTCTTATAGCACACATAAAGGAAAAATTCCGAAAACCTTAAATTTTTGGTTACATTACAAAATATATAACCTTGCACGGAACCCTCGGTGCGCGAGTCCGACTCGCACTTGGCCGGTTTTTTCATTTAACATGCTTCAGCTGCTAAATTTCATCAACTTTGACTCAGTAGCTTTTTATTTGAAGCCGGTCGTATTATTTATAGTTTAAACAATATTGTGATAGAATGTATAGTTCTACACCTCATTCCAATTAAGTCATAAGCCACGTTTGACTAATCATGAGAATAACCCACTATAAGGAATTCTCCCCTGTCATTTGCCCTTCCCTTCCATCCTATTCCTGCTCGCTATATGCCTGCTGTCTGCCCAACTCATCCTCGGTCTACCAGGATTTAGCTGTCCAAGTTCTATCCACAATGTAGTTACAAATACTCCATCTACCATCATCACATCTACTTGTGTCACATTAATTGAAAAAATCTATACATATAATAAAATTGTAGAAAAGTGAAAACTGTACATTGAATATTTAAAAAAAAGAATAAATTGCAGGTTGGTCTACGAACGATTCCGATGCCGAAAATATGATTTTTAGAATTTTTGTCTGTTTGTCTGTTTGTCTGTATGTATGTCCGGAAAGATCTCGGAAAGTACTGGATAGATTTGATTCAAATTTTCAGAGAATATCAACAAGAGGTCCGGTCAACATACTTTTTACTTATTATCTCGCTTTTTGATACAGGGGGTGAGCAGGAGCCTTTTATATCTATAAACAAATATCAAATTATCTCATAAACTACTGAATATATTTCGTTCAAATTTTGCAAGAACCTTATCGTACACATGATACAACAAATATACAAAAACCATAACGCTACTATGGAAGGGGCATGAGCAGTCAAGTTTTAAATTTTTGGACTCATCCGTAACATCGTGTAATACAATTATGAGGTGTATTTTCAACCCATTGAGTAGTAGGCAGCACGGTCATCAATTTACACAAAAAACATCACGCTATTTATCTTAAGACTTTTGGCAGAAGCCCACCGCGACTATTTCACACGTAAAATAAAAGAAACATAAACTAATACGTTTTTTTTATGCAATTGTTACCGTAATCAGTACATTCTTGAAAGAAAGGAACTTAAATTCTTTTTATTTTTATTGATGTACAAAAATTGCTCAAGTTCAAATTAATATGATTTTGTATTTATTTACGATAGGAGTAAATTCCTATGTTTCTAGCTCAGTAATGTTGGCGATGCTACTTCAAGATCAAAACATTCGTAGTGACACTCAACCCAAAGTTGCATTTAGTTCACATTGATCTCATCTCTAATTATGCATAACAAAAAATTACTGAACGACACAGTTAATTACTACCTTGGTTCATCTGTAACAAATAGCAACATTTTTTTTTCTTAAATTTGCAACATTACATAGGCCAAAAGTATTTCGGATAAAAAAAACCCAGAAAACTTGCATAAAAACTGCATAATAGGTATGCAATGTGAGAGATCTATAAGACCAAAGCTAGCAATGAATAGACATTATGTATCTATTGCTAGAATAATGTCTACTGATACCTGGGATTTTTCAATATTTTAACGATTTGATCGGTCTACATTCGCCATTATAGAGACCGCACACGTGGTCCTTCCAAAAATTCATGTAACAATTTATTCTTTTTTCTACTTATTTAAAATTTTCTTCTTTCGTAGCCTGGTAAAAACAGGGCAAGGAAGGAGATTGAATAAGTCTCTGAGATCCCTAAGCCGACGTAGATTAGGAACATATTTTTGGAAATTTCCCCAATAAGGCTGATAATAGCGTGTAGCTATCAGCACTTACACCCGTCATACAATGTCTGGAAAATTCATTTTGGCTGTCGGTATCGACAGCGTAACCTCATAACCAACCTCATGTAGTCTTTATTTAAGTTCCATTTATGCAGTAGGGATGACGGTAGGTATTTTACTTCAATGATCGTCAGGTATGTTAACGAATAAAATACCTAATTTTTCTTTGTAAATTGGTACAGTAAATAGAACTCATGCACATGAAGTCACTTTTATGTTCATATTTTGCTTTGTCGTAACATCACAAATTACACATATCCTATAATTTAGATTTTTGTCATTGTCAATTTTTAAAAAAATCTGTCTGATATTTTTTTATTATCACGCTATTTATTTATCAGCAATACAAAGGGAAATCATGATCAAAACACCAGGGGGCCAAGATAACACGTTTACCAACTTTTTTAATCTGGAAATATTCCAAATGTTTGTGAGGAAGATCAGTTTTAATATTAAGAGGACAATCAAACATAACGTGTTTCCGGAAACCGTTTATCTGGGCGCAATTTTGCAAAATCTTATATCTTATGACACTATGTAAAATCCACAGTTACCGAGCCCGACTCTCACTTCAC
Source organism: Trichoplusia ni (assembly GCF_003590095.1). Lineage (NCBI taxonomy): Eukaryota > Metazoa > Arthropoda > Insecta > Lepidoptera > Noctuidae > Trichoplusia > Trichoplusia ni. The sequence goes on along the minus strand of NC_039486.1, from coordinate 9,478,329 downwards.
CAGCTCCGTCCACAAAAATAATTTGACATCTTTTTTATATCGTCAGAAAGCATCGTGTGTGAAAATAACAACTGTCTGGCTATCACTGTTCCTGAGAAACAGCCAGGTGACAGACAGACAAACGGTCACCGGGGCCTCAGTAATATGGTTCTGGTTTACCTCTTTGGTGACAGTACTATAATAATTTTATGATACCTCTTAATCACTGTCATAATCCGTCTAGCAATTTCAGGTGTAGGCTGGCCCAAGAAGTGCTCGAAAATCATAACCCACCCAATTAGTAAATGGAAAATTTTGAAAGTAAAACATTTTCAGCAGAAGTGCTAAGACTGAGTTATACCTTCTGTAATTTTTTCCTACTTGCACGAGGCTCGATTTGTCGAACATGTCTAAACGAAAACTCGCACATAATTCACGTTTAAATTAAAATAGTTATTTAAGTTAGCTCATTTAAATAAAAATCGTTCGGAAGCTATGATGTCACAGACAGACAGGCAGGCAGATATGTCAAAGTTATAAACCCCTCTTTTTGGGATTAAATAAGAAAAAGTCATTAAAACAGCTGTGAAATATTTGGCACCAGGATAGTATCGTAAACGATGAAATGTGTTATACGACATACGTTATTTAGATTCAAACATTTGATAGTTTTTGGGCGGCTCAATATTCATTATAATTTAGAAATAAAAAAGGAAGCTTAAAATATGAAAAAAGCGTTTCATTTTCAATATTGCATTACATTTTTGCTATGATCGTTATTATTAAACTTCATAGTTTTTCACATCTTGAGAATCACGCAGACAAAGTCGCGGGCAACAGCTAGTTAATAATAATTTTCCTAAACACTCGAAGATCCGTCGAATCGAACTTAAAGTAGTTAAATACATCTTATCATAAAACCAATCCCAGACAGTTTATGGTATCAATCGGAGTCTTCCTAGCGTTGAATATCTCCGAAAAATACGGGGAATCTAGCAGATATTTTTACAAACCTAGTCTACACCAGCTCAGAGGTTTTGCTTTGGTTACTTCAAAAGGATTTTTAGAGTTGGGTGTCAAAGGTCAGCCCGGTTTTATTTTTCAGTTCGGTACCGGACTAGGTATCTATCGATGTAAAGGAATTCAATTTTGAAGTTTTTTTTTGCTGCTACCAACCGTGTTTCTGTATGAGCTTTTAAAGGAAATGTTAGCATTGTGGAAGAGAAACGGTGTAAAACACCGCGTATAACAACATCTCACTTTTATAATTCATACAGTGTGCTTCAGCGCCGTGGCAACGAAATTGTAAAACTATTTATGAACTTAAACTTAAGTAGTCGTTTTCTACATTACGAAAAATTTACTTTAAATATGATTGCTTATTTGATTAGAGGGATGAAAAGGAACGACAGCGTGCTGCTGGGGAATTCGTTGCGCCCTTTTCCCATCATTTCAGATCGAGAATTCGGTGCAATTTATGATGGTTAAGTCTGGGTGCTGTCAATCGTGTTTAAACATTAAAAGTGCTTCTTACTAGCCTGACTTAAGTAGATACTTTTCATCTTTATCTAAGGACCATGAAATTTCTTGTACAAACCATAATATGTTAAACAAAAGGATAATCTGGTTTTATGTTCTGCACATAAATGCCTTATTCATGTAATGTAGGTATACATTATAAGCTATATATAAACAAACAGCTTTGTTTTGTCTGACAGAAATCCTTCGGGAAATAAAACAGCGCGTGTTATGTCTGCGTTTGCGTCTATAGAGTGACGTAGCTTTTTGTCAATAAGAAAAGAAACGATGAATACAAGAATATTATAAGTCAAAGTAATATTACGACTGCATGGGTAGCCGAGTAGTAAAGGTCACCACGCCAAAACCCACTATATGCGACATGACGTAGGTTTGATTTCTGCGTAGGACAAGCATTTCGATGATCCATGGATGCTTCACCTGAGTCTGGGTGTCTTTGTGAATGTGTCTTGAATGTTTGCCCTACGCGACATAAGAAATAAATTTGTTACAACCGGAATCATTAACTATAAGAAAAATTTTGGATTTTCAACTAAGATATCTCCGAGAGCAATCGAGATGAACAGTGCTCAATCCTCTGTGGTAAAAGGCATTTCCGCAAAAATGGCACTTATAGGGCTCGTGGTGTAAGTTTTGTATTAAACTTTAGAGTATGATGTGCAAAATTTTAATCTGAAGCGTCAAGGAGCAAAAAGGTTTTGCTAAACTTCCTCCTTGTTCGCAACAGGTAGCCTTGATGTTGTATAGGTTTAGTTAAGCCTTCTCGCGAAAGTTTTTAAATTTACGAGATTACAAAATGTCCAGGAGTTGGTGTCTGCTACAGTTTTATGATTCCGAATTTGAATTTTAAGTATGTGAAAATGTTTAGTTTTTATCGTATTTAAACAAAAAATCAAGAGTGCCATACAACTCAGTTAAAAAAAAACAGAGATTAAGTTCGTTTTAATATTAACAACGTCTTGCGTCACCATATTTATTAAACAGCTAACAATCTGCGAAACAAAATTACAATTAAAGAACATCCCTTAATTACGAAATTCATATAAAAATACACTATCTTTTTGCACGGCAACTTGACTAAAGGATTGTGGAGGATAAAATCTTGCCTACAGACAATTACTACCGAGCGGAACGTGGAAATTTTAATCAGAGGCGTCTAACAGTAAAACGGTCTTTGCTACGGAACGCTGGGCGTCGGCCCACTTTAACCGTAAAAGGTAGTTTTTATAACACAGGAGATAATAAGGTGATTTCAAAATGTAGAGAAGCGATTTGAGAGCTTCTTGTTATTCCTTAACTATAGTTTGGAAGATTGCAATACTGTTAGGAGTTGATCTTGTTAAATTCTGCAATGGTTGGTTTTGAAACCAACTGAAGTATTTAATCATTATATGCTGCGGCTGCAGGCTTGCGTTACTCCTTGACTTGCAGTCGAAAACTTATTTCAGATTTCTTTATGTTGCTGAGTTGCTCTTTAATATCTCAGCACAATCCTGTGCCTTTACCTAAAATAGAGCAACCTATGAAAGGCCCGCGGATTCCCGTTGCCTCGTCGGCTCATGATTAAGGACTCTGGTACGGTCAGAAACTAGTCAGGCAATCTGTATAAATGAGTACCAATCATCCACACATATGTGACTATTTAAATTAAATAGGAAGTTTAACCACATTTGAAATGAGAGAAAGGGAAAAGACAAATAATATTCGCTCACGTTTTATTTCTTATAAAAGATTTTCGATGATCAAAATGAAACATTTAAAATTAACAATAATTGATATTAAATTTAACAATGAAACAGATCTCTGAGGTTTAAACTCTTCCGGAAGGAACATTAAATGTTACTTATTATATAAATAACGAACGCAACCTCATAACGTGACTTACGAAAAATAGAGCTCATTTCTGAATTATTTTATGAATTAAAGGCGAAGGGTAATTTCAACAAACAATAATATTGATCGAATTGCTCAAACGTATTAAAATTTTGGCTAAGTGACGCCAATTTAAAAAAAAAACTAATGTATTTTACAAACACTTAAGCAATTTCTTTCATTATCATCTATACTAATATATAAAGCTGAAGAGTCTCTTTGTTTGTTTGTTTGAACGCGCTAATCTCAGGAACTACTGATCCAAATTGAAAAATTCTTGTGTTGAATAGACCATTCATCGAGGAAGGCTTTAGGCTATAAACCATCACGCTGCGATTAATAGGAGCGAAGTTACAATGGAAAATGTGAAAAAAGAACAGGGCAGGTATAAATCATAACTTATATATTCTACCCACGGGGGCGAAGTCGCGGGCAACAGCTAGTCACCTATAAAATCATTCACGGTAACTGATTGCAAAAAAAAATCTACAATTAAGCTCCCATCCAAGAGATTGCTTGAAGAGATTGCTGTTTAGCGATAAGACCGCTTTTTGTACTCGTCATATTTGTCTGCATACTATTGTCTTATCTATTTTGCTGATCTATATTTTACCCAAAGAATTAGCATTGCCATACAACGTGGCAATGCAGCCAGCCTTCTGGGCACGTTTGCCGACTTTGGCAGGGATGTCTTTTTGACGCTTTGTAAATAATGTATACTTATTTTTCTTTTTATATTGATATAGTTTTAAAAATGTAAATATTATTTTAGTTTAATTTATTGTAATAAATAAGTTGAATACGTAGTTGAATACTATTTGTTTTATCCTTATCGTGTACAATAAAGAGTATTCTATTCTACATATTATTTTACCTACTGACTTCCTATAAAAGCTCTTAAAAGAGGTTTTTATCTCAACTGACAAAGATTTACACAGTGGTTGGTACTCCTGACTGCGCGGCTGTTGCAAATGGCCAGTACGGAAATAAATTGAGCGTAATTTTATCACCCGCCACCGAGGAACTTCTAACGTAACAAGAAGTTAAAGTTCGATAATGTTCGCAAACTAGCGCTACGTAATTAATTAGCTCTAGGATGCTTGTACTGAAGAGGACTGTTTTGAGTGCTCTGAAAACAGTCGGTATTGGTAGTGGTGGTTAAGGATGGTAACATTGTTGAAAAGACTACTGAAAAACATTTAAATTAAAAAAAGAAAATTTAAGAGTTCAATAATTGCGAGTCCCACATTAAATACTGTTATTAAACGTCTGGTTTTAAGTTAAACATCCAGCACGTGTATTTTAAAATTAAAATCTGATAGAGAAATAAAAACGATATGACAATCTGATACTGGCTAGTTACTTGATGTAAAAATTTAATTGTAATATCCATACTTTTTAATACAATACTTTTTGGAGGCCTAAAATAATTTAATTCGAAACTTAGGCATTCGTATCGTAAAGTTCCTTTTCACATTCACAGGTCATTATGCTCTAAAAATACATTGAGTGACTGAAAAATACACTGTATTTTTTAGTCAGGAACTCAGGGAGTAAGTTTCGAAAGTACTGTAGTGAATGGAAAATATATCGCTTGGACTGTATAAATTATAGAATCAGCTGTAAAGCAGTTGATAGACGTTCAATTGTTTTTTCTTGAGTTTTAAGATCGGAATCTTGGACGAAAGAGTAAGCTAACGTTAAAACGAAAAATTAACGTATTAAAAACAATTAATTATTATAATGTATACGTTAAAATGTAACGGGTTTACTTAAAAAAATAACTAGTTAAAATTGAGTTTTGTTAGCATAGGAAAATTTCTCAAAATTCTGACCAATATTTGTTGTAATGCTGTGCTAAGAAATATACACGGTGATTTTTTGCTCATCTTACAAAGGTAGCCCAGTTCATATATCCGACATAAAATACCCCTAGGCGCGATTTTTTTTTATCTTCAACTAAGATAATAGAACAGAGAGTAGAGGTACGAAGAAAAATGAAACATGAGAAAACGCAAAAAAATTGTTAAAACGCTAGGACCGCGCTCGCAGAACTGTGTTTCTAAAACTACGAATTGCATCATAATATTGAATAAAAATTCCATTTTTATTCAAATCTCATAAATACCTATTTTTTTTATCACAACCGTGTTCTAGTCATTGGATACATGAACTGGGCTGCTTTTGTAAGACGACTAAAAAATCACGGTGTATTTCGATGTTACATGAAGGCTTAGATTTTTGCAATATTTCTTTATCTACCTCATTACTTACATTTCAAGGATTGGACAGGAGTTTCCATCCAAAGTGTATCATATTATTATAACCATTAGTCACAAATTCCTCTTCCGCAGTTCTGACGGAATCGGTTGAAATATTTCTGTCTAAAACACCCATGTTTCCCCACGGGGGTTGGGGTGGCGTGCATAGTACTAATGATTGTTGTTTGACCTCCTGTGAGAGGACTCAGGGGATGTGGAACATGGATCTGTAGTGTGCATTAGTAGGTAGTAATGGTAGGTGTTTACTTAAAGTTTAAAATTGTGTAAGTAAGAAAGTATAATGATTTTTGGAAAATGGTTTTGGGCAAATGCTTAAATCAAACATTTTTAACCAGTACACGTGCTTTTCTTTTTTGTTGAAAATTGATTGTTCCACTGGTGATTTTACTCTTCTCCCGTTGATTTCCATCTGTCTGGATATCACCGTGTCTGACTATTCAAGAACTGGTTTTTAGTTATGTTGCTGTCTCCATATACGTTTACCATTTATACATAATGATAACGACGCTAGAGATCTGGGAACTAAACTTAACACATTTTTTTTAAAGTATTGACTTTGATTTGTAGGTACGGACAGACAGCAGAGCCTCACTTAAGTTTCTGTTTCTGTTTTTCTCTTAGAGTACGGAACCCGAAAAACAGTCTGTCATTTTCCGTGCTCCGTTAAACACGAAGTAAAAACAAACAGACAAACTTCTGCATTTAATATAATAATGGATTATGGCAACTCTGCCGAACATTAGAAGTAGTTGTAACAGGTCTATAGATTTCCCAAACTTTTGCTATTACCAGAAAAATGCTTTAAATCAATAAAGGGGTTCGATAAAACTTCCTTTCTAAGTAATTAATTGGTTTCCCTATTCTTGTAACATTAAGTATTTGGAGAATATGTGGAGAGGAGAGATAACTGAGAGATTTAGAAAATTATGTTGATTTGAGAATAAGAACCGCCTTAGCAGTAAGGAATAAGTTGTCATTGTGAATAAACTTTATTTATTTCTAAAATACGAATAAAACATACTTAATCGTAATAAAATAATATGTGTTATTATGGGACATGAGGGGTTTCACAGACCTTCAAGTCATGCACAAAGACACCCAGACTCAGGGCAAGCATTCGTGGATCACACAAACGCTTGCCCTTCATCGATCAAGGATCAAGCCCTCGAAACGTGACTTTATCCACTTGGTTTTCCGCGCCATCAAATACTTGGCAAAAAAAAAAACGTGTCTATGAGACAAGCGATGAGTGACTACTTAAATTTAAAATTACTTTAGTCGCCGTCACTAATTAAGTCACAAACCTAGTCGTTCAACGGCCTCTAAATTACCAAAACTTTCTATAGCGTTCCTAAATTACAAAGATTAGGTACTTATCTGAAACTGAAAGTCGGTAAACTTGCTAATGGTAGAGACGCACGAATAAATTTTATTAGGACCTCTTCACAGAAGTTTGCATGACCGAATGTACGTGAGCGTCGAGTTTGTCTATCGGTGAACGTGAATGTAATACATTGCTGATGTTCTTTTGTTTGTTAGGACGGTATTCGCGAAGAATGTTAGTCGGATCAAGGATCAAGATGTGTTCTGTAAGTATAATCTTTCTTATTCTTTATGAGCCATATGGACTGTCTGATGCGAATAGTTTCAAGTATATGTTTGTGCGCAATAATGAACGTCTCTACTGAGTATGGTCTGAAGACAAGATAAAACTATTATTTTTGTTGTTAGATGCTTGTACAAAATGTGGCAGTAGCAAGCCTTTCTACAAAGATTGCTGTTTTATGGTTACGTTGATTATACCAATTGTTAAGGTAAATTATAAAGCCGTTTATTTTGATAATATGTATATTTCGAACAAAATCCAATTGTGCATTTTCAATAACATTTTTTTTCTCCGTATTTAATGCTTATGATCACGTACCTCTGATAAAAACGAACTAAAGTACCTCTAAGTAACTGAATATAACATAACTAGCTGTTGCCCGCGACTTCGTCCCCGTGGGTAGAAGATATAAGTTATGATTTTTATCTGCCTACCTGCCCAATTTTTGTTTTTTTTTACATTTTCCTTTGTATCTTCGCTTCTATTAGTCACAGCGTGATGGTTTATAGCCTAAAGCCTTCCTCGATGAATGGCCTATTCAACACAAAAAGATTTTTTCAATTTGGACCAGTAGTTCTTGAGATTAGCGCGTTCAAACAAACAAACAAACAAACAAACAAACTCTTCAGCTTTATATATTAGTATAGAAGTATAGAAGTATAGATATAGATTATTATAGATTATTTTTATGACGTCATTTTTCGTGAACATTTCGCTGGAGTCTAAATTAGTCTGAAGGTCAGGTTTATCTATCAAAGGCGTAAATGAAAACCCTATTTCAATTAGCAGGTTAATTAATTAAAGGTTTATGTTACAAGTAATTAATTTACGAAGAATTTTCTGAGATAACGCTTTGACTTCCAATGTATAATTACTATATTTTGCAGTGAAATATGGATAATGGATTTTTAATTTAAATTGATTCTAGGTTTCTTTAACAGATTTTTTTTGTAAATGAACATTTAGGATAAACTATAAGCAAAAAAAAGTATCATTAAAGAGTATTTTTAAGGTAAATTATTTTCGCTTAGCATGACTTAGTCGTAATTAAAAAGTGCCTGTCTAAGGTTAAATAATTGATGAATCTGTTGATTTTAAAACCTTTAACAAATTCTTTTTAATCCGTTTAAGTACAATAATTACTTTTTGAGAATAACCCCCAGGCACCAAAAAGATAAATTTTAAACTTTCGGCAAACAAAACCAAACCTTATACACTATCTCACAGAATACAATATTCAATAACTCACCTAAAATAATTCCAGATAAATGGATGAACAGGAGTAGCAGCTGAACGTTGCTGTGCCGATGCATGTCGTTGGCTCTCACTTACACTTCACAACACGTAATCGAAAATTATCACTATTATACTGAAGTAACACATGGCGTCTTCGTCACGAGACCTGAAAAGAAATACGGATTATATTAAAACAAGTATAAGTTTAGGCCTAGGCACAGAATTCTAAAGAGGTACGTGAGAGGACGCAATTTAATCAAAACTTTTTTTGCCTTTACGCTGAGGTGTGAGAGGATGTTATTGTTTGTCGAAGTGAGATGATGTCTTTGCAGTATAGCACGTTGTCTTGCTTGCACATGAGTGAGTACAGGACTACTATCATTTATAGAAGTGAGAAGCCGTTTTCGGAGTATAATGCGCTGTCTTGCTACTGCTTGACTGTTTGCATTACTGCTGACGTCGTGCAAGCAAGATGGCGCTCTAACATGCGTTGTCACTTCTCGTTTTTGCAACGGCAAATGTCTTGTAAACACTAATTATAGGAGCGAGTAACAGTAGGCTTACTGTAGGAGTTCTTATTAAGGATCACGTAATATAAAGTACGTGTATCAATGAAAATTGACAGAAATTGTGTCTTAATACGTTACTTAAAAGTAAAAAGGTACTTAGCGTTTTTTAAGCGATTCTAGGCATTAAGCAAACTAGTAGAAAAGGGAGGTCTCTAGAGTAGTAATAGGTATAGGTCAAACATATGTATTTATGTTAAGCAAATAGTTGACGAATATCGTATGTAAGTACACAAAACTGTAATATCCAATTTAAATTCACAAACATGACAGATATGGGGACAAAGAACTGAATTATGAACTTTGTATACTCTATGGTATGTTATTTACTCTAGAGGGAATGCGTATGGAACTAATAGAAAATATTATGAAAAACGTAGATAGATATTTGTTTACAGTAACTGAGTATACAGTATGATACATACTGTATGTCATTTTGATGCTGAAAAAAGAATTTTTTTGACAGTGCAATCGCTCTCCCAACTATACGGCCTCCCCAAAAAATTACAACTATTTCTGTTTTCCTCAACATGAAAATATGTTGTGCAATCTAGTCATGCAGTCTTCAAGACTTACTTAGTAAATTATTGTAGTTCAAAATACTGTAATGAATCTAGATATTTACTCCATTCCAAATAAACTCCAATTGATTTGTATTTACGTTTATCTCAAGAAATCTATTTCATTTTTGTCTTGAGATAAAAAAACGTTGCTGCTGAGAGTCCCGCGGGACTTGGGCGCACAAAAATACCGGCAGAAATAGATAAGGGTTAGTATGTGCTACCAACCGAGACCCTTTGTACAAAATAAGAGGTTTCAACATGTGAGAAAAATATTGACGATATTGCAGAGATTTTGCGGCAACACATAGGTAGTATTCGCAAAGTAATTTTCATACTATTGTAAATTATCATCTTTCGTGTTAAATTAAATCGTCCAAGCGACTAAAGCTGTGATCACACCTAATATAATAAAAAAAATGTGCAATTCATAAACACCAAGTTATAATAATTTTTATGTATATGTGCCGTTCGGGAATCGAATCAGCAGTACATCCTGTAATTAGCCACTAGTCAAATTATAACGAGGATTGAAAATACCTTGTTTTCTTTATATTCTGAGAAGTAGTAGTGAGAAATAGTATACATATACATAGAATATAGTTTCAACAGCTAATCAAGTTAGGAGTACCAACACAAGACGCGGAGATAACAGTGACGAATGTAGCGTATATCTCTGAGCAACTCTTACTACCACCACTTAAAGTATACCTATTGCGGCTGAGGAAGCGAGACGGCGCTATCCGTCGCGTAGAGCTTTATCTCTTTCACACACCTGCAACAGTCGCACTTCGGGTGGTTGTGGTAGGCTCTCAGGTGCAAGGAAGCAACTATCTACCATGCACTGTGTACCATGTTTGGTGTACAACAGAACGCTAGGAAACTTGATTTTGCTAATCTAATAAGGTAGTATAGGTTTTGTTATAATTGTGTTGTATTTCAAAGTGTTGTTTTCCGTTCGTGCCGCAATTGTTAAGATATTTTTGACTTGAACTGGGACAAAAATTATCGTTAAAACAAACAGTTATTTTGTTAAAAAATACTAACCTAATAGTTCGTGACAATCACTTTTATTTACAGATTAGAACATCATAATACTACAAGAAATAAAGAATACAAAAAAAAATGGTGACCTATTTATAAAACTCTTTTAAACATTAACGACTGAGGTACTTTTTTTAAATCATGGAATTTAATTCAATAGCCCACGACTTGTAATACCAAAATTTGTCTTCTAAACAGCGCAGTCCCTTTATTTATAGCTTTAAGAAACATGTTTGTTACTCAATCATTCTGTAACGGCTGAACTTTGTGAAGGATGAAATTTACTATAGAGTATAGAGGTAAAATATGTACAGGATTATCACATAGAGTAAATTTCCAGCCGGATATTAATAATAAATCTCCCTTCCCTTGGGATCTTAATAAATCTTGACGCATAAAATATAGTTTGGTTGTTTTAAACATATTGATTTGTTATAGCAGTTGTGGGGAAGAACGGAGAAATTACGAAGATAATTATCTTAATAGTTGTTCTGTTTAATGTAAATTTTAAATAATATGGTTATCTATATCTATATCTATACTTCTATACTAATATATAAAGCTGAAGAGTTTGTTTGTTTGATTGTTTTTTTTGTTTGTTTGAACGCGCAAATCTCAGGAACTACTGGTTCAAATTGAAAAAAATATTTTTGTGTTGAATAGATCAATCATCGAGGAAGGTTTTAGGCTAAACCATCAGTCTGCGACTAAAAGGAGCGAAGATACAATGGAAAATGTGGAAAAAACAGGGAAAATTATTCATCTTCGAGAGCTTCCGTTCAAAAATTCCTAACTTATATTATCTTCTAAACACGCGGACGAAGTCGCGGACAACAGCGACAGACAACAGATTAAACTAATGTCTATTAGATAAGTAAGAACTGCTTATGATGAAACGCCGTTCAATGACAACCTGTACTAACATTTGTCTATGACATGTCAAGCCATAGTTACGAAGACAACAAAATAAAGAACCAACAAGAAAATGACCAACTCCCAAACTTGATAGAACTCAACGGCTCTGCAGATAAAACATAGAAATATCTGTTTGCAAGTACACAATGCCTATTGAATGATAGATCTAAATCCTATCCAACAGTTTACTCACGTGATATTCGAAACTGTACTAAGTTACATCTAGAACGGCACAATCAGACGAAGATCAAACAGGCTAAGCTTTCGGTATAAGCGTGCGAACCCAGTCGTTACGTGCGATCCAATCTTACCAGCTAACCCCGGTTTATTAGCTAGATAGCATGGTGAGGTACTCCTTGCACTATGCTTGTGGTCACACTGGCGGCGAGAAACGAGTGAGATCTTTGTTTGCTTTGTGATAGAAAAACGTATTTTCTTTTTCGACTATTAGTCGATTCATCAAAACTTAAGAATTTAATTCTTGTGTCGCAGGGTTTGAGAGAGCATAAGACATGAGCATAAGACACCCAGACTCAGGGCAAGTATTCGTGTTTCATACAATTTTTTGTCCTTCGTGGGGATCGAATCCGCAACACATCGAGAAAAGGTATTAATTAGTCCACTATACAACTCCACCATGATGTGAGATAATCTCATTTGAGTCAATTTTCTTTTGCTGTTTAGTTTTTTGCAAGCCTTGTTGTGATCAATGTTAATAGATTCAGCAAAATATCGTACAATTATTGGAACGACTGCACAAGTCTCTTCTATTCTTCTGGGTAATTGTTAGCTACTTTACATTGATAAAAAAATATAAATTATATTTTATTAAGAAAATTAAATTTCCATTGTTATTCACGGAGCAAGAGTTTCAAATTACCATAATGTAAGTATTCCGAGGGTTCTAATTTAAAATATTACTTGCGTAGGCATAATCTAATCCGATCATAAAATATGCAAAAAAGTCTGAATGTCACAATATTTTGCACCCACGCAACACGCCTACTTAAATCAACACAATTTTGATCGTCTCATGTCTCTCATAAAGTTAAAAACAATTTTCAATTTAAAATTGGAACTGTGTGCCTTAAACATGAATCTATTCATGTTTAAGACTTTAAAATGAGAGAGCTAGCATGAGTTTTAGAACGAAGTCCATCCAAAGGTCTGTGAAAGACCGCTGTTACTGATTAGACCGCCCATCGCGACACTATATAACTATTTAATTTGATGTGGAAAACACAATATTCTATTCCGGAGGACGCTTTAATATTTGCTCATAGGCGACCAACAAGTACCTAGTTCTTCATTTGTTCCCCGCTGACAGTGGGGCCACGACTTATCCAGGAGATAAGAGATTGATGGCTGGCCCTCCAACAAAAATGGATCGAACTAATCTCGTTACTGTATTATATTTACTCAATCGATGAAACGTGGATTATCTCTAAAGGCCTTTTCTTTATAGTCTTGGATCTTAAGCAGAGGATAGAAGAGATCAAAACATCAATCTGCCATTACTTATAATGCCAGATAGGCTCCGGGCGAAACTCTGTAATGGTATTGTGTAGTCAATAATTAAATTAAGCTGCTTACCAGTTACAGGATTAGGTTGAAGATAATGTAAATAATAGTTTGTGGATAAATAATAGTAGTTTTTACTCTATATTTTTTTTGTTTCTGAAATAAAGGAGGTCAATTTTAATTTGTGACATAACACAGATTTTATTCAGATATTGTCGTAACTTTTACTGGATTTTAACCGCATCGTTAAAGTTTTATCGTAATACTAAAACTCTAGGCTCTAGACTTACAGACAGCTAGGTAAGCGAACAGCTGCTAGCATTTAAAAAAGTACAAAAAATACAGTTTCAACTTTACACTTAAGAGTACGAAGAACGGGTGTTTTGAAAACGCCTTTTAAACTCTGCAAAAAATATTGCAATGTTGTATTTTAAGGCGGGTGTCTGTCGTGAAGCGGAATGTACAGTCGACGACAAAAGGTGATGAATGTTTCATAATTTGTCATCGTTGCGTGAAAAGTATACTTTTCTCCTTGGGTTTTCGTATGCAAACTAGATGGGAAAATCGGTCAAGTGCAAACTGGAGACACTGAGAGTTACATATAAAAAAGTGGGAAAAAAACGAATCGTAATCGATGGTAAATCGTCGTGACCAAAAATTTTTTTAACGTAAGAACTGTTGTCGATCCACGATATTTTAGTCATAGCCGCAACATAAAACAATAAAATACGCTTTCAGTATTGTGATCCTTGCATTGCGTGGGGTTGTAAAAATCTTCAAATCACATGCACAAAGACACCCAGAAAGACCCAGACCTTGCACAAGCATTAATGGATCACACAATAAATGCCTGTCCTATGTGGGAATCGAACCCACGACACATCGGGCAAGGCGATCGATACTACTCGACGACCCATGCAGTCATATCCTTAATAGACATATCGTATTACCAGCACACTTAATCTAATTGATTAATGATTATTGAAGTGAGAGGCAGCTACACACCGAGTTACTTTTTCGCCCAAAAAATGTCAACAATTATGATGTCGACCCTCAGGTAATAATACAGAACCATGTACTATCTCTTTACGTCTTCGCATTATATAGCATTAACTATTGACCGTAGAAAAGCTGTTTTTATAACTGAATTTGTGCCAAACTTTAGGTGAGGGCAGTACTGTCCCTTAAAAACTATCGTGACAAAATCCAGTCAGAAGTCCTTTTTTATCTCAATGATACGAACCCCGCTCATGATCAAACTAAGGCTTTAAACAAGGAATAAAGTAAAGCAGAGGGGTTTATAAAATATTTTCTAGTTTTATATTAGTTCTAGGAAAGCTGAAGCTTTTATATCGCGAGAATTCTGCGATCTTGCTGAAATCAAGAAGGCTGTTATGGTAACTTGAGATTCTGTAAGAAGCCAACTATTATATCTAGCTTTAAGAAGGCTAATAAAAGGATTAAGAATAAGAACTTACATGACAAAATTTGATGTTAATTTAATAAGTGATGTAAAATAGCTCAAATTATGAGAAAGTACGTACAAAAGTCAAATTACAATAATAAATTCAAAATTGAATGTTATAAAAGCAAATATGATTCTATTGACATATATTTAAAACGGAGTATCTCAAAATTGATATCTTTTGTTTTGACTTTTCCTTAAACGATTCAAAAAGTTGAGTAAATTTCTTGGAAGCAAAACAAATGTTTCAAAACATTTATCACATGTAGATTCTCAGAAAATATCAAACATTGGCACGTGTAGATGCTGTTACAATTGTAATGTTGATAGCCGCTCTTGGGGATCTACTACACCCATATAAAATAAAATATATGAGGACTGAAAAGGACATGAAGAAGCTTTGGTGAAAGAAGAAAACTCAGAGACATAATTATACACGAGACTTAAAACCGGTCAAACAGTGGATCTTCAATAATAAGATTCCGTATTTATCATTTGGGTATGAAACCCTGAAAAATATCACTCTTTTAAGCTAATCGCGATAGAGGAAATTGAAGTTTAAATTTATCCCACATAAGACACAAATTTCCAGTTCCATTATAACCATCACTTATAAAACTTTTCAATAGTTCCGTCACAAAACTTAGTACTCGCGACTAATAATGCAGGCAAAGTAAGTTTTAATTTGATCGAGCCATCATTTCGACGTAATTAACAGCATATTTCCCGGTATATCAACATCCCTGGAAAATGACGAACATTTTCCATTTTCCAAAGTTCGTAACGAGAAAGTTCGGTTACAACACTATTTGATGTTCATTTACGATGTGAAATGAACTATGATGAGCTATCGCTGTTCATGGTTACTTCATTTGATTTTACTTACTGTTAAGAGCATGGAAACAACACATGATTGGGTTTTGTAAATTGTTGGCGAGATCGTGTGGAATAGGTTTGCCAGATTGTTTTAAACTAACCATAATAAGATCAGCCTATTTTGTCTCATAAGCTATTTTCGGCTGGACACCACGCTGGCTCATTGTGGGTTAGCGATTTCAGATTCTAAAATTTGGAAATCTAAGTCTTATCGCGGCCTTTTCCCACAAAATCAAAATCAAAGTTATTTATTCAATTTAGGCATTGCTAGACCTCCATTAGCGTCGACCCTGCACCTCGTATATTAAAAAACCGTAAGGTTTAAATGACAATAATAGGTACATTTCATTTTATTTGTATCTCAAACCAACGACTTTAAACAAGGCTTAAATATTTGCACAATATAAGTAATGTCTAATTTTCTACTCAGCATATGAGCAAACACACATCAAAGCTTTCGTTTCATATGTTTCTCAAGAACGAGCTCAAATAAAACATTCTCGAACTCGTACATTTAATTCATTCTTTTCCTTGTAACATACTTTAAGCCCGCGGCTATAATTGTTCCTCTCAATACATATTTAATACCAGTAGCGATGGCCCGGACAAAGACTCTTAAAATTTCGACCCTAATCACAGCCCAAAGTCGTGACACGTGAGAATGTGTTTTATGATAATCAATTTAAGGTTTGTTTTTTTATAAAATGCCTTGGTTTGGATAAAAAATCGTCTAATTTTATCTTATTTCATATTACAAAAGCTTCATAATATACCATGCCATGTGTATACCGAACGTGTATTGATCAGCATGCTAATATAAGAAAGAAACACTCAATAAAGTACCATATTTATCTAATTATAAGTTTCAAATTAGAACACTCGTAATCTAAACATTAAACCAGATAGGTTCACAATACAGTGAAATTGAGCTCGCAAACAAATGGGTGACAATTTCGTGAGTGAATTTGAATGGTTAACTATTTTCAATTAACTAAGCGCTCACTTGTATAACGAATACACTAATACTTTATGATGATAGTAATCGAGCAAATCCTGTAACTCTATAGTATACTAGAATGTATAAATATAATTCTTCTTATGTACATTCGTAAGTAACTTCATACCTCCTAAAAGGCTGGATCGACTGTTGAGTGGTTAAGATTCACAATTCATTTTCGTTCGCTTTCTTCTTTTACCTCAAAAGATGACGGAACACGACTTAAGAGAGAAAGTTAGCTTCATGCTTATTCAAAAATATGAATTTAATTCGAATGTAATCTTTCTCCTTTTATGAGCATTTTACTTTCCAACAATTCCTAATCAAGGATTTTAATTCCGTTTTAAATCGATAGCTCATCCTGTTTGTCTTAACCATAACAGATTATTCGGCACACGTACGATATATTTCAAATTGTATTGTGCGCATCTTATTAGGATGTGTGTGAATCAAGACGTGGGCTCCTTACGTTATGTTCATTATCATATTTAAAAGCAATATATTACTGTCAGACTCGACCTTGTTCGGTGCATTTGTCGCATTGTTATCTTAAAAGGAATGTGCCATTTACAAATACCTATCTACTAAAGGAAAATGTAGATCAATCAATTTTGGAAATAGAAATACTGACTGAATAAAAAAAAAAGATCCATGTAAGTAGGTCAATTGGGTATAAAAAAAGAAAATTGTCTTTTGACGTTTTCGTTAATTAAACAATTCCTGTCTTTATTCGGATCAAGATTTCATGTACCTACTGACAAAATTATACTAATCGAGGATATTTCATTGTAACCTGTTGGGCATTAAGATCTGTCATCATACTTGTTCATTAAATAGCCAGTCAGTAACAAATTGACCAAAAATAAAATACAAGTTTTTGTGTTATAAAAAAAGCAACTTAAAGACCTCGAATCTTAGGTCTAATGAAAGCTTCATTATATTATATTATGGCCAGTTATTGTTTCACACATTGGCACTCTCAAAATAGTGTCCAAGCGTAGCTAGCCAAACAGAATAAAAAAGAATGTTCTTTTTCTGCTTTCAGCGAAGCCATCGATCTCTCGTTTGACATCAATTCCACGGATGGATGATTTCCAGACTTTTTTTTCAAGTCGCTTCAATGCCGACAGTTTTAATACTACTAGGTTTTTGAAATATTACTATATCACCGCTGTTCTAGTTTTCAAAATTATAAGATTTTATTTGCCGTTTTGTAGAAATCTTTAGGTTTATAATCAGTCTTTTCTTTAATTTTATTTCAATCTGTTCAAAAAAATAATTTGGAGAATACTGATGATTTTACTAAGCATCTTTTCAAAACTTCTGAATAATTAGAAACCAGATATGAAATAGTTTGCTCTGCTCTTTTAACAAAATGTTATCACACTTTGTCAATATTTGTCACTTGTTTTAGCAAGCTGGATTCGATACCTACACACTAGATAATTTCTAATAAAATACCAAGTAACAAACAACACTCCGAAGGAATACATGGTATTTTCCCGGTAACTTAATAACTAAGAAACCCACCTAGATACGAGAACTAAATTAAATTAATTAATAATTTGATGTAAAAGTTTCCGTATACCGGGAATTTGATACACAGCCCTAAACTTGTCTGCCAATGTATGCCAGCAAAGGGGTTAGCTGTGAATTATTGCTGCGGTCCAACAATGGAATATTAAAAGGATCATCAGCCTTTGACAAAATTATACTATACTGTCATTGTTGTACACAGGTTAACTGTCATTGGAAATTATGGAATAGATTAGATTTCGGTTTTGCTACATTTTCTATTACGAACTTTGGTTGCCTTTAAAATCAATTTAAGAGAGAGACGCGATCTTTGGTAGTTTCCTGTAAGAAGCTTGATGGGAACATCAAATATTTAAATCCAATACATCATAATATACAATGAGATTGACAGGTTGCGGTGCGATGTCAGTTTTCAAACAAAATTTTCCTCATTTTCGAAAACTGAAGCAAAAGTTAATTTACGCACAATTAATACATTATGATAGCATGTTTTCGAAGTTTGTTTCCAGCTCGGTGCGGTACTAGGAGCCTCACCTGCCAAGCCTGATACAAACAACTTTGCTAATTAACTTCCTGCTACCTTGTTAAGAGTTTACCGTTTCATCTATGCACATTAGCTACATACACCTTTGGAAATTCAGTGATATTTAGCATAGTTTAAATTATATTGGAAAAATTGTATTCACAAATCTCGATTGATTGTTCAGACTGCAAATTTTCACATACTGTTGTTAGCGTTCAGTAATTAAAAAACATTATTCTTTAAAATTCAAACAATTTTTTTTTGTCTATTTTGTTGGATAGTCTTACTTTTATATGCCAGTGACATCGTTCGCGGAAAAGGTGTATTTGGTAAAACGATTTTATTAGTGACTAGCTGTTGCCCGCGACTTCGTCCCCGTGGGTAGAAGATATAAGTTATAATTTATACCTGCCCTGTTTTTTCACATTTTCCATTGTATCTTCGCTCCTATTAGTCGCAGCGTAATGGTTTATAGCGTAAAGCCTTCCTCGATGAATGGTCTATTCAACACAAAAATAATTTTTCAATTTGGACCAGTAGTTCCTGAGATAAGCGCGTTCAAACAAACAAACAAACTCTTCAGCTTTATATATTAGTATAGATTAGTATAGATTTTCCTCTACATAATCGGATTATTTGAATAAAAAATTCTAAACATATATCGTTAGCACCGTTTGCGTTTTGTTTTTCACTTACAAACGTTTGCTTAGACTCAGTTTGTGCGTGAGCATTGTTTTGTCAATATTTAGTTTTGTTACCTGTTGGAGTTGTTTTTAATGGAAAATATTTGTTTTACAATAGTCCTGATTGTTTTAGGCAAATATGCACGTGATGATACAGCAGACAGTATATTATAATAGCTTTCTAGTCCTAGTAAATAATTAGCGCCGTTTCTTCTCTCACAGCAAAAGCACTTTAGAAGCGGTAGAGGGTGGGCGAAACTGGGTGCTGTCCAATGTAAATGGTGCTGACCTTCAAAAAGTGCTACTTAGTAGCCTAATTTGAATAAATGAATTTTTGATTTTGATTTTGATTAAAAATATCTAAATATTTTGGCATTTATCTAAGAGGTACACAGATTTTAAGTTCTAACATAATGAATTTAGAAAATGTGCACTAAGAAGTGACGTCACACGTCCATTCACTGCGTAGATATTGTAAAGAGACAAAACTACACAGCCAATATGATTATTACAAGCAAAAAAATATGTAAGTACTACGTCACAGTCTCATTAATATATACCTTTTAAAAGTGCAACTCTAAATAGGCTAATAAGTAATGTTTCATAACAAATTCCGCCCCTTAATTAACCAAGATGTTTGCACAGACGTGGTCTGTTAGCACAGGTTACAAAGTGCCTTCGACTCCAACTCGGGGTGTCGTTTTATATCGAAAGGGCGTGTGCCAATGTAGGTCGTTACCTTACTTGTTGCTTGCACAGAACTATGAATGAATAGATAGAGCTGTAACTCTTGTTTTATGCCGGATTGTACAGTTTTATTACTGCTTTTGTAGCATTTTATTCGTGCAATGTCTTTATGTTTATTCTGTAGTAGATATGTATACGCTGTCGTATTTTAACACTATTATTTCAGGATTTGAGTAATGTTTGTTATGTAACTTTCTTAGCGTATTTTGTTTTGAAAAATACATCGATTTTGATGCCCGAAGTTGTATAAATACGTATAAATTAGCCGATACTCTATCTTAATATTCCTGAACAAAAAAAAAAACGCAGCTTACTAAAGAGGTTTCAGCCAAAATCTCACAAAGCAATATAAGCCTAATAGCGGTCACTACGGAAGAACCAAAAGCGCAGACAAATTGTTTAACAGATTTTCTGTTAGGAAGTCCTCGGCGGGTTTGGAACTATGCCAGTAGCTGATTGGCCACATTAAACAGGACTTATTGCTGTTATCGTTTAAATGGGAAACAGTGAACCTTTATTTACAGCTGCCTTTTATAGTCTTTTATACGAGCGTTTGTTGTTTTTTTTTTGGTGAACGTGACATGTGATTGGTGGCGATCGATCTTCAATAACATATGTTTGTATGTTCATGAGTTTTGACATCAACATTCCTACTTTTATGGAAAACATAGAAACTTGCGATCGATTACCTCATGGATAGCCTTGAGGTTGATGTCACCACGCTACCCGATGTGCGTATAAAGCTGAAAAGTTTGTTTGTTTGAACGCGCTAATCTTAGGAACTACTGGTTCGAATTGAAAAAATCTTTTGTGTTGAATAGACCATTTATCAATAAAGGCAATAGGCTATATAACATCAGGCTGTGACTAATAGGTGCGAAGCTAAAATGGAAAATGTGGAATAAACGGGGAAAATTATTCATCTCTGAGAGCCTCCGTCGCGTGGGCTGCGAAAACGGGTGAAGATCTTCTAATCATGTGGACGAAGTCGCGGGCAATAGCTAGTGTAATACTATTTCATTACTATTATAAATATTTTAAAACATTGTTTTGGATTTTCTGTAATAGTTTTATTAATAACAAATGAATAAACAAATCCTGTATTTACAAAGCTCAAATAAAAAATTAAAAAATGCCATTGTATTACACAATGTAAATATTCTTAACATCTTTATCTATTATTTGACATGTTTACCAACATCAGACACAATATATCTAAAGCCTACAATTCCGAATTCCCTTGATACAGGTTCCACCAATATATATTAGATCTACTCCTAGAACAAAGTCTAGTTCTCTCATGTGAATTTTTATTAGCTTATCTAAGCCAGTGCCTGAAGCAACGCCGATGATATATGAAACTCGTGTATCAAGAATGTATTATTCATGGTATTACAAACATATTGATATATTTACAAGTTTATTATCACGCACTACGTGAGATCTTAAACTAATTCACGAGCTTTGTTCTTTTGATTATATATGCTACTTGTTTTGTGACGAAAAATATTTTAATGCTTATGGATAAAAAAATGAAATGCAGGACGAAGTTTTGTTATCTGGTAGACTAATTATCGGTAAATATATAAAATGTAACTATTTGTGTGGTTTTAAAATTTTGAAGTTTTAGAGTGGGAGTAAAAATCCACAAAAGTCTAACAATAGTAACAATAGTTTAATAGTTCCGTTTGTTTAGGTACCTAATTAGAAAACGACGACAATCTTCATCTTTACCTTATAAGTTACCACTTTAAAACTTTTTTAAGCATCTAAATAAATGGAAAGTAACTGTGACACATAACTGAATAAGCCATTGAATATTAACGAAAATTTAAAACAAAATATCAAAAAACTTTCAAAATAACATATAATTTAAAATCGAACAAATTAACCCAACACTGTTCACCAACCTCACGTATTGAGAACTTACAAAAACTCCTATTAACAACTCACGCGATACGATTCACGAGAAAATCTATCCAGGAACACCGTGCGTGTTCCAAACACGTTTAATATAAAATATATATGTACCTTTGTTGCTATTTCCACCACAATTCCCTCTGAAAGGACTGGCTGTATTTGTTCTTATTGAATAATGCAAAGATGCCGAAAGACTTTGAGATGTCAAATAGGTCAGAATGGTTTGTATGTGTGCGTAGATGTGTTGTTTAGCTCGTGATGTATGGGGAGTCTGATTTGGATATATCAACTATATCCTACATGTATATGGTAGAGTGATTCGGATTGCTAATATTAGGATATCGATATTAAAATTGATGTAAGACAAGTGAATCGACAGAATCGTATTTTTTGTAACTGAAAAAGGATGGTTTAAAAATAGTTATAACTCTTAACTTTGTGAGAGACCGGTGCCTGAATTAGGTGTTATTAGGAAAAAAAAGCAATGAACCTCAGACATGACTTAAACTTGCAATACCTGGCTAAACGCAACAGTAGCTTTTTTAAGCAATCGGAGATCGAACAAAAAACTAAGCAGTGATAAATAGATGTTTTTTTTTAAACAAAAAAGACTAGACTGTTTTAATATTTAAGAAGCCAGACTACAGTCTCATAACCTATTCTCGATAAAATATACTATTAGGTCACCGAAATTCGACAATTTAAATATTCTTAGCTATAAATATAAGTTGTATGCCTTGCATATTTGTACCGTGTTAGTTAATACCTAAAACCGATTTAAAGGCATTTTTTTTTAGCTTTGTAAATATGGGATTTGTTTATTCATTCTTTATTAATAACACTATCACAGAGAACCAAAATAAATGTTCTAAAACATTTTAAATAGTTATGAAATACATAAACATCACAACTTTAAAATGTGTACATGAACTATTAAATAAATAAATAAATAAACTTTTTTTATTTACAACCGAAAGCTATCAAAATGCGTCACTTCGGAACAGAAAAAAATCAAACGCCTTAAAATAACGAGATAGTTTCAAATCGCAATGTTCAAGCTCAGTTTGGTCAGATTATACCCGCATTACACAATTTCCAGTGAATATTATAATCCTAGAACTGGATAAGCTTTGTGTAACCAGCAACTAAAAGTAATTGGAAAGCGCACCCTAATGAGTCGCTTGTTGGAAACTGTATCTTCGCTCAATTAAATTAAATCCTAACTACGATACGAATGAAATGTATAAACATTTATATCCATTGTTTTGAAGTAATCATTATACGTTTAGATATTGTTTTTGGGTAACATTAAATGCAAGTACATTTTTTGCAATATGTTTTATTCTTTAATTTATTTATTTTTTGTGTTGAGAAAAAGCTAAATCTTTGCACTTGTACTGTAGAAAAATGGGTTTTCCCGGTTGAAATTAAGCACTGCTGTTCGTTTTGCTCTCGTCTATTCCACTAACAAAATAGCAATAAACGTGATTTAGAGGTTTCTCCAAAACTGAGCAGACATACACAAATGCCGTCAAGAGCAATAAATGATTTTGCTTAAAAATTGTACCTACTGCTCTGGCGTCCACCCAGGCCCGGGCCCGTGCAGGACGACATGTTACACGCACGCCTCAAAGAGATGTCAGCAAACTTAGTGGGGCTCCGTTAAGAAAGATGTCTGCCGACGCAACGGGATTGTCCGAAAGGGTTACCGCGTTACACAAAGGACAAAAGAAGGAACATGACTGGGTTTTTTTTTAATTTCCCATGCGAAAGAAGTTTGGTTTTTGGTAATCGATACTTTTTTTATTTCAAATAGTAAGAAATATTCTCCATCCCCACTTGAGCTCCACAAAAAAATCACGTGGAGCGTGGATTTCTATAAACATTCAAATTGCATGGGCAATAGACACTAGATTCTAAACACCCAGAAGCATTCGTGGATCATAGAAGTACTTGTTCTACGCGGAGATCGAACCATGCACGTTGCGCTCTCTAGGTTTTTCGTGAATAAGCAAAGTGAATGCAAGTAAAACCACACACCTCAAGTAGTATCCTTATAAATCAATTGCCCTCTACACAATGGAATATAAAATATGATAATGACGGGTAAGATTTATGAGCAGTTATGACTGTTTTCAATAAGGGTTATACTTGTTCGAAGATATAACACAAAAGAGGTCATAAATAGAGGCAGGTTTTACTGGGGGTCGTTGACCCTACAGTTTTTATAGAATGATATCACCCGAATACTTTAATCGAAAAAATCATGTCATGGTGTATGAAAAAAGAAACTACCTAATAATACACCGTGATTTTTAGTCGTCTTAAAAAAGCAGCCCAGTTCATGTATCCAATGACTAGAACACGTTCCTGATAAAAAAATTGGTATTTATGAGATTTTAATAAATTTAAAATACAATTTTTATTCAATATTATGATGCAATTCGTAGTTTTTTAGAAACACAGGTCTGCTGCGAGCGCGGTCCGAGCCTTGTAACAATGGTGAGGGGCGCGGGCGGCGGCGCTTTTATCATTTTTAAGAGTATATTTCAGATTTGTCTTATTTAATTTTTCTTCGTACTTATTATCTTAGTTGGTGATAAAAAAATAATAATCGCGCCTAGGAGTATTTTACGTGGGATACATGAACTGGGCTACTTTTGTAAGACGACTAAAAAATCACCGTGTATATTAAATAGTATAGAGTATAGATGTGTATTTTCATAAGGCTTTAAAGTGACGAGACAGCTTGACACTTAAGGTGACATTTAGCTGAGTGACGTTTATAAACTAAACTTTATATTTTTTTTAAACTTGAAAAAATAACTTGATTAATCCGTCGCTTCGATATATGATGTTATCTATGGTACAGTGGTTCAACAATTAACTGGATTAACCTTCAATATCAATTAATAACCTCACACGGCGGCTATCAACACGAGTGGCCCTCAAACTAATTAGAGCTACCACCGACACATTATCAAATAAGAAGATTATATTAAGTTGCTGTACTTAAGTCTTGGTGGCCTTGAAAAATTCACTTAGAGCTAAAAGAGACAAACTTAAAAGAAAAGAGATAAAATTACGTTAACACTGTGAACGGAATGGAAGAAACTACCCTTTTTCTCTCAAATAACCTCTTACTGTAGTCGGGATTATAACGACGATGTACTTAAAATTTAAAATGGATTTAATTAATGTGAATTTCACTAGCCCTCCTTGCTCTATTAGTAAGTATAACTCGATATATAACTGAAAGAGTCCCGAAACAATCAAATGAAAATCTACGTATTTTTTATGCAAAAGTTAAGAAAAAATCTCATTGAAATTCGATTCGAAAACAAAAGAACTTGTGTACCGATTCTAAGCAAACAAATACGCAGCACAGATAACATATAAAAGAACATAAGAAGCTTTTTAATCTGTGTCGCAAGTTCCCAGGGACTAAGCTAAGAGTATGAATACACTTATCATACGTTATCATTTCTTGTATTCAACAAGTACGTAATACGCGATAATACTGTTTTTTCTAACAATGTTGAATAATGTTTTCTGATGCGGGAATTGTAATGTATGATGAAATTACTTTATTTACTTTGGAGGCTGTAAAAAGACGATACCTGACGTCAGTATTGAAGTGTGTTAAAGAAATGTTTTGTATTTAATATATTACTTACAATCACTTTTTTTTTCATATTATATTTTTGTCGATTTTGTTCAGTGAACACTAAAACATCGAAATCAAAAAGATGTTTATTTAAGAAGGACTTATTCATACTTTTGAAATGTTGAAATTAAAGACTTAATTTGCGCGGTTCCAAAATGACATGGAGAGGAATCGGCATAGTTCATCATAAAGTACTCATTTTTTTTTTAAGACGTGACAGTTTTAGCTACCCTCAGTGGTCTCTTATACAGACTTACGATTAACAAGCTAGATTAAACAGAAAAATCGCAGCCCTAATTGATACTGGCCACACACAAAAATATAAAATTCCAAAAACATTTTTTTAGAACAATATTTTAATAACTTCATTTTTGTTCCACCGAAACAAATGACAAACAGTAACGCTTACATAGTTGCAACTACATTCAACAGATGTTTTTTGTGAGATCCCACTATACGTTCTCCTGAGTGCTAGGAATACATGTCGGTGGGTGTTCACACTTTTTGCAAGCTTTTTGTTCACGAAACATGTCAGCACCACTGAGAATAATTGCACTACACTTACAATGTCGCTGTTGAGTGCCAAAAACAAGGGAACAACCGTGTGTTTAGAAAGCGCCAATAGCGAACTGTCTGTTAAAACAAACAGTTCGAGAAATTTGTATTATTGAGCTTCGGGCACTTTATTAAACGGGTAGGAATGGAGTATTTTGAAGAATACTTGTTTATACTGAAATGTACGTAGCGGTATTGTGTAAATGTTTACGGTGGAAGATGTTTCGTATGATGTATGTATAAGTTATGTTTAAAGACTGAAGTGAGTTTATTTTTAATATTGGAAATGAAAATTGGTATTTTGTATATTAAATAAACTAGAGCATTCAATTCGAGAGCAGCATTTAGACTTGAATTTTTACAGATCTACTCAGAGTATGATCGCGATGAGGACAAAAAAATTGTTGCTTAAAGTATACTTTGTAACCCAGCGTATTGGTCTATAATAATTATAACATATTTAACATACTTGATCAATAAATAAAAAATAGTTCTTGAATGATCAAGACCTATCCAAGCCCCTTCATGTAACAGTTTATAAACAAGCTAGATTAAATATTACTTACATTGACATATAACCGTGTTATCATTGGTGACAATCGAGGTCAAACAAATGAAAATCAATAACAATAGATCTACGTGTATGTAGTGAATAAATACTAGACTCAATTGTGAACAAAAGTGACTGTTAAAATTGTTTTCAAAATATCATGTATGGAACCTAGTCATAGTGGTGTACTACATGCATAATTGCATATGTACGCATTATTAGGGTTTGCATCCATTTCAAAAATCGGTTAGTAATTAAGGTAAAATAATAGGGCTCCTTTGTCAGTCCGTGCGTTTCTCACGTGATTTTTAGACTTTATGTATGTTATGTTTGTAAGTAGCCGTTATAACAATCAATAATAATTATAATGTAAGTTAAGCTTATAAGTTTGATCATTGACCATTTTTTTCTATTTGTTCGAATCCTCTGACTCGCATTTCACTGATTTTTAAACGAATAAATCTTTACACGTTTACTTACACTTCAAATCAATATTTTTTACATATTTTTGCAACCTCAGCTAAGACCTCTACGATCTTTCAGTACTTAATCACTCGACTAGTTACGACACGTCCGACTCGCTCGGATTGCAATAGATTGCTCCACCGCAACCAATCTGGCAAATTCAGTCACAGCCTTCAACTGTAATGGAAAGACGAGAAAACTGGTGGAAATGTTGCCTTCTCTTGTTTTGTACGAGCATAATAAAACAATTGCAATTAAGCGTCGACTAAATACAAGTGGGATGTTAGGACGATGTCTTTGTCTTATAGTGACAATGTGATGAATTTTCTCGCGTTAGATGAAATCTACCTATTTATTTAGTACTTTTTAAGTTTAAAAGGTGAGAAAGAAGGAGAGACCGGAAACCCCTTCAATATACAAAATCAGAAAAAAATAACAAAAATAGCTAAATATTCGTGACAAATAATAAAAACGCTGCACAAAAAAAATGAATATTCTGGTTTTTGTTTGTCGTAGACGACTCAATATTTTTAAAGTAGTAAATGGTAGAGTAGTTGAGCAATTAAAAACGCTTTTCATACTTTAATACAAACAATATTATTCAGTTAACGTGTTTTTGCCATATACACAAGATTGAATCAAGCGCGTAGCACTGCTGTGTACAAAACTATACTTTTCGTAGCACCGTCGTAGATGCTCGTTCTACGACACCTCTACGCAAAACGTCAAACGGCTAATTGCTATTATGTTATTGAATTGATATCTTTGTATGCTATAGGATATTTTTATGTCCGCTCTGTATGTTAAAATAAAAGATTTATTCAAGTGGCGTTCCACAAACTGACGTTCAAAACAAAAAGTAGAAATGTATTTTATTGAGCAATGGCATTTTTAGAGGAGTTACTATAATAAAACTTTTATTTTATGGACACATAAAATTTAAACCAAATAAATAATATTAAAATTAATAACAAAAGGGCACCATATAATAAAATTCTCCCCGCGAAGTCCAGTAAAATTATAAATTGGAATTTTATGGACATTTTTAAAGCTATAAATGTCGCCATTTTTACGTGTGACAAATATATTTACCATGTATATCTTTATGAAGTGAAGATAAAAAGAAAGCGTGAGACTAAATCTCGTGTGCCTGTACATATTAGGGGCTGATGATCAACTTTATCGTGATAATTCTCACGAGCGGGATTCAGTTTCCGAAAATTTACGAATAGTGACGGAAATAGCCGATGTACTTAATAACTGGCAGCGCGAAGCCACCAGCCGAAGTAAGTAATTAAATTGAGGAAGACTTATTAATAAGCTCGAGGTATAGCAATGAGCCGGTGCGCCCGAAATCTGACGCTTCCAGATGAGTGCAGTCGCTTACACTCATTTATATTAGTGGCACTAACATATCTTATCAGCATTGTTTGGTTAAACATGGCGTGATTTTTGTGCTTGTGATTTAATTCATTTTTAACTGATTTTTATGTTTAAATGTTTGATATCTAAATCTCCAATAAGTCAACGGAGAATTGAATAACGGTGATTGAACGGTGATTTAAAACAAGATTGTAAATGCAATAATATGAATAATGCAATCAAGAACATCGAGTTTAGTTTTAATTAAAAAGGCATTCGTAATCACACTGGAAATTCCATTCATCACTTGTCTACTAGGTGTCGCCCGCTTAGACTTCAGTATTTTTTCAAAGCCTATATCCCCATCAAAATCGGCTGAGCAATTTGGCAGCTTATGGATAAAAATCAAACACTTTTGCATTGACAATATTACACAAGACTTCCTATTGCAAATCGGACAAGGAAACCAACGCTCAAAACCCTATAGAAAGATTCTCAGGATCCACTTGAGCGGCCCATTAAAAGGCAACTAGAGTCCCGACATACACATACCACAGGAACCGCGCGACAGATTAAGTAATGCAGCTTTTTCGTTTACTTTACTTTTTACTTCTTTGTCTACCTATTATTATTTGTCCTTAATTTAATTTTAACTTTTTTTATATGCATGTTGAAGCACGTTTACAGCACTATCCACGGTTACAAACTGCATTTTTTAATTTCATTATTTATTTTTGAATGTGATAAACTTTAACTGGATTTTACTAAATTTATTTAAATAGTTAAAAAACCTTCATAAATTACTAATAGCCTACGAGAATATAGAAATATAACAAGTATTTTTAATACATCTGGGAGCAACAACTTCCCATCAGACTAATCACAAATTATTGTGATCTCCGATCCATTTCGTACGCTCAAGGCGATCTGATCTTATGGGACTTCTTTATAGCGGTCTAAATGACCCATATTTGCCAGAACACGACCTTTCGTTAATACAATTGGTACTAAATATTCTCTAATGATATAAGATATTAAGCAGTCTTCAATAAAAATAATAATATTTTGCTCTAGCAGTCCCAATACACGATTAACTAATAAATAGCCCCGCTGTTTCATATCAAGCATTAAAACTAAATAATCACTAATCTCTCGGGTGCCATTATTTTGATAATGACGTTAAATTCAAAGTATTATCACTATCATTAATCATAAACTATTTCATGTAATTGTAACTGATAATAGTGAAGCTTCAATTTTTTTAAACATGTTTTATTGAAGCCTATTTTACGAAATAGGTCAGAATGGTCGTCGAAAAAACTATTGACAGTCAACACATCTAGCGGTTGTCAATTTTCCACGACCAAAAAATATGTGGCGTACTCCCTCAGAATCCACAAATAAGGTTATCAACTATTTGGAGACCGTCATTTATCAAGCAATTTTGGGATAAACCTCCTTAGATTTCACTCAGCCGTAATAAAAGTGTGTGTTGAGATAACAAAGCGGATAAACGTCACAATTTCCTCCTCATTGATATAAATGGCCGCCTGCGACCACAAATCATCAGGTGGGCGCGCGTACGTGAATACAACTAATGCTTGCATACTGCTTACAACAATTCCACAACGAGAACGTTCTAGAAAATTCCATACTACGATTAAAGAACAGTCCTCCAGTATGTAATTTTCCTCAGCACTTATTTTGTAGCCTTCACAACTTTCGATTATAAAAGCTTTCGAAAACTTTGTCGTATCGTCATTTAACATCACATTAAGCCAAAACTCCACCAACAATAAGTAACACAGAACCTCACTAAAATCAAATAATCGTAAAATTTGTTAGCAAAGTAACTTCTTAAGAATATGACTGCAAAACTCATAAAAGTTTAAGCGAACGATTTAATAAAAGTACAACAGAAGTAAGAATTATTGCACGGAATCACCATTTAGTGGAAGTTACAATAACGACCTGTTGAAAAGGGAGCTGGCTGTAGTGTCTCTTTCTATCCTCGATGATTACGTATATTTGTCTCGTTTCGCCGATGGCAGGGTCTGAGTGCGAGGCGTCCGCGCGGGCCGGCACTCCGGTACTCACTGGTTGGGTTCCCTCGATCCATAAGCGTGGAACTACGCCCCCACAGCGAGCACTTGAATAAGTAGGGCGGTAAATAGCAGCGGACACCTGCCCCATAATGACGTACGCACAGACATTACAACTCCTATCTCACTGACTCAATCTGAGTGATCGAACTCATTCGATTTTTTTTAATGCACTGATAAAATTATCGAATTTATTTTTCAATTTATTGTAATGTTACGAATAGTATATTTAGGGGGTTAAAAAAACTAAAAATCTTTGTTTTTACCTATAAAATCAACAAATCATTGTTGGATAAGTTCTCGTAAAAATCTTTTTGACATGATTCTAAGATAATTTGAAACAAAGTCAGTTCCTATGAAAACAGTTTTATTCAATAAGTTTTGATTTTTTTCATTTTATAATTTAAGTATCTATTAAGTATATAAATATTATAATTTTAAATGAATTAGTTTTATATATATATTTTGTTTATAAGTAATAATATACTAGATTAAAAAAATCTACTAATCAACAAAATAATATTAAAAAGTTTCACGTGTTTACAACTTAAGAAAGCAATGCGATAAAATCTCCATAATGTTAAAAAAAAAAGCTACTTATTATGTCAGAACGCAAACATTGTTAACTTTTTATATTATTATTATAATTGTGGCTTTGAACGAAGGTCCTCAGAAAACAACAATAAAAAAATAAAGGGAATGTTATGACGCAGTCTCTTGCGGGACTAGCCACCCGCTGCTGTCTTTACCACAGCATATATCAGATAAGCACAGAAGATCCATTTGGACATTGTATGTTTAATAAGCTGCTCATTTAAAAGCGACTTTAAAAAGAGGCGGATTATTTTTATTTGTTTCTTGAACTGGAATCGAAACTTCTGACTGGATGAACCGATATTGTCGATTATTTTTTTCATTTAACCTTAAATTCTTTTGGCATGAAATTTCATTCAGTTTGGTTTAGTAGTTTTTTTATTTGAAGTTGTTGTATGCTTTTGTCGTTATAACCACATATTCTTAAAAATAAATAAAAATCGGTTACAAATTCCAAGTTACTAAATGCATGGATATAGGGTTTTAATCAGAGCTACCACTGAACATTTCTCATTATTAAATGATGTAACGGTTTACTCACGCGTATTTATCGGGGTAGCCCGACTAGTTCCGGACGCAACCGGAGTCCTTAATCATGAGCAGATGCGGCGGGATCGCGAGTCGCAGTTCGACTAGTCGGGCTACCGACAGTTAACAGTTACATTTACATCATTTCATTTCAATAATGACTCATTCTCAGGATAGTTACTATCAACATTTCTCATTTTCGTTCCAAATGGACTTTCTGGAAAATTTTCCACAGTGGCAATTTTACGTTTAGAATATTTATTATTGAAGCACGGGTTTCGCGCGATACGTTCACCGCTTGAAGCTAATGTTATATTTAAAGTGTGTGCATGCTTTTAAAATGCCATTTGTATACGTTCAGATTTCAGCTTACGACTTTCCGATTACGATTTCGAACTTGCTTGACTTATTGGAAGTCTGCAGCCTGTTGATTTGTGTACGTCCATATTTTATTCCTCGTTGGATATAATATCGGATATAGGATTAAAAATAGAAGGTATAAATGTCGTTCTTTTTCTTTACTTGTATGACGATTAGCGAGGTGACTCCTTAAAGGTGTCAAAAAGTACTGAACAAAATAAAGTCAATATATAAGGTAAGCCTACATACGTCCCACTGCTGGGGCCAGACCTTTTTCCATATTGGGAAGGGTTAAGCATTGATCTCCACAGTCACCACGCTAGCTCACTACGGGTTGGCAATTTAGATTTCAATATTTGGAATCCAGGTTTCTTTTCGACGCTTTCCTTCATAGTTTGTTAGTGTTATCATTGAATAATTAAACAGTACATAAAACTTTGATAAGCTTCATATTGGTAATATACTTTCGCTGGGATCGAACCTGCTCATGAGGTGCAGGTACATACAGATCCAATCAGAGAACCGCAAGACCACCACGAGTTATGCGAATACTTGCGTATAACAAATTTTAGTATGAACTAAAACTATCCATTGTCATCATAGAGCTGTTTGTCGAAAATCGTTCGATATATATCAGTTGGTACAGTAGCTACGTAAAATAAATGATCACACGTCCACAGTGTCGTTTTCCAATAAATAATAGTTGAACCAGTGACAAAATCATACCATTTATCGATTCTTCGTTCGAGAGAGACAAGAGTATGATAAAAGTTGCTGCGGTTTTCGTTACTGTAGCAGACATTTATGAAAATAGAAGTTTGATTCAATCAAGTCTGCAAATCATCGATAATACTGACATAATTTTGTGGTATTGTCATTTTTAAGTATATTCTGCTGTAATCTGCTATAATTGAATTAATAATGCGGTTCTGGCATTGAGAATGTGTCGTAATTATTCGTTACTAGACTTTACAACAAATCCTTTAAGATAAAACCCTTAAAATACATTATAATATGCTCTAAGATAAACCACTTGAAATCTGCTGTCTAATCATTAGCCTACCTGCCAACTCAGCCGTCTTACATATTGTTTTTATAATTCATTCAAAATATAAAAACATATAAAACTTTCGTGAGGCAAATATTTAATTGTGTAAGAATCGTGATCGCCCGACTAGTTTCTGTCCCAACCGGGGTACTCAATCAAAAACTAAAGTGTCGGCAGAGTCGCGCAGGAGATCTCAATAAATACGCCTGAGCAATTCAATATCTTTTCTTTGTCCTTATTTAATCAATCAGCTTGAGAATAACAAATTACATCACGAAATGGGCTAATAATAATATCAATCAACTACCTTATCAAGTAGCACTCAAGTAAGTGTTCTACCTTCCTCGGAGTGGAAGCAACAAGTCGGATTAGGCGATCAAGCACAATGACCGATTGGGATAGCAGTTTTTCATTGAATCCCCTTCGTAACGTAATGTCATGGTGATATAGTGGCTTTGCTGGGTTCATGTAGGGTTTAAGATGATATTGTTAAAAATCACAACGTTAAAAGTTACAATGATTGGACGTCTTGGTCAACAAAAACACCAGTACATTAAAAGATAAAAGAGCTATGAATTGATTTTTCTTAAATTGAAAACGGATAATTAATTTTGTAAAAAATAAACGAACATACCTAATTAACAGGATCTCAATTACCTGAATATTATAATAATTTATTTCTGTATGCACGGCAGATCTGTCTACGCAAATAGAAAAACATGACTTAAAATGTTTAATTGCTAGATAATCAATTAGGAATATTCCCAATCGTCCGTTTGGCTGCCGTTTGGCTCCCCATCATCAATGAGTAAGCATACAATTTTGTTCTGGTGTGAAATTTTCCTGGACAAGTAAACAGTTTCGGGATGAAATTACTTTCATCACTTTTCATCAATAAATTAAACATACGAGGACTAACTATGGGACGCTGTAGACAATGGAAACGTCAAAATATAGGAAGACCGCTAATAAACACTGGTGCTATTGGTATTCTAGTAACAACCAAATAAAAGTGTATAATTATGTATATTTCGAGTTTGTGAGAGGCTATTCTTAATCTAAAATATTAACAACTCATCTTCGATAAGCATGTTTTCTTAGAACAAAGATAAAACCAGTTTCAAATGAAAACTACTGAGTTAAACTTGATGAAATTTTATGAAACCATATGACCACGCCTCGGCATACGTAAACTCAGGCACGGTGGAGTGATGACTTCCGCAAGACGGCTGGCAGGAGCTGGATGCGAGAAGCCGAAAATCGATCTCAGTGGCGTGCTCTTGGAGAGGCCTATGTCCAGCAGTGGACTGCGATAGGCTGATGATGATGATGATGATGATGATGATGATGATGATGATTCCTTTTTCGTTTTACGTGAAAACGTTTAATGAAAGAGGAATCCGTCAGTCCAAAGTTCAGAAATAACAAAGTCGGTTGAAAAGGAAATCAAACAAAAGAGGACTTAGGGTACAACTAATTTAAAAGACTAGGTAGGTACCTAAAAATTCAAAATAGAAAATGATAACTAGTTAAAAACCGTAAAACCTTAACGCTGATCGTGCTCGAGCTTAGGATCAAAATTTATAATTTATAAAACCTAATACACTTAGCTATAAAAGGTATCAATTTCAATCTTAAGCATAAAGTCGATATTGAAGCATATTTTCGAACAATCTCATCAAGCTAACAGTGTTTCGATAGCACTTGGCCTAGTTATAGCAACCGTAAGCCCAACCGTTCAAGATTAAGTAAGTGCACGTGTAGTTTCAGGGTGTTAGCTTATCGAATGTAATTTAACACCAATATTGATATATAGGCCAATCACGATCTGGCTTATGTTCGAAGTACCACCACTTACGTTAAAATTTTGCATCCAGAGCTTGGTTCTTAAAGGGGTAATATTAACCTCTGTACCTGGCCCATAAACCTCATAGCGGATAAAATTTTATTTTACGATGTTATATTATTGCTATAGAGAAAAACGTATTTTTCGATTCGATAGCCAATTTCACCAAGAATATTAATAGTCGTCATCACAAAAAAATAGTATTCTGCAAAAAATATACTAACTAAAGAACAGAATCATCGTCATCATCATCAGCCCATATTCGTCCAGCGCTGAAAATAATCCTCTCCTAGGCGTCAATTGCACGCCATCGAGAACAGAATAGAACATTGTAATTCTTTAATGCACATCACATAAGTACAGGGTTTCAAAGATAAATAGTTATATGATGCCACTGCAGTATGTAACCAGCTGCATTTTACATATATCCTTCAAATAATGCCGAAACTAAGCAGTTTCCTATTGCTACAGCTAAAACGAGCGATAAAACTGCAACTTTACGGTTACTGCAGAACCCTTGTAATTTTATTTGATATCCAAATTTATTACCTGCGTCACGGAAGGCTATGACGGACGATGTTGACACCGGAGCCTACATGTTCCAATTTAAAAGCATTACCTATTTGATTTATGAGGAACGCCCCCATGCCTTTGTGTAAAGTTATTTTTAATGCATCCACACTTATTCCATTAAGAGAGGCTCCCAAAAACTCGTTAATGAGTGCCTCGGGGCCCGCTAAAGTACGCCGAGTTTCTGGTTTCATTTTGCGTTCCATTATGGGCGGTAACAATATTCCGATTATGTGCATAATGTACCAACCTAGCTCCCTTCCGTAAAAAGGTTTGGGTAAATACCGTTTGTATAATTAAGTGCTCTTTTATTTATCATTACTTCGTTATGATTACGAGTTGTTCAAATTGGTACTTTTGAGAATAGATGGACCATGTTTCAAAATGAAATAAGCTTGTTTGTAATAGGTGGAATAGATTTTTGTGTAATATTTTTTGCACATAGTCTGGACTTGTCAACCATTAAAGGAACAAGTGATTTTTTATTTATTCAATTTTTGTATAATTTTTGGACATTTCTTCGTTAATCATTTTTAAGCCGGGCGAATGTTTGTTTTAGCGGATATTGAAAACACGTAGGTAATGCGGAAATCGTTTAACCTCTTTTAACCCTTAGTCTCGAATATCCTGGTTTTTTGAATGGGTACTGAATAAACAGTGATAATCAGCGCTATGTTCATCTTAAACCATTTCAATTGTTTATATTACCAATATAAACAATTCAAATGCGATTAAATTTTAGATGTTAATTAAGATAAAATTGGATGCGAGGAGACAAAAAGGATTGTAGTCTAAACGGTAGGTATTATAAATAAAGGATCACAGAAAAACACTGAACAAGTGAGTAATAAGTCGGTAATAAAAGTATGAAACAAGCAACTATGTATGTACTTGTTCCATAATCTAGTATCAGTATATGAATTAATAAAAAGGAATAGTAATAAAAGCTTAGTGCCTATTTAGGGACCTGTTCTAGCCTCTCTGGTACAAGTAGTACTGACTCATTTTTCTTAGTTGACCCTCAAGTCTCGCGATTTTCACTCGGAGATGAGCAACTGTAAGCCTCAATGTTTTTCTCTCTTATTTCATTTTGCATACATAACTACGTTCTACTAGAAATATTTACAAGACATTCTACTAGATATAGATGCGTACCATTTTTGACTAAGGTACTTATGCACACACGTCCTTACTTGTATCGATAAAAATATCTACCATATCCTAAAGATTACAAAGTTAGAAAACAAAGTACGTAGGTATGTATTTATGTAATTACTAGCTGTTGCCCGCGACTTCGTTCCCGTGGCGTGGGTAGAAGATATAAGTTATGATTTATACCTGCCCTATTTTTTCACATTTTCCATTGTATCTTCGCTCCTATTAGTCGCAGCGTGATGGTTTATAGCCTTAAGCCTTCCTCGATGAATGGTCTATTCAACAAAAAAATAATTTTTCAATTTGGACCAGTAGTTCCTGAGGTTAGCGCGTTCAAGCAAACAAACAAACAAACAAACTCTTCAGCTTTATATATTAGTATAGAGAATAGATTGAGAAATTGGTCAACCGACATCTTAAAATCATTTCAGGCACTAAAACAAACTCAATACAAAAAAGGAACCTACTTTAAAAACCTAGGTACTCATAAATTACCTAACGTACCTAGTGTACCTACCTCAAAAACAATTTTAAAACGAAAAATATAGGTAGTGAGGTAAAAGACAAAACACCCGTCCATAACTTACCTGTTCTCCATAGAAACTACAAGCTAATAAATTCAACATTCGCATCTGTTCGATTACTCTTATATTCGAAGTATCTATAATGTAGAAATAGTTATGCCAAGTAGCGGCACGTAGTACGGGCAGACGCACAAGGGAACTACGTGGACAGAATATTCACCTTTGCCTTTGAATTTGAAGATTATCATCGCCATTCCGATGCCAGTTTGCCGGTATAAATTATTTTTCGTGTATTTATTTACTCTTACTCAGGTAAGTTTTTGCAGATAGCTGTCGATATTTTTTGATGTTTTAAGTAGGTTAGTAAGAAGGGGAACTTTTTGTCTAGGTATCATTTGTATTGGTTACGCGTTGGGATTAAAAAGTCAGACTCTTACTAACAAAACCTGAACTGGCGTGCAACGTCTTTCGCATTTTTTCGGTGGGAGGAAATGCAAATCAATTCATCACGCACTTCTCTTCTCCGGTGTTTAAAGACCAGCCATTGATGCACCTACATCTAGGAATTTCCAAAAAGAAACGATGAACGTCATCTTTGATTTTAACACCCCTTGTGGCAGTTAAAGAGATTTTAAAATAACTTACCTAATTCCCGGTATCAGTACCTACTAAACCCATGACAAAATATGAGTCCCTATAAGAAAAAAACGAACGCCTATGAAATTGCTTTGACACATGCACAAGAGCTGAATAATTTATTGATGTATACGTAGAATCTGCTTAAATTAGGTAAACGTCCCATACAACAATGCTTAAGTGTTCAAGTCTTACTCAATAGCTAGCTAGTAAAAAGCAAGGGTTGAATTTATGTTTTTGTTCCTCGTAGAATAATGTGAGCGCTTAAATTGATCTAATGTTTCCCTCCATGGAACACAAAAAACTGACTAGTTTGATAAATTGGGCAATTTTATCTCACTTTTGCCTCATACTCCGTGAATAATTCGCAGAATTTGCCATAGATCATAAAATTGGGTAATTTGGTACTGATTTTGAAATATGACAAAGACTTCCTCTACCCTAAAACTTAAAAATATCGATACTTTTAATCTTTTGTACACAGGTCAAGTATGTTAAGTGTTAAATAGCCTTCATGTAATAGAATCTTCAATTAAAGTTCGAGGAGGAATACATATTGCTAAGTTATTTCTAAATAATCTAAAATTTCTCGCGTATTATATGTATAAAAAAATTCGCGTCACGGTGTACGAAATTGAACTCATCCGAAACGGCTCGAACGATTCTCATGAAATTTTGTGTGCATACTGGGTAGGTATGAGAATAGGACAAAATCTAATTTTCATACACCTATTATTTTTTATTCCCTAGAACTAATAGCAAAAGAACGTTTTCTGGGATGTGTTACTTATAAATATTACCTTTTTTGTCTTCTTATTAGTAATTACTGCCTGCTTCCTAAAAAAATAATTTCCGTATGCTCACTCTAGAATTATGGGCTTTCCGTTTTAGTATTAGCATTTTAATATTTAAGTACATTCCATTGCAAATACTAAGATCAGATCAAAAAGTATTCAGTCAATAACGTGCACAATGCTCAAGTTATTAAATAATTATCTTGAAAACATAGAAGTAACCTGAAACGCAACCCTCGAATGTTGGACAAGTATTTTACCCAATCACAATGCACCGTTAAACTTGTCTCGAATCATGATTGGCTGGCTTATAGTGTCTCATAGAACATTAGCAAATAGTGGTAAAGAGTGGTAAATGACATTTAACTGACATCCCAAAAGAAATGTCAAACATTGTCGTGTTTGCAATATAAACAAATAAACAAATAGAAAATAAGACTAAAATAAAAATTAAAAGAACTTATTTCTTATGTACTTTAAACGAAAAAACATTAAAAATGCGAGAGTGCAGAATATGTCGTGACACGGAGTGTTCAAATATGGTAATAATAGACGAAAGCAATGGATTTCTGAACCTTTACAACTATTGTTTTGGTTTGGCGGTATGTTGATTAATTTAAAAATATTATCTTCTTCTTATCAAGGTATTGTAGTCTGTTTCATTTTCAATTATTTAACTTCTTTTAGGTCACTACTCAAGATGTACCCCGATATCTGTGTAAAGAATGTGCAGAGAAAGTTACAAAGTTTTCGTGTTTCAAAGAAGAATGTTTAAAATCCGAACAGCTTTGGAAATCAGAAAAAGTAAGTACCTATTTAGTTTGTTTTATATCCTCTTTTAGCTGCGCAAGGGTGCTAACCGTTGTTAAGTAGGCTCAAAATATTTAAATCCATTTATTTATTTATTACTCTAACAATATAACAACATTACAGTAAAAAGATCAAACAGTTTTTCTTGATTCTCTTATACTGTAGAAAAAGAACAAACAACGGAGTCCATTCATAGGGTATAATAATTTTAACACCTTGTATTGTATGCGGGGTTAGGTCTTTATCCATATTTTAGGCTAGCAAGCACTGACACACACACACACTACAGTATAATCATATTCTAACACCGATTATTAGAAATTAATTTAGAATAATAAGATGGAACACATTTCAACAATTAATTCTATCCAGCTATAATGTCAACTTTACCAGAAGGCTAAAGTGAAATAAATTTTAAATATTAAGAATGACCTAGATTGCTATGGGTTGTATTTATGTACAAACTTACACACTACTCGATTACAATATAATCATCATTCAAAACTATACTTGTTTAAAAGAAAATATTTTTTAGACTGATCCTAAAACAATATACAAAAATATAAAAACTGAAATCGATGCTGAAAATGAGGAATCAAGAGATAGTTATGTTTCAAATGGGGCGTCATTCGAAATAAGTTCTTATTTCAATGAAAATAATGACGAAGATAGTAAGCCACCACACATGGAAGATCCCATGAAATTCACAACAGACTTTATAGAAGAAAAAGGTAGTAATTCGGATATAGAAGATGATACTGCAAACAAAAAAACTGATGAGAAAAGCAATGATAAAGGAAAAGGAAGGATAATCAAACAATTTAAATGTAGAAAGTGCAAGAAAGTATATGGTATGTATTTAAAAGTATTTTTTTTGCGGCGACTTACTGGTGCTACCATAGTAGCGGGATGCCACACTACACTGGGTATAGTATTGTCTCTTTTCCACATGGACAGCAGTAGCACCAGTACTGACATACCAATGTGTTTATGTATTTGCTTGCATTGCACAATGGTTAATTGACCTTTCTTTAATTATGCTAACAGATTGATATTAAAGTATTGTTATGTTATTCTGCAAGTTAACTTATAAGGTCCGATAGGACTGACATTATGGCTTTTGTGACTGTTCTATCCAGAGATCTAGATTTTAAAAGCAGGTTCTATTTCAGAGAGACAAAAGTGGTATCTTGGACACATAAAATCATGCCAAAGAATCATTAATATTAAACAAAGGGAAAGGTTGAAATCAAGTAAGTTTAACAAAATTATTTATTAAGATAATATGTATACCATAATTATTCAAATTTTCAAAACTCGAAATTATTTAATTAAACATTTCGAAACATTCTGTTATTTTATAACTAGCTTACACAGTGTGTCAATCTTGGATTGTATTTTAGATAAACAATATGTCCAACCGACAAGAACACATAATGAAAATGTAGAAAAAGAATC
Organism: Trichoplusia ni; assembly: GCF_003590095.1. Classification (NCBI taxonomy): domain Eukaryota; kingdom Metazoa; phylum Arthropoda; class Insecta; order Lepidoptera; family Noctuidae; genus Trichoplusia; species Trichoplusia ni. Next base: position 9,437,438 of record NC_039486.1, on the reverse strand, counting down.
TGATCTGAGGGTACAAAAGGAAACAACAATTAAAAGCAATGTTAAAAAAGATGATATTTATTACTGTGGTGAGTATTTGCTTCCATTTTAATTGTATTACCATCTAATCTTACATTGTGGATTTGCAATAAAGAATATGAATATGAGGGAAACCTATTCCAAAAGTCCCGCTATATGTCTGTTAACATCCTGTTTCTCTTGGACTATGATAGCAAAGCAGTTGAAAACTTCACAGATGATCTTTTCTGTAACCACTATGGAAAAAAATTACGAAAATTACCATTAGAGTTAAGCAAGTTAGTAAGGTCATAAACTTGATGGGTGATCTTTTTTAGTTGCATATTTTTTTTCCTAGTCTGCACGATTGCGACTCGCACTTGGGCTGGTTTTTTTTAGTAATAATTTGGAAGTGTTTTTTTAGGTTTGTGTGAGGCGACATTTACAAGTGATTACGCCATTTCGATACATTTAGACAACCATTGGAAAAATCAAGAACTTGATTGTAAGTTGTGTGATTTTGTTGCGGTCGACTTAGCAGCTTTAATTGTACATAGGTAAGTTTTTAATTTAAGATTTTCAAGTATTAGTAATATTTATTAGGGATTAGGATTTGGTATTTCAACTTAGAGATAAATTATTGTGCTTTTTTAATTGTTTTCTAAAAGTAATAAAAGCAGTCTTGACCTATTTAGCATTAAAACTTAGTTATAAAAAGACACAAAATGTTCATATTTTTTAAATACCTAATCCAATAGAGTATAGGTATAAGGTATAAAAGCCATTTTCTGGAGGGTAGCCATTTTTTCTTTTATCCAGTTTCTAAATACAGGGCAATATCAAATTTAAATGTTCTTTTAGAGATATGGTGCTTTGGGCCTTGACTTAGTTGCCTTAAATTACTTCTTAAGCTTTTGTTCTAAAATTCAGCTTTATTGTAGATTCACACACTATCCAGCGAAACTAAAGCCTCGGTATAATTGTCATATGTGCGATAAAGCAAATCGTTTACATACTGCAAGCGGTTTGCAGTTCCATTACCGGTCGGTACATTTGAAAAAGATTGGCGGTTTCTGCTCCAAATGCAATAAGGAGTACAAAGGTTTGCGTTCGTGGAAGAAACATGAACTAAAACACAAGAAAACTCGTGACTTCATCTGTGATATTTGTGGAAGAGGGTAAGTTATTTAAATGATAAAAGGGAATCAAAAGTGTCAGTTGTCGAGGAAGAAAATATATTCTTAGGTTTCCTATAGACAATGCGAGGAATAGCGTGGTAATATTTCTATTTGCGTTTCTTTTATTCGTTTCGGTGAATATCGTGTTTCAAACGACATCCTAGTTTAGCTTGCTAGTAGTCACCTGATCTGGCGATTTCGACGCTATATTTGAATTTTATTTATAACAAATATTCGCCTTTGACATTTTCGTTCCATTCTATTATCGAAGACTAAGATCATCATTAAAAAGTGCAGATTGTTAACAAAATGATAAGGGGGTGTAATAACCTATAGTTTTCCTTCTTTATTATTTTGTCGAACATTTCCAGATTCTTTTTCAAGTACCAAATAAGAGAGCACGTGATGGATCACTTGGACCTCAACAAGTACGTTTGTCATGAGTGTGGGAAAATATTTACGCGGTCCAAATATTTGAAAGTAAGATTCTTTTTTTTAGGATTAAAACTGTCGTTTTCGTTTCAGTTTTACATAAATTTAATTTATATTTCAAGATTGAGACTTTTGTTACATGTAGATTAGTGCATTTACCACATCTCTTCGATCTTAGTAGATCATAAATGATCGTATCTGATGTGAAAGCGAGACAATGATCACACTATAACGCGCCCTCTCGCTTGTACACTGTTGAAACTCTCTTCAAGTATGATTAATACAGTAATTTCCATCATATTTTTTTACTTTTGCCTGGAGGACTCCTTTATGCTATATTGTTTCGTAGATACATATGGACGGTGTTCACGCGAAAACGGGTTCAGTGAAATGTTCACATTGCAACAGAATTTTCAAAAGCAGTAAAACTTTGAGAGTTCATCTGAGTATAGTGCGGAGACCAAAAAAACTGAAATGTCAATATTGTCCCAAGGAGTTTTCGTCAGCTTGCTTCTTAAAAGACCACATGGTTATGCATAGTGATGCTCGACCATACTCCTGTCATATTTGTGGAGTAAGGTAGGATATTAATATTTTTGTTATTAAGTAACTCATTAAGAAATTCGAAAGTCTATCGTCCATTAAATATTTATTCTATCCTGTCTATAAAGTGGTTAAAAACTGTTTATGTTTATTCAAAACTGACAGTAGGTTACCAAATTCATAGTTTTATGTTTAATTGTAAAGCTTTTTCTATATTCCTTAAGTAAAATATGGTCGTGAGATTTTTCTGCTATGAAATTTTTATGGTAAAAAAACGGGTTACAAAATGTTTTCTCTGTTACAGTTACAAGGCAAAAAGCTTGCTGAAGGTCCATATTGTTACAAAACACACAGGTCTCAAGCTTCACAAATGTGATTTGTGCGCGAAATCTTTTGGTCGTCCTGAGCAGTTGAAAAGGCATTTGAGCGTGCACACTGGATGCAGGGCACACAAGTGTATGCAGTGTGACAGATCGTTCCATGAGAGGAAGTTGTTGCAGAAACATTACGAGTTACGTCACAAGATGGCGGATACAAATTAATAAACGACTACCGTCGATTATCGCTGTTTTATTTTTAAATTTTTAATATAGGATTCGGGGTTTGTAGGAATTGTTATTTGCTGTGCATGTTCTATAGTTTTTTGGATGCCGGAGGGTGGTATCTTTAATTAATTGATTAGGATCTCCATCTAAAGATAAACTTGTGGGAGACTACGGCATGCCCATAGAACTAAATAAACCGTTACCTATTTGCAGTTCCCAAAATAGGAACACAAATTGTTAAACTTGCACGGTTTTAGTTTTTCTATCCCACCAGATATTTTAAACCGGTTTGATATGTAAAGGTGCTTCCTTGCGTTACAAATATTTACATTAAAAACAGCTATAAAACTATTTTTCCATTCTCAGGTAGGCTTGTGCTTGCTTATTGCTTATTAGTATTTTAATAAAATTTTATTCTGTGTCAATAACAAAGAATACGGCTCTTTACTCTTCAACAAATAACTGTTCAAACTGTAAAGAAGGTACACAAGAAAATTCCCCTTAACTGAGCGCAAGAACAATTCATATTTAATTCACGACTTCCTACTTTACTAGGAAACGTCGCGTTCTTACAGCAAATCACTATTTTTGCTACAAGAAGAGCCGTGTTAGCAGTCTTGTCTACTTCGCTCCACGGGTCTGGAAAATTTCAATAACCTAATATTTTATGTCGGGGGAGCGCCCAACCTTTGCATACACTGTTATTGGTCCATTTTTTACGCATTTCCTCTCGTCCTCGCATTTATGCGAAGGGGAAAAAAGATAATCCATCACCGTCGGAGGCAGCGCGTCTCGTTAGCATAATGAATTAGTGGCTCATAGTCGTGACAGTTCGACGGTCCTCGCGATCGCGTCATGCCTGATTATGGCGGTAATTTGCTATCTTAGCGTTACAGTCATGTAAATTTATTAATAGTCCGTCGCAGAGATTGCTTTCTGCCTTTAGAAGTGACAGTTATGTTATTAGGAAGCCCATTATTTTAGATCGGGTTGCGAAATTGTTTTTGTATTGAAATGTAAGATGATCTTGGCCCTTTCATACTTTGACACATCTATCTAAGCTTTTACTTCTTGTTTATTATGTATGCGTATATAAACCTAATGGTGACAAGTAAAACACAAATAAACCAAACAACTCACCTATTAAACGTAATTTGAAATGACCCCGCTTTCCATTGAAATGTTTAACTAAATCAAATATTTAGGATAACAGTTTTGTACGTACACGAGCGGTTAGTTCGCGGTCGGCAGTGTTTTGTTACAGCTAAATAAGTGTTGATAGTTCACGTCGCGTGCTGCATGGCATCGCGCCAGCAGATACAACAGCCAATTCGTGCAGGGTGTAAACATTTTAAAGGAGCTCACATATTTTCTAGTTTAAACTTTTATTCGAACTCTCTGCAATATCTCTAAAAAGGTCCTATTTCCAGGTATGGATCTACAATATTCTCCACTCGGTCTTTGTTAATCCCATAATATTCTCCACTCGGTCTTTGTTTACCATTAAGCTAATTTCATCCACTTTCAATTCTCAGTGGAGTTTTTTAATTCTCCTAAAAGATCTGGATTGAGCGTTTTTACTTTTTTCATTTTAAGATTTACCTACCTAAATGATGACATCTGATTGCGAAACCTTTTACTCAGTAACCTTGAGGCCATATTTTTTCTTTCAATCGTAATGTAAATAAATGTAAAGACGTACCTACATTTATGTATGAATATTCTGATATCGTATCTATCAATCAATTTGGTAACAAATGACATCACGCCCGACGCTGCGCTGATGCTTGTCTTGAATGTGTAATGTGAACTCAGCGGAGTATATATTTCATAGAACCAAGGTACATAATCCTCGGAAATGACAGCAATGTCATCATTCGTTATTTTAACGCGAGAGAATTTAACTTTTGAATTAGTCATTCGATTTTTTGCCTGGAATAGGGAACAACAGATTTATAGGTATATGCTATCTGCTCCTTTAGATACACAGTAGTTATGGCAGGTTTCTAGTAAAATTTGGATTTAACCTAGACGTTGTCGTTTCAACAAAATGATACGCCTTCAGTGGTAACTTAAAGTGCTTTTTAAGGTGAAAAGCGCCTTTGATGTATAGCCTTCATCAAACTCTTGGCTGCGGGAGCACAGCTTGGCTTACAGATGGATACGACGAGGTATCCATGTAAGATCCCGGAAGATCGCGTCATAAATTACTCGTACTATAGTTGGGCTTTTAAATATTTAAAACTAGATAACATGGATGCCATATAACAGTTGTTTGGAATAGTGGTACATCAATAACTTGTACTACAGATAGTGAATCGTTGCAATTAATGTTTGTACGTGAAATACGGAAATTGTTATTTTAGTGCAGAGAGAAAGAGAGGAAGATACAAATCACCTAAGCACGTTTTACAGTTGTCTGTAAATTCCAGGTATGTTCCATTATTACAAGAATCTACACATCATCAGCATAGAAACTTGAGCACTAGACGAGTACCCGTATCTACCTGACGGACTTAATTTCATTAGATACATTTTCGGCGTAGATTAGATAGATATTCAATTTAAACAGTTATGTGGGTGTGAGGTACACGGGTGCCCAGACTCGTGCCAATTAACTTAGAAATGTGTGGGATATTAAATTAATTGCGTCTTGGAGCTAGGATTCTCGTAAACTTACCCGTCCTGCTGTGTTTAGCAGTTATAAAATAAATGCCGCTAAATTAGTTTTGAAACTAGATTAATTCTGCGGTATTCTCTAGTTTTATTGGGGACTGCTTCCCCAATAAAACTTACGTTTACGTTTAAATAAAAGTCTAAAAATAAATGTTTCTTTGTTTTGAATCGACGTGACACATACAACATTAAAAAAATAATTTAAATAGGTTGTTGAAGAAAATTTTCAAGTAACCGCCGAACAATTCACTAACGTCTGGACTTAATATTTATATTTACTTATATACAAATGTTAGCCAGTTACGGTAGGAGGAGGAAAGAATATTCCATTCATCAAAAGTTCTGGCTTGTTATTTATAAACATGCATCCATCAGGCAGAAGGTAATGTGTAGGTTTCTATGACGCAAGTTCAGAATATTAGAAACAAAGTAGTATTTGTGATCTCCATTGATATTTTTATCTCTTCTTTTCTTTTATGTTACAAAAGTATATGTGGAAAAAAAAACTATAATAAAGCTGCAAGTATCAAGGAAAAGTCCAGTTGTACGTTGGAAGTCCAGGTTAATTATAAAATGTATTTTAAGTAATTGTAAAAGAAACCAATCTAATAATATTTAAATCTCGACCTCTTAAAAGTATCAAAAGAATTTCAAAATATGATTCCTCATAATATTGTCTTTCATACCGCTTTATTCCGAAGCTGCCCTCATTTTTAAGATCGGTTGAGGCATTTTCCTCCCGTTTACAATCTGTATAATGCCCCATTACCATTACTGCAGGCTTCGGTATCAGATGTAAGTCAATTAAGGAGAGCGGGATTTAATGGCTTCCGTTGACAATTGATTACATCCCACGTTTGTTTTGCTTTCTGTATTTCTGACCATTGGTTGTAGGTACACACAGTATCGTAGGTAGGTAGGTATATACCCTTTTATAGTCTGATTACAGCTTTTGTTGTTGGTTATGGTATGAAGCAAAAATTACCCTATTATGTGCGAAATGTGGACTTTGAACAATTGCTGGTGATTAGTGAAATACAGGAAAAATCATTTTTTCTGGCTTATTATCCTGGAAAATGATGGCAGGTGTTTCCAAAAACCAGGAAAACTTTTCAATTCTGATCCTTACTCTTGGCTACCTAACTTTACAAGTATTTAGGTACACCTCAACAACTATATATCTATAGCCCAAAAACGAGTTGTATAGTTGATATTTCGAGCCTAAAATAAGTACCCCACGGCTGGGCAAGGCCACTTTTGTTCGACTTCCCACACTCAACGAGCGTTCGCTATATTTGTGCAACAGGTTAGTTATAATAATTGCCCTAGTTTTAAATAGGCTATCTATATCCAGGCTCTAATAAAATCAATTAAGTATATCAGATTGAAAGCAGGCGAGGTGAGAATGCCGCACTCTCCAAGTCTTGACCTATATTTCATGAATAACTTTCATCTTTAATGTTAGCCCAGGCACCTACCTACTTAGGTACGTAGGTATCTTTAAGCGTTTCTTACGTTTGTGTCCTCATAACATAACAATACTCAAATTATGTCCTTCAAACCAAGTACCTACCTAAGTACTGGCTTTCTAGTCTAAAGATTAGTTTTCTGTCTTCATATCTAAACTATTGTCCTCAAGCTCGTAGGTACATCTCGATACAAGTAATAAAAACCTTCGTCATAACATCAACATATCTCAAGCTCCCCAAGTCAAAATATTAAAAGTTCTTGGCAAAATATCAAGTCAGCGAAAAGTTTGAAAGCAAAGCGTTATGGTCCATACAATATCGGGCGTGGATACAAAACAGGGCCGTCTCACAGGGCATAACAATTCAATAGAATAAGGTAGCTAACCCCTAGTGGCGAATAAAGCTTTCAGCTTTTGCGATACAAAGGTCAGCATGGAAACGACTTTGGGCACCCTTAATATTGCGTATATAAATATCATTTTTAGTACGCCAGTATGTATGTTTAGATGTAGAGTTGTTATTGACTGGCGTGATGATCGTTTGTATGGTAACCAGTGAATAAGATACATTCTTATCGCCAAGCTTTGAAGGATGGCCGAACATTAACGTCGCGTCGCGTCTTCAAGTGTAGGGAATAAACGCAATGGTTTGTTTCGCGCAAAGTTCAGAAGCAGATTTTCAGATTAGTACCTACCGTCAATATAACGAATTCCCGACGATGGAAACACTAATTTTAGAAATTTAAATAGTTTAGTAATTGAGTTTTGATTTTTAATTACCGAGACAACTTCAAGCTAAAATGCATAATGAGCGACAAAAAATTCCCGCTCAAAAAGAGCTTGCTCGTGAAGACTGGTAGGGCATTTTTCATCATCTTCGTTTTCTTCGTATAACATCCCTACTCCATCAAAATGTCCATACATTGAGAATTCGTGGATACAAGTCGCAAGTTTAATAGCCATGCAACACTTTTGCCAAAGGGCTAAATGTTAAAATATGCTTGAATATCTGAAGCAAATCTGTAATGCTTTCAACAGTTTTCATATTATGTAGTCGCCTTAATGTTGACGACATAAGCTTTCGCGTTAAGATTCTATTATCACTTAATCTTACTACTTAAGTATAAGATGGCTTTAAATATTAAATGACTTCTTAAAACATCCATTTAAAATTTAAATATTCACGTAGGTGTTCTTTTAACTGGCAGTTTCTTCTTAAAAATATATATAATTATTATCGAGGCAATTTTGACTAGTACTACATAATCTGAAGCGCATAGTTAGTAAAACTTACCGAACTGATTCGGAATTATTTATTAGACAACATTATTCAATTGTTTATTTTTTATGTCACTGGTGCATAGGGTTAGTTATGACGAACAGCAACAATAAAGCAATCTCCTTAGTTATTAAACAAGCAATAACCAGAGGCTTTGTTCTTTCAGAGTCGAGTCGTTTTAATCACCACTAGTTTGTCACAATGGATGAATCAGTTTTTATTTTATATTCTAACTTTGTGGGAATAAAACAAAGATTTGTTATAATTTTTTATTGAATGTAATATAGCGCAACTATTGTTATAAATATTTATTTGTGGACCAATTTCCAACAAATCTATAAGCAATTTCGTTTTTGATGCACACGCATGAGGTGATTCGAATATATTGCCGCCAAATGCCAGCTCCACTCGCCCACGCGTCACTCCTGAAACGAATGGGATTTTCCACATACTTATGTATAGAACGACCAATATAAATTGATCCCTCTGAAGTATGCTCAGAAATATCGTCTTTTCCTTCTTATTTTTTCGCTTATGTATTTTGCATCTCGCTCGCTTTATGAAATGTCCAACTTCAGACAGATCATGTTTTTTTTAAAGTGTTGGTATGTACGAAAATAATGGGCTAAAAATGTATTGGCCTATCTGGAAGAAGTTTCTTGGATTTTGATTATCGTCAATCTAAATCGTATGATAGCTATAATTGGGTACGTAAGTGGCTGGTTTAAACGGGGGTAGATTCCAGTAATGTTTAAAAATACGCTGTGTAGAAGATCCTATCTTTACTTATTTATTCGCCATAGCTAGTAAAATTTTATACAGCTTTGTTAAATGTTGAATTCTCATTTTCCTCCTAAAATTTCCAGAAATTGCAATTGGCTACCTGGTTTCAGTTGAGGCATCTAATTAACTAAATTATTAATCACTAGCTATATTGATAGGTCTTTCGGAAACCGGTTACGTTAAAAATGACAGCCAACCTTCTCATCTGTACATTCTTCACCAATTCGTCCTTAAAAGTACATACAACGTTTTACCACAGCACAATAATCTGGCAACGAAACATCCAAATTTCTTAAGAAATACGTTAAACGATTGTTCGAATGTCTGAGCTAGCGGCTATTTACCTCGGCTTCAGAGAGTACGTTATATCCTGTAGTCGAACGGAATAGCGTCCGTTTGGAAAGCACCGAACTTGGCTATTACAGCATTGATTGTGGACGTCTCTAGGGGCGATACAAAACTGGTGTGGGAAGCAAAGATATTGATAAAATAACGTTTTATGTTCACACGTTTAGCGTTTCGGAGATCAGGATTGTTTGAGAAATGCTTTTAAAAAGGTTTTTCTAGGTTCAAAACGTTCAATTAAATATCTATGGAGTTGTAATTAGTAGCTACAAAAGATCGTGTAGCTAAAAAAATACAGCTTGAAAAGCCCACTTGCTTACGATGGATAATGTAGGAAAATATCTAGTCATATATAAAAAATAGAGAAATACAAATATATAGACTTATAAAAATAAGTAGATACAACTTAATAAGTGATAAACTTGTGTCATCAGAAAATGCACTTAATTATTAGGAGACTCCTTACAATCAGAAAAAAAGCGCATATTTTCAGAAACCGTGTTTACAAAAAACGTTTACTACATTATAAATCAATACCACCAACTTATACATGCATTAAAATCAACCCAATGTTTTACATCATAAAGCAAAATATTCCCGAAGTAAAGCTGCAAAGTATACAAACTACCAGAATGTAAGCAAAAACGGCTTACAGTTCTGCAAAGCGTTTTACATACGAACGACAAACATAATATTCCACATTCATACCTACATAATATATTTATAACTTTAGTTGAGCTTCAAATAAGCACATTTGGAAGCATTAGGTATGGTTAAGGCGTTTTTACGTCGAGTCGATCGTGTCTTGAATCTTAACGGAATATTGGCTAAAAGTTTCGAGCTTACATAAAACCTCTTTCGAACCATAAACGATATTACTTACGGGGAAAACATCTAAAATAATATCTATGCGATATAAAGTAACAGTTTGGTGTTGTGGCTTTGAGTGGCGACTCGTTGTAAGTTTTACTTTTAGACCGTGTTTTATTTTAGTGGTCGTTTGAAAATATTTGTAAACAGACGTATTGTTTACTCTTGGCGATAAATTAAATCTTTGAATGCTGAAATAAAAAATTAACCGTTTAAGTGCGAGTTACACTAGCGACACGGGGATTCCGCACAAATAGGACAAATAAAAACATCAACTTTCGTCTGAATGACCGTATAGCATATAATGTGATAGCGGCAAAAGAATACATCATCTCAAAAAAATGTCCAGCTATCTCGGTTCATGAGATACAGCCTGCAGCCTGGTGACAGATAGTAGTTCCTCAGCAATAGAGTTCTGTTGTTAAATTTCTTTGGCTATAAATAATACCTACTAAACAAAGATTTGATTTCTTCGCACAGGAATTTGTGCCAAACGTTAGTATTTTGTCCAAATGATGACTTGGCTAACACAACTTGTGGCCTATTTAAATGGAGGTTGAATGAATTTGATATTTGCCTGGTCACAGCTTCTCGAATAATTTCCCGTTTAGTTACCTATAGAAATGAATATGCTTCAGTACTCAAATCATTTTAGACGGATAATAATCTGTTTTATGCTATGCTATTATGGTATTAATAGCCTGGTCCATAATACATAGTTAATATTGGCCTGTCCTAAGCAAACATTGTAGCTTGTTCATTGATAGTCAATGGCTACGTTAAATACATTTATGTCACACTTAATGAAGATCTAAGTAGTTGTTTTGTGTAAAAACTAATGTTATTTATACATCCTTTTGTTTAGCTCTACCTATCGCGTGGTCTCTCATAAAATCTTGCGAATTAAATTTAACCCATTTTCCAGATTCCGATTGATCTGAAATTTTGCATGCATGTATGATGCGCGACCATCTAATGCAATGTTACCATGATATATTATGAAGCAAATTTCAGATCGGAATTTATAAGAGGTCAGTTATGAATCATCTAGTTTGGATTGTTTTGACGAGTCTTTGGTCCCAAATAAAGTAAACACGCTTGTTCTTTATTAATTCCTGTTTAAAGTCTGGCATTTAAGCCTAGGTAATAACCATTGATTGCTCTATAAACTACATCGTTAAAAAGCCTTAACAAACGATACAAATAATTTTACACTAATGGAGTATTTAACTATTTACATATAGATTCGTGTGGTTACTTATTTAATTGTTACCTTTTTATTGTAACGTGTTTTGATTGTATTACAATGTGCATTATTAGTATTACAATTAAAACATTTTTACAGACCTTTTTTTCGCCTCGATTGGCAGTCCCAGTTCCCTGGCCTATTTTTCAGACCACCTTCTTCTTCTTCCAGACAATCTCCTTTGAAAAATCGTAATAAAAGGGAGAAAATAGAAAAAAAAAAACATTATTAATGGGAAAACCAGAGAAAGAAAAACTTTACGCCGGATAATCAGTATTTAACACCTATCTAAAATGATTTTATGCAGATCAAGTCAGTTTTCCAGCTGAATGTCCAATGTGATTATTATCTAATGTGTAAATGACGGTATTTGCATATTCATCAATGAGTGAAAATTAGGTGGTAACAAGACCTTAGGTAGGTATAGGTTTGTTTTTCATGTAACAATGCCTCGTTTTCGACGTGGCGGGTCACGATTTCAATTCCCAGACGTGCTTTTGTTTTATTTGAAAATGTTTTTGTTTTTGAACCGTGTTTAATCTGTACATACTGATACACGTACTTTATAACGAATGTAAAGCAGAAAAAAAAATGTGGTTTCTAGGGCTATTTCAATGGTGGTTAGTTATTAATTTTTACAGACAGTTATTTTTCTGAATTTCGGAAGGAAAGCAGTTTTAGTAAAACCTGTCCCTGAGGGTAGTAAATGATGTGGATGTGGACTATATCGTATACTGATAGATGAAAGACAGTTAAACAAGTAAAAAAGCAAAATTTTAGTGATGAATTCTTGTTCGAAAATACTTTATTAATATATTACTGGTAAAAATAAAATTTAGAAATCCATGAACACAAATCAAATAAATTGAATTTATCCGTTTGTCTGTTGAAGTAACTTTCCTGAAAACAGGAATACAAATGTTGGATGCATAATCTGAAGTTGGTAATCCAATTAACGCGGTTAGTTGAGACTTTGTTGTTACGTATTTTTAACTCCGTTCGACTGTCCTTGTTAATATTTGTTATTTTTATATTCGTATTGTTTTTTCATTTTAGTTTATTTCATAACGAATCCAATAAGTATCGCGTTTGAATGAAAACTATTTTATTTTTATGGCGCGTCTAAAAAACTCATACAGGTAATCAATTTATTAAATATATTAACTTTGGGTTTGCTCTTCGATAACTATAGACTGATTATATTATTTGAAAGAATGGATAATGGTCTATAATATTTTGTCAATGTATTCTAGTAGTATTGTTTAAGTTTTTTTATTATTTTGAAAAGTATTTAAGGATAACGATGATTTCGCGATATCATCATTATCAGCCTAGCCTTTTCCCAACTGTCCGGATCAGCTTGAAGTTTAACCGGAAGCAGCTTTATTCCATTGTTTAACAAGGACTGAGTGCTCATCTGACCTCTTAAACCCAGTAATCTGGGCAACACGGTAAGACTAGTAAACTGGTTTTCAGAATTTCTAGCTTCTAACTACGTAACGACTGTCAAAGGTGTAATTATGACAGCCGGGACGCACACTTTAACATGCCTTCCGAAAAATGGAAGACCTGTTGGATTTAATGATATTAATCTTCTTAATACCATTATAAGTATAGGTTTGCATACACAAATATACCTTACACACACAGAGACAGACACACATACCGTTAACATCTGACTTTTGACGTCATTCCTTTATTTGTGTTACGTCAAAGCAATCAGTATGGTTGGAAGCTTCCAATATTATTCTAACATTAATTTACACGTGGGTTGGAAATCATATGAACCGACTGACGTAGTTGCTATGTGAGTTTTGTTATACGCTCTGACAGAAATTTGGTCCCTCTTGGCAATTTGAACTAAGACTTACGCAGGGGTTACTAAATACACAAACCTGGTGGTGTCTGGTAAGGGTCTATCTTTATCAAATCGTTCAAATGAATGACCTTGATTTCTGATCCAAATGGCTGACAATTACTAGTCATATATGGAGGCAGTTTAAAAGCAGTATATATCACTTCTCTTTTGGGAATAAAACCAAAAAAATGTTGTTCAGTTCTGAAACAACTGGCCCGTTACCAAGTTTATATTGAGGCTGATTGTCCATGATGTACGCGTATAAGTAAACAATGTCTCCGGGGACAGTTATTTTCATGCTTTCCTTTTTTAAATAGGATCTGTAACACCTGAATGTATGGTATTAATACTATTTATTACGTTTAAATTGGTTTGAAATTCATAGATAAAAAAAATTTTGATGGCTATCAGTTTTTAAGGCATCCTAGCATCCTTTTGCACCTTCCGTTTTTTTACACTCATGGCAGAAAGAGACTTACCAAACTAAGAAGATTTTTAAAAAAGTATTTTGAATTGCCATAAACACTACTTTCCCCACAAAACAAATCAAATTACTCTCAAAACTCAATCTAAAACAAAACACAATCATCTTGGAAAACGATAAAGGCCAATAATGTGTAACATCATAGCGCTTATTATGAGCACGTTGAGCGTCCAGCCGAGCGAAACTTTAGCCGTTACGGCCCCTATTGTCTCCTGAGGAAATTGAACTGCACCGGAGGACGCCGGCCCGATTTAAATCTATGTAATTAGTTGCCAGTGTAGAGTCAAGTGATCAGTAATAAAATTGGTTATATGTTTTTTTTTAAAGCGAGTTTTGATGCTTCCGTGTAAGCAATTTATTACTTCTATAGTTTATCATTATTTAAACATGACAAATTGCAAGTGTCCGTTTTTGTTCAGCTTTTAAATTTTAGTTAAAAACTCTGTATTCGTAGATTTAAAATTAAATCTTATATACTAACAAAATTGATGTCCGACTTATGGCAATATTCATCTTCTACGTTGGTCCACAAAACCCAGACGTCCTTGAGCCAAACACAATCTTCGATAAATTATAAATCACTGCATAGATAATTCAAGCATTTTATTAGATAATCCGAAACCATAATAACTTCATCTCCTATAACAAAATCCTTTAATTACAAAACTCTAATTAACCTCTCTGCTTACTGAGCTACTATAAACCTACAAACATAATTACGCAAACGTAAAAGTTTAAATTAACTCCATAACTTTTTTACTTCTATATCAAATGGATTTGTTATGGAGTTTCAAAGATTTCGCCATGTTTCCCGTTACCATGTAATAATTTTGCCATGAATATTTTGGTCGCGCCGTTAACGTTTTTACACTGCACATTATGATGGTAGCTCATAACCGCTTGGTCCTATGCATACTGATGAATGGAAGCTGAACTGGTGGGACAAGGCGAGGATAACATTTTGTTTTATTTTTATTTTTATAAACATTGAAGGGATATGTTTTTGTATTGTGTAAGAGCATGATCGATTATCGTTTCATATTTTATTTAACTGTCTACATTTATTTTACCACAACATGACTTAAACAAAGTAAAAAACATGAAAAGGAAATATTGAAAAATAAATACGAAAAATTAATCGAGTTTTTTTTTGTTTATTACATTTAAACTAAAACAAACTTCAAACCCAATCCAAATATGATTACCTTGTGTTGACCCAAATTGAACAATATTTCGCCTTAAATGCAGACTTAGAAGTTGCGACGTAACTGCGAGCATTGCTGCAACTACGTAATAAACTCAATACTCTATTGTTGCCCGCGGTTAAAGATATTTGAAGATAACTGTATTAGTTCGTGTCTGTATTTTATAGCTTAAGTTGAGTTCAAGTGTTGGTACGTTTTCTAAGTAATCACTTAGAGAGTTTTCGTTAAGACACTTGTAGGTTTAAACTGTCAAATCTTCACAAGCTTCTTTGGGCAGAGCTTTTTTGTTTGTAAATCCAATGAGGTTATGGGGTTTCCTAAGCAAAGCCATGCTGTTAATAAAACAGTAAACCGCGCTCCTCGCGTTTGGTCAGTAGACGAGTGACCAACACTTTTTCGAGTCTTGAAAGTTATTTTTATGACATGTGTTTTGATTTCAATTCACTCAGACAGTTTCACTATTGTTATATCTGAAAAGGCTGTAAATTGACTAAGTAAGCTGAGAAAACGTTTAAAAAGAAGACTTAAAAGACGTAAAAGGTTTTACAACAGGTGCTCCTTCGCCTTTATTATAAAATAATCATAATTGTAACTTCCAACCCAAAACATGAATTCCACAGACGTTTAATTAACTTCATTAGCATATAACGTAGTTTCAGAAGGCTCTATAAATATAATCCGTAATAAATTTCTCGCTCGCGATACTTATTCAAGTAATCTACAAGTAAATCTTACTTGTTAAGTAGGCGAATGTCTCAGAGATACTGCTTATCGTATTCAAATAGGCCTCGATGCCTAAATGTGGCCTCTAAGTCTTCGTGACTCAGTATCTAGATTGTAATAGGCCTAATGTAGAGTTAAGGAAAGTTTTCAATTGTTTTAAAATGGCTTTTTTTCGTTCTTTTTACATTGAAATAGGCTCATACCGGAAAGAAAGAGATAAAAAGCAAAGCCCGTGTATATGGAATAAGGAGTGGATTTTGTAGATTAATAATTATTTTAACAAACAATTTAATGTCATTTACATGATGTAGAAGAGATAAGTATAAAAAGGTAAAAAACCAGCTTCTAAATGAAGTAGACACTTATTCTGAGCTAAATATTACAGTTTTTAAAACGGTCGTCTGAAATCAATATTAACTTAGATGTTAAGTCACCCATTGGACATTGTAGAGTCGTAAATAATAGCAGTGAGCAATATCTTAAACAAAGTAAGTACGTAGAGATACATTTAGTACGTATACATACATCGCAGAATCCCTCCTACGTTCGAATCAAAACCAGTATTTTATTGGTAGGCTTTCCTCATAAAATATATGACCATAAAATATGTTGCAAAAGTTTCAAGTTTAAGTATCAATAACACACAAAGTGAGTAAGTAAAAATACTCGTGTTCGGTATTACGTATTTTGAAAATAGGAAGCTACAGCAAAATTTTGCAGTAGAGTAATAAACAACAAATTAGCAAAATTAAAACCAATTCTTGCACTTTTCGTCGTGTACTGTTTTGACATTGCTTTGCGGTTGCAAGATACGTAATGAAGAAATAAGTACTTTCCAAAGTGTTTCATCATTATCTTAATAATAGCTCAGCATGAAACTGCCTTAGAGGTATAAATTACACAGTTAATAGATTGCTCACGCGATCCTCGAACTTCTGTTCCGTGTGTGAAAGTGCGTAGTCCGTGATGCTGGGTTGCCAGCGTGTATCTTATTTTATGTAGGTATTTTAATATACAACAAACTATACAGGGTTAATTTTCAATGATCAGCCAAATTTCATCAGGCCTGTAATGTGATGTAAATGATGATGATAATGAGTGAATATAAATGTAAAATTAATGTGAAATGTTTCTATAGAATAATTTAATCTCTAAAATAAATTGTTTTTAAAAGAAAACTTCAATTCTTAGGTATATTGGAACAATTTTATTACTTTGAATAACAAGTATTTTTTACATCTTTTCTCTGGTATTTTACGAACTACTTCGAGTTTGTGAAATATGAGAATGGGTAGACACGTAAATAGCAAGTATTTTTCTTGAAAATTAAATCACATACTTTAGATTCAATAAACTCCACGTTCATATTTGAAAAGAAAATTGTTTTCTCTGAAATGACATTGCATAGGTATAGGTTGTTCATTTTTTAAGTTAAAAATTGTTTATCAGCCAATTATTTTAGTAAAATGTAGTTTTTATCCTTCAACTCTTTAAAATAAATGGAAATCAATTTAAATATGGCAACACACATGTTTGAGTATCGACGCGGCTACTCCCTTTTTTCACGAAACGATTTCAGCGTGGTAGGTACATGTACAGTTAGCAAAAAAGTCCGATAACACAGATTATTTCAAAGTGCCAATAACATGTACGAATCGATGTTTAGTAGATGTGTTTTTAGTATACATAAGTCAAGTTTATTTTTTTACCTAATAACACCAAATCTGAATGTATTAACCGGCTTTAAAAGATGCTGACCGTACTTTCTGGGTAAGTGTGCACATAAACAATTTATTTATTACATACTTTGTTCTATAACCAGCAATATTCTATGATATTTTATTAGACAACCGCTTCATTTTAGTTTCAAATATTTTACAAAGTTTCTAAGTCTTATGAATATGAATTGTTTCGTTGTTC
This sequence comes from Trichoplusia ni, assembly GCF_003590095.1. Taxonomy (NCBI): domain Eukaryota; kingdom Metazoa; phylum Arthropoda; class Insecta; order Lepidoptera; family Noctuidae; genus Trichoplusia; species Trichoplusia ni. Next base: position 9,419,886 of record NC_039486.1, on the reverse strand, counting down.
CTCTATCCGATCGTTTACTTTAATTGATTTAACTTTGTATAATATTCATCAAATTGTATTCTGACTAAGTTTTCGATAACAAGAAAAATATATTGAATATATTTTTTTTATTAACGTCATGAGTTCGTTAGCTTTTAAAAAATTGAAATAATGGTCCTTTGAGCCGACATTTTCAATTCGACTTATAACTAAATACCGAGGATTCGTGTTATGAAAACTTTCTAATTATATTGAAATTGAGTAAAAATACATGGTGGTGATCATAAAATCGAGCCGTCCTTCAATTTAACATGCCATTAATTTTATCGGACCGTATCAGATGAAACCAAAAAAAAAATCGAATACTCCTCACATAATGGACGAGGTTTTGATATATTAATTGCTTTTTAGCATCGGGTAAATACTTGATTCAGTCAGGGTTTTGAAATATGACTGGTATTTGCAAGAATTTGTACCTTTTTAATGAAAAATTGAATAAAAAGTTCAGAAAAGGGGTTAATTCTGATTTCCTACATTTTATCCCCAAAATATAATAACAATTACAATTAACATAACTGTAAAACAATATGAGCTATAATATACATCTAAAGGCAAGGTTTCACTAAAAAAATCGGGTAAAATCATAATTCGTCCTTCACCTCTCGACATTGAAGTTTATTTTTAAACAAGTGGCTATCCGCCATTTTTTGGTCCTTCGAGCCGGATGCTCTAACGTTTTCATTAGAGTCTATAACACTCAACACAACCCGTAACGCCGGCGACAGTCTTTTCATAAAGATACAGTATTACTCTATAAAGCGGCTCGTAACAATGTTATGACAGATGGTCTTCAGAAAATGTTTATCTTTTATAACTAGTGTTTATGGATGTAAGGCTCAGAGGAAATTTGTAAAGGTCATTAAATCTAATTGTAATGAAGGTGGTAAGAGTCGTATCTTTTGCTTTGAAGGTTAATATAGTTGATTTAAGTAAATTTTTTCTTCTTTCTTTCACAGAGCTTTATACATCGTTAAGAGTGTTTTCACAATGGATAAATGTCTTATAGCAGGGATTGTCCTGGGTATTTTATTGGAGCCTGTCGGACACAGCAAAACTAGTTGAGGGCTCGTTTTGGACTTCATTTGCATTAAATGTGTGTTTTAGAAGATAAAAAATAATGGTAAATTTATGAGGATAATAATATTGTTTATTTTACTGAAAGGACCAAAAGTTAAGTCACTATGGCAAACTAAAGTGTTACTAGTAATAAGTATATCTTTGTAAAAGATAATAGGCTTAGCAATCCTTTTAAAATAAACATAAACAGTTTATACCGATTCTAAAACAGTAAAATGTGTGGGATGGTAAAACGTTCTTAACCTTTCCCATCTTTAAGAACAACACTACGTTCCTAGGAAAGTATTTGCAAGATTCTGCATGTTATCACAACTGCCCACATCGTTTTAAATGTCAGGGGTGCGTTATGAAAAGTTATCGCTATTTACTTCGATTAAGTAAAAGAGACAGTGCTATAGGTCCATCCCTGTCTGACAGTAAAATTAATATTGATGATACGGTAGCTAAGAGGTAGTTTGAGGGTTGGGCTCTTTACACCCCCACTCCTCAAGAAGAAGTCAAAAAGGACAATGGCTTGCCAGAATGACGTAGAACATGCGCGGGTGATCCCGTGATTCCTCAACTGTCTTTCGCTATTGTAGTGGGTGTTTTTAGTCGGCGAGAGTCCTAAATATCCCCATGCAGTACCCTTGGTGTAAACAGAAGTCATTAGCTTTCGTCGTCCACGGACAACAGTAAAAAAAAGATGAGTGGTAGTTTAAATTTTGAAAACTGAATATGTATATTACTACTATACACATATAGGAATACATTTCGTGATAACTTAGTGCTGAACCCGTTAAATGCGGCACATAATTCTAGTCAAAATATTATTTTAAATTTGCTTACCTTAAGCTTATTTAAACGAGACTTTAAAATATCACATTAAAAATAATTGCAGGAATTATGCCCTGTTACCTAAATAATAAAAGTCCAATCATCTTACCTCTAGACCACCAGAAAATTTCAGGAAACTAAAACGATCGCTTCTATTTGGAATCCGGCTCACAGTCTCGCAAAGGTATTATTACATTTTCCGTACAGATTGGATGAAGAATTGCTTCAGTGCAGAAATATTTTCAATAAAATTGTTTTAAGACAGCTGAAATTACTATTACATACTCTTGGAGGTAGTAGGGTTTTCCTGTGCTTAAGAAATTCAGCCTTCGTTTTATGAGAATAATTATTTGCTCGAGAGTAGTAAAAACGTATAGACATGGATTCTGGAATGTTTTCTGGAAGGCCAGAATATAACTTAAAGAGATAGGTGATATTTCAATTATCGTTTAGAATGTATTACGATTACTTACTTGAGAAATTTGTCACATGCATAAATTACTTATACACCTGATGGCCTACGAACTACGAAACTACTACGAAACTAACTACGAAAGAGATACTCATACAAATATGAAAACTAATAGTTTCCTCAATAAACACGACATTCCAAAGATCTCAATAACAGAATAATCGTCAAGCCTCCTCACGTTCCCCGAAAGGCCAACTATTGACGCTTGAATTTGTAAAGATATTTCTTTGGCTGCTCTTGATAGAGATTGATTGCGCGTCGCTTATTGAATGCCGTTCTCTACGATTGTTTGACACGAAATAATGTCCTATTTTAATGCTTTGTTGCTGCTCTATTTATAAACAGATGCAGAATTTAAGGTAGTTTGCGTAATTATGTTCTGAATATTTTTATAATAACTATCGTGAGACTGATTCATTATTCAATGATGTGACGGTTTACTCACGCGTATTTATCGGGGTAGCCCGACTAGTTTCGGACCCAACCGGAGTCCTTAATCATGAGCAGACGCGGCGGGATCGCAAGTCGAACTGACGTCAGCGGCCGCGCATCTCGCTGCGTAGCGTACTGGCTGAGTCAGTGCATACTATGCTGACCGCGTCGCTCTCCAGGCTTGGCTTCATATGACATAACGCAGCATTCAGTGCTGGTTTCCACGCTGCCGGCAGTGTCCATCCACGGTCTCTGTTGAAATTCGGGTGACGGCTGATTTCTATAGCCTCCCGTACTTTTCGCGGCACGAAGTATTTCTCCTTCGCTAGTACGGAGGCTTTGTCGAAACGTATGTAGTGTGCCGTCCCCGCATTACACACATGTTCTGCCTCTGCCGACTTGTCGGTGTCCATGTTCTTCATGCTGCGTATGTGTTCGCCCAGTCTGGTTGCTACATTACGCCGGGTTTCCCCAATGTAGCTCAGGCCGCAGTCGCACGGTATTTTGTATACTCCCGGGAAGTCTAAAGGATCCTTGTCCTTGGGAGAGCGGATCATCTGTCGCAGTTGTCCGGGTGGCCGATAGATCGTCTTGATGCTATACGGGAGGCTATAGAAATCAGCCGACACCCGAATTTTAACAGAGACCGTGGATGGACACTGCCGGCAGCGTGGAAACCAGCACTGAATGCTGCGTTATGTCATATGAAGCCAAGCCTGGAGAGCGACGCGGTCAGCATAGTATGCACTGACTCAGTCAGTACGGGAGCACGGACGATGCCAATGACGACAGCAGACCCCCCACCCGCGCCACCGGCGGCGCCGGCCCCACCGCCGCTCACGGCGCGGGCGCGGCGCTACGCAGCGAGATGCGCGGCCGCTGACGTCAGTTCGACTCGCGATCCCGCCGCGTCTGCTCATGATTAAGGACTCCGGTTGGGTCCGAAACTAGTCGGGCTACCCCGATAAATACGCGTGAGTAAACCGTCACATCATTGAATATGTTCTGAATACTTTACTTTGCTTTTAAAGTATAACATCGTGTGAAGAAGTTCTTAATATAAAATGAGTTGAATAGGACTGGTGGGGAAAATAGAGACAGATTTTGCAAAAGAATTACTTAACTCTGTTTGGTTGAAAATAGCTTTCGAATATTTTTCATAATTTATTAGCTTTTTCTGTAAAATATTTTGTCAAACGTTCCAAATTCCTTTTCTATTTACCCCGCCAGGTGAATTATGTCCGAAAAACGAGGTGATTGAGGTGAAGTGAGGATTACGCCTCATTTTTCGGTATCTTGTAAGGAGTCCTTGATTTTTTTTCTTGGCCTATGGGTATCTCACAGCCCAGTGCCCTTAAATACACTGAGTGCTAAATTTGTAAATCCTCTGTTAACTTCTGCATAACTAAACTTTGTAGCTATTCTACTCTTTCTCTTGGAATTATCTCATACTACTAATCAGCCGATGTTAAAAGTCGACGTCAAAGTCAATCGCTGTAGTCTAATTTTATTTTAACCATAACACCTTCCGTGTATCAGGTGTTTTTCGTCGTCGCAAGTCGTAAATGTCTATATCGAAGGTTACTGCTGCACTTACTCGAAGATACCCAATCGAGTGATAAGCCGCCTTTTCTCAAGTCCACAAAACACTGAATGTTATCGCAATAGACGGAATTCGCTGTTTTATATTAGAAGTATTAGTACGAGTTACATTAGATTTTGATAGTTTTCATGGTAGGTAAAATTGGATTATGTAGCATTACAAAAACGTTGATATGCTTAAATTTATAGAAACCTATATAAATAAAAGGAAAAACGGAACCCAGTCCACTGCCTGCTCATTTTTTCGTCTGTCCGTCCATCAGTCACCAGGCTGTATCACATGAACCGTAATAGACAGTCCGTTGAAATTTTGACACATAATGTTATGTGATTCCTCTATAACAAAAAATATTACTTAAAATGTATGTCAAGGTAGAGCAATTACGATTGCTACCTTCATAAATTTCTTGGTAGACGACTGATAATCAGTGTCGCTATTTCGACTCACACTTGACCGGATTTAAGTTTTATGTACTAAATAAACTCTTTCAAAATAAATAAATGTACTTTACAATTAATTATAACTTCGTAATATCCATTAATAGGTTTTTTAATTGGATTCCGTGATAAGTTTAACTCATAAGCTTCGTTAAGCCATCGCAGCTGACTTGACAAATTCCGCTGATGTCTGCCTTGATAAATTTATGGCTTTGTGCGATGAAATATTATTTATAAGTTGCTGTTACCATGAGCATGTATATTATATAATATGCATGGCATAGGTTATTTATTTATATTTTCACTTATTAGTTATTAGGTACCTTAATTGTAGTGGTTTAACACCCTGAATTAGAGTGTATTTTTTTACAGGTCTTCCGCTTTAAGGAATTAATACCTTGGGTCACGGTATCACCAAAATTCAAGTTAAGTCATACAAGACAAGGACACAGGACAAGCATGCGTGAATCACACGCATATAAGTTCTAGTACCATATAAAATGAATATTATCATGATCTTTTTAATATTAATATTTCATAAACTATCATAATTTATCGAAGCGTATGCTATAAACTTTAATGTTTATTGCTAAGTGCTTATAAAAGCCTATTTTTTGCATGAAAGAACAAATATTATTTGTCTCAGTATTATGAAAAACTAGAAGTTAGGCTTGGCTTTAGAAAGCTTGAAAATGTGAAACATAAAAAAGTGTATTCATAGCTTTAATTTATAGATAGTCGCCAAAGTAAAGAATGGCTACCTATTTAACACTTTAAATGGCAACTGGTTAGTGGGAAAATTAAAAATTTCGCTTTATTATAGCAACAATAGATAAGAATATTTTTTTTGTAAGACAAAATGCTAATAATTTAATAGAAAATATTGTTGCAAAACAAGTTTATTTTAAAATGTGTATATTTATAATCCATGAACATTTGCTGTGCCCTAACAGTGTCCATTATACTGTACCTGGCTTTAAGCCTCTTTGACATGTAGTGTAACATTATGGAATGCAAATAAATATAATATATGAATATGAGATTAATAACAGAAAAATCAGGATCCTGATATAATAACAATACTGCAGAAAACTATATTATTTCTAATTTTTTAACAAGCAATTCTAAATTTTACAAAATCAAAACCTACAGAACATAATATAAAGTCAAACATGATTTCAGGTAAAAATTAAATTAAATTTATTTCAGACAAAAATCTTTAAACTATCTACTTTACTCCTGCCCCGACCAAGCTTCTTTCACTGTTAAAACAATGGCCGATCTTCGTAATTTAAACTCCTTTCTCAAAGGAATCAATAGGTTAATCTAGTGCAGTTATCGCACCGCAGTGAGCTGTATGTCAATTAAAGCTACGCAGCTGGCTCCTCTTTGCTGAGGTAATTTTGTAGATGCACACATAAATCTACGAGACTCAATCAAGTATTAATGATGATGGAACGGTCTTGGGTTTAATTATAAATTTATTGTGGTTTACTCCAATATCACTTACATTGGACATTTTTTTTATAGTGTTACTAGTGATTTTTTAGTGCTTTTATTCGTTTTGTATTTTATTTGGACATATTATTAATATATATGTTATTTTATTTCCGATTATTAGGTAGCAAAAACAATTATATACGAGCAAGACGTAATGTGTTAACATGTTTGCAATAAAAGCCAACGTAGCATATCTGCTACGTAACAATCTATCGCCTACGTGTAACGTAGCCGTATCGTAGCGATCGTAGCGGAAACTGACAGCTGTTGCTACGGCGTTATCATCCTTTATTATAGCGAATATTGCGTTTGAAGTATCAAACGATATTAACGAAGTAAAAATAAACCTACTTATTTTTGTTGTGATATGTTGGACATTAAGATTGTGTTCAATTCGTTTCTTTTATACTTTAATTTTATTTTACTTAAATTTCCACTTGTTCAACAAAATTCATAGATTAATATTTCATTACCTTGATATAAAAATACAAGGTGTTGAAAAGTTTGAAAAGTTATTTAAAATAATTTGTTTGTAAGATTTTTAAGGTTTTATCTATGTTGCTGTGCCTTAAAAGAGTCCATAACTGTACTATAGCTCTAAGTCTAATTTGCAACACCCGTATCACATTACGGTATGCAAATAAATGAATATGAATATGAAAAATAAAACATCCAACAAATATTAAACACAGTACAAAAACAGCGTCTTATCTATTGTTACAGCGAAACCTGAAAATTCATTAGCTAACGGTACACGACACTAAAGTTTTACAATAAATCAATTTTAAGTACGCCCCCACCGATATTTCACGTAACTCACCTATAATACGAAAGTTCTGAATGTTTACGGAAACTAAGCGAAGTTTATCTTTAGGGAAACTTGAGATTTTGTAAGTCTGTGCTCCTGGTAGGGTTGGGGGGAAATGAGACGAGGAGCATTATTCTTTTGTATTTTGTCATATTTTTTGCTGATTTTCGAAAAAAAATGTGAGATAGAGTTAGAGACGATTGTGATAATCGTAGTATACTATTATGGTAAAATACAGAATATTTATTTTGTAAACTTTAAAAATCAACTGTCCATATACATAAATAACGCAAATGCATCATTATTAAGAAGTCTGGTTTTTCATTACGATACCAAATCAATATAGGTAAACCACTTTTGAAGTTCAAAAGATGAATGAGATGAAAGATGAATGATGAATAAGATTTTAGAAAACCGACAAAAAAGTGCTAATAAAACACCAGTAGTAGTAACAACATCGTATAAAACCTCAATGGTAACATAAACCAGATAAGTGTATGTAAATGTTTAAGTAATAATACCACCACAAGTAACCCGTAGTCTTAATTCAACACATGCGAGAAGCCTACGCAGTAAATCTCTTTAAGAATTCGATACAGAGCCCGTCTTCGCGACGAATGAAATATATGTGACCCTTTTATCACTTGGCATGGTTATTGTGAAATAACTGCTTGCCTTTTAAAGGCATTTTGCAAACTTGAGAGTTGATCGATCGCCTTAGAATAAGTTGTTTCTTAAAGCCTTCGATGTCGACACCGTTTGATAGATTTTGGTGGTAGAATATATAATATACTAGCTGTTACCCGCGACTTTGTCTGCGTGATTAGGAAATAAGATATTTTCTCGTAATAAATCGTAGCCTATGTGTCAATCCAGGGTGTCAGCAAACTCCATACCAAATTTCATTAAAATCGGTTCAGCCGTTTTGACGTGAAGAAGTAACAAACACACCCTCACAAACTTTCGCCTTTATAATAATAGTGGGATATAAACTGGATTTACATAGTTACCAAATACCCAAAAAATGCTTGAAAATTTGTTTTGCAACTGATTAGAAAATTAAAAGAAAAGAAATCGCACACCAAGCGAAATAAATCTTTGTTTTATTATTCATTAAAAACACTTATCGAATTGCTTCGTCTCTACATTTTAAATTACCATTATATTATGCAAAGTTATCTATGTAAGTAAAACATGTTAGCATTCTGACATTATTTATACTTAGTTTGTCATCTCCAATATATCTATGTAACATCGTTCATATTCTTCTCTACAACACATTCTATATACCTATATTTTTATACATACTCGTACATATAAGTGGTGAAGTTCACATGTTCATAAAATGGAACATAAGTAATACCCTGAGGACTGCGGTAACAAGCGCTGCGGGTTTGTTTCGAAGGCACTATTGTTGAAACATATTGCGCCAAGTATTTCATATATGATTGACGCTCGCGATAAAATGTAACGCCAAGATATAGTAGTACACGAAAGTTTTGCAACTTGACAAATATTTTTTTGTTTGTGATAAATGGAAAGGAATTTCTTCAGTTTTTCTGTCAAATTGAATTGTTTAAAAAACAATCATTTGCGTAGAATTTAAGTCAATCAAGTTATGTACGCTAAAGATTTATGTTTATTTGTACGTTAATGATACAGCGAGTCAAACCCATATCCCGATAAATACGGTTGAGTAAACCATTGTCATTTAGGTAGAAATGAACATGCTTATTTGTATTTTTGTTAGAGAACCTGAATGATATATGTACATCTGAAACAAATGTTCAGTTCTGTTCAAATGTTCTGTTGCAAATCTGTTGTGTAAAAAATGTTTCGTTATTCAAATCGATTTTTTAATGAGTTTGCTTATAAATACAAAAATATTGTTATAATTCGACAATGTAGAGCAAAAGATGAAAATTAAGTTTTCTTATCGAATTTTGGTCGTATTTCTGAACAGGTTTGTCAGGTTTCTACCTGTGTTGACCATCGTAAATAATACAAGCATTACCATCAGCTTAGCGTGCTCTGAGGCTAAGAGCCAGGTCTTGTAAACAGATTGTATACAACGGTAACGGTAAGACCTAGGTAATTTCAGTCTGGAGAGGATCTTTTGGCAACTTTGTGGTTTTATAAATGCAATTTATTGAAAATTGGGCATAACATAATTATAATTGGTCACAGTCAAACAGTCAAACTCAATTTTACTTTTTTACAGTGAAGTAAGAATGTAAAAAAAAAATTCTATGTTTTCGAAACTAAAAATTGAATAATTTAAATAAAATTATGTATTAAAAAAAAGAATAATAGAACATAGTCTAGACTTAATTGTGTGACTAGTTTTTGTCGGAATCAATTGTAAATGTTTTTATTTCGATACTAATACGTAAAACAACTTTGGGATTAAAAAAAATGGCAAATATATATAATACTGTCGCCAAACCAAAATTTTGGCTACCAATATATGTCTTTCGACTACTATCCTGCTCTACCTCAAAATGCTCCCCTACTACTTCACGGCGCTCCTCATTAATGATTCAGCCGCGTAAACCTCGGCTGTCGGGCCCTCTTCATGGTCTTAGTTTTGTTTGTTTGTTTTGCGTTTCAATGAAACGTATTTTATAATTATTTGTATGATTTGTTTCAGAAAAAGTATTTTCGTTACTGTAAAAAAAACCACAAAGTTCACGAATGAAAAGCTGACGTTACTTGAACACAAAATCTACTCCAACTACGTTGATAACGTCAGAAAATGTATGAAAAATATACATTCGTGTAGACAAAAACCCTGACCTACAACTAGAAAAATTTAGTAACGCTATTTTAATATTAAAGTCAATAATTCCAAATACAAAAGACAAAAAGAAATCATCATAAGGAACTCCAAGCTTAAAACTTTCTCGAATAAAGTACCACGTGATTATAAAACAACGTCACAGTTTATTCATAATACACCTCCATACATAATTCAATGACACTGAGCCGTCTCCAGAACGGGTTGTCGTAAGACCATGAATGAAATAAAGCAAAGTTTCGGGCAAAGATATTAACGCGTAAGATAGCAAAACAGACAGATAAAACAATAACTTCAAGAGGTTATTCTGCATAAGTTGACTTGTAAAGTAGGCGTTTTACCAACATTCACGTTGGAAATTACAACAAGGAGTTGGAATAACATTGCGGTATTTTTCAGCTAACAATTGGAATATATTATAAGGAATTTATTTTATTCAATTAGAATATTAGAAGTTTTTATTTGGCTAGAATATTTTATAGTGGCTTAGTAAAAAGTTTAGAAAGGCCAAAGAGTAGTAGAAGTAGAAGGCACTAGGCCACGTGGCAGGTGACCTGTGTAAGTGAAATTAGAGAGCGGCGTATTTGATTGCGTCAGAGAGTGCTGAGTCTGCTAACAAGAAAAAGATTAAAAGGCCGTGCGGAAAGCTGTTTTCGCTGCTTCCAACTATATGGCCACCTGATCACGACCATGACCACTCTCAAGCGTGAATTTAGAGAAAAATGAAAACAAAAACCGTAAATAGCATATAATACTCCGCACTTTAGTACAAATTCACTTCGTACTTTCACGCTTTAGAAATGTTGGGCCTCATTGATAAGCTTATTAATGTGAAACCACTAAAACCACCTGTCTATCTATCTGTCAGTTTGTTAAGCTTTCACCGGCTAAGCCGTTCAACCGATTTACATTAAATTTGGTATGGCAGACTTTTTATTTAAGACTTTTTGCCGCTATAAGCAATGGTTACCAAGGCAAACCCGAGTTTAGAGGCTAAAACCTAACAGTTTTGGGTTTTTTGGCAATAGCACGAGTGGATGTAATCGTAAGATGCTGCTGCAAGATTGAAGTGCGACTTTGCCAGCCGTGTTTGCCGAATAGTTACTGAGGGGTGGGTCAAGATCGGCATCAGTATCGGAAACAATTCTCCAAAAGCATGAAAGTGTTAAACCCAGGCGTAGATGGCGTGATGAACTTGACTCATACATGTAATACTGGGACTCTGGCCTTGGAAAAAGCAAAATGGAAAAAGGTCCTTGCTCAGCATTAGAACAACATGGGCTTATGATGAAATATTTATCACCTGATTCAGAACAGTTCTTTTGCTTCCTAAAATTGGCTGTACAGCTTTCTTTACCAAAAGTTCAATCTATTACTATTCTAGCTACATATTCTATCTACCGTAGTAAATAGCAGTTTAAATCGGTGTTCGATCAACCGTGGCCCGCCCGTATCCTCTGCACCCGCAGCCCGAACACGCTTTACACCTTTACTGAATCACTCATGGCATACGTGTGGTAGAAATCAGCACAGGTTTAGTAAATTAAGTATACTTTAGCATCACATACTGAAATGTCACTAAGTTTTAAATCGGTGATAGGCCTTGTTGTTTTTTGCCACTAGAAGGTGTAGCATAACGGTAGATGTTTTTGGAATGTCTTACGTTAGATTTGAGGGCCTTATACGGCCTCTTGAATTAAGACTTGCGAAATTGTGGAAGTCTGACAGCGATGCCTTTTACAGCTGATGATAAACTCTCATTTTTCATGCATTTAATGAAATGATAATGTGCTCAAACTATCGACCGAGAATAATCTCTTTTTCAGATCACACTCGTTTTTTGTTACAGACTCTATAAAGAAACTAATATTTTATCTTACGTTTGAGAAACATAAACCAAACCTAGCTTAGATTTTATATTTATTCTTTGATAATAAATAAAAGTGACAAGAAAATCCACATGCCAGGCCGGACAAGGAATAATGGCACAACTGGGAGGTCTAAGGTGTCCAGAGCTTGTACTGTGAGTTGTCTAGTCAAGACTAGTGTCATTGTGGGAGCGAGATAGCACACTACTAGCTGTAGAGCGACGTCACGCTTCGACATTGTCAACAGTCTTGCATGATCTTATAGTAACTGCGTTAAATTTATATCAGTGACTCCTTAGAGTCACTAAACAATGAGTTACGTTTAAATCCTACGCCTGTTTAACGCCATTTAGGTGACTGTGGCTAAAGAATATGATTATGAACCCTTCGTCCTTCAAAATCGTTTATTATCAGTCAAAATGGGTCAATTATGAAACGCGGCAGTGAGAGTTCCGAACAAGTAGTCAAAAAAATATATTTATAACCGATAGTAATACACGTTGCTTGACCTTGATCTTTACTTTAAATATTTTTTTATATAGTAGCAGCAAAAATACATCATCTGTGTAAAATTTCAACTGTCTGGCTGTTACGATTCATGCAATACAATCCGATGACAAACGTAAGGACAGACAAGCAGCAGAGCTTCAGTAGTAGGACAATAATTATACTCTTGAATATTTTTTTACATTTTTTTAGGAAAAAATAAACATACAATTTTTTTATATTAATATATTAATGTATACACATTTCAATATTAAAATAGGTTTAATTTTTGTGTTGTAATTTTAAGTTTTACGTGTTAGAGTTCCAAATATTTAAGTAAAAGTTATGTAGTGTTATATAATGTACACTGTCATAAGTGTTTAGATTTAATAACTTAGATATAGATATTTTGCTATGCCCTAACCGGGTCCATAATGTATGTCCAACCCTAAATTTAAGATCTTTATGTAAAATAACATTGTGGAAATGCAATAAAGAAATTGAAAATTGAAAAAAATTGAAATTGAAAATTAAGCAACAACTCAAAAAGAGGCTAGCTACCTGAGTGAACTATGACATATAAAATAATATTTTCCACAATTTTATCAAGAACTATATCACAAACCGGCTCTTAGAAGACAAAACAATTAACCGATATACCAATCGTATCCAATATCGATTTTATCTACAAATAACAAATCCTATTGCGTCGCGTTTCCGATCGCTAATAACCAATTATTGTGATATCCTTCCGTGTTCGCTATTGGAGTTAAATCGAACTCTCATGTTTAACAACGGTAAACAGATTATCAAGCAGCTGAGAGAATTAAATCGCTTTATTTAATAGTGTAAGAGATAATTAGCATTGTCTCATATACTGTTTTATTGATAACTAGCTGTTACTGCGATTTGGTCCTTGTGGAGGAGATTTTAACAATCGGTTAAAATTTTAGATTGCACGCATCTTTTCCCCGTTTTTGCAACATTTGGGATGCCTCCTCTAGTCTTATTAATTAAACAGTGATTAAATAAATCCTATAGCCTTAATTAATAAATGGGCTATCTAACTGAAATTTATTTTCAAATCGGACCCGTATGACAGCACGACGTTAAAACAAACAAAAACTCTTCTACCTAACTAATCTTAATATTTACACAAAGTATAAGATACTAGTATAGATTTTATGTTAAGGGAGAGCTTATACATATTTATTTAATTGACTAACTGAAGAGGTCGGCTTTAAAAATGTCTGTACTTAATTTAGAACTTCAATAAGTCTAACGCTTTTTTCTTACAGATGTAATACAACAATACATGAGAATAATTTCTCAATGAACTTGCAACTGTACGTTGCTTTTAAATCTACTAAACTTATACGAATCAAGCTGAAATGTTTAGTCAGTACCCAGACGTAATCTCTTCTTATTAATAAATTTGTCGTCGCCCGCTGCCTCGCCCAGAGAAACTTTAGTTTTAAACTGCACCTAGGGAAATGTAAATTAAGTTTTATTATTTAAAGGACAAAAGTGTTGCTTGTATTAGATATTTAATACATTTGCTTTTTATTATATATGGCTTATGTTTAATTTTCTTTATTTTGGCGTATTCTTAACCTTTAAATTATAATTATAGAGCCGTCAGTTGTTTTTACACTAAACTACGCTTAGACGATGAATGTGTAAAGGTATGCGTATAGATTGAAAAATATTAGATACATGTTAAAATTCTAGATTTAGCTAAAAATCATTTAAAAATGGCGGAATATATAATACTATCCTCTTTTTAAAGTCGGTAAAAGATACGAGTTACGCAACCCCAAAAATGATTTATAAAACCTCTCAAAATGAAGTATGCGCGTGTTATCACACTTAATTCCCGACATACATTCTGCGTTATCTAAGGAAATCGTTATAAGGTCATTAGTCCCTTAATCTTATCAGAGGGTCGGGCGATCAATCACACGACACCTGCCTTAGCTTTGTTTAAATTGAATTTTCGATTATAGCCAGGGTTTATGTTTCCAGCGAACTTTTTATGACGATCATGATTTTTGTATTTTAATTCAATGGATTTTATCAATTAGGTAATTGAATATTCATATTTTTAAGGTGAATTAGGGAGAGTCGTTTACCTTGCGGGTCTTTTGTAATTTTTTTGCTGTTGGTCGAGACGCTTTTGTTTTTAAACCGTATTTTTGCAACTCGCCATTTGATAATGTTCATATTTCAGTACAGTGATGTTTCAATTCTAATTTGGGCAAATAATATTTACCAAAACATTGTTATAAATGAGTGATTAACAACCACAAATGAGAAAATAATATTATTATCTAACAGTAATTATTAAATTTATTTAAGCAGAATATATTATAAATTCGAGCGTTTCAAATTGTTTCCAATATATAACATAATAATTTCATTATAGATCATAACCACAAATGATCCACCAAATTATAATAAGCATTCAGGCTGTCCAGGGCTCCTACCAGTATCTCGTGAAGTAAGACTGTTGGTTATGTGTAAGCGAGACACCACTATACGCCGTCCAGTATGCCATCTCGCTTCAACATTTACAGCAGAATTCGTTTGGCAAGTGGGGGTAGGCCCCAGCCCGTTTGATTCCAACATTCATATGTAACACTAGTTGAATGTCATGAATAATCAAGTAGAGATGGAATTCAATTACAAGCGAAACTATTTCCTTACATGTATAACGTTTGGCCTCCTTGCTATGCTAAGATCTTAGCCTGCAGACTGGACGTACTAAAACTTGATGGACTGTTTGTTTTTTGTATTTTTATACAGATTTTTTATATAGCAAAATATTGGCCTTTAAAGTAAACTGGAGTTAAAAAGTAGGTTATCAACACATAGGTTTTCGTATAAATTAAGCAAATAAATCGGTAACTTATCAAATTCAAACTGTCGTTTTTATTATTTATATTATACCAGCAACAAAAATACATCATAGTATATTATTATGTAAAATTGTCAACTGTCTAGCTATGACTGTTCATGAAATACAGACTGGTGACACGATCGGACAGATGGACAGACAGAGAGATATTACAATATTTTCTCAAATTGATAATCGATAAAATCTTTGCATTTTTGTTTGAAAAGCAAGAAAATTTTAAAGACTACTATATGAACATTTTAATCAAAACATGTTACGTAACTTCCACGCCAATATAAACGTTGAAAAGTATTAACGATTCGATTATATGCGGTTTTTGATAAATTGTTGCGTTTTGCGGTTTGAATCGTATTAATTGTGTAGTTATTTAAATATTTGGTTATAATTACAGTCCAAAGTTTGTACAGTCCGATATTATTAAGGTTGAAGTTAAGTTTACACTTAAGCATTGTAATAATTATTCAACGTATGTTGCGAAATTATTTTAACCAGCGCGGTAGCTAAAACATGCAAGCTTCTACAAATGTAGCTACGGAATACTACGACTCGCTACGAGACGGTCATTACGTGCTACGAAGCTGCTACGAAGCTACGTATTTACAAGCAATTGCATAGCAGCTGCTGTATTTAATTAATAACTTATAACTTGTTATACTTATTTTACAGTACCACTCATAAACTCATTTTTTTCTTTAATAAATTGTTAAGTTATTCTGCATTCAAATAAACCTATAGAAATAAATTCAGCATTGTGAACGTGCTAAATTTTACATTCTTTTAGTAACTGATTCAGCCTATTATTGATTGCTCAATCAACATGTATGGGTCTGGACCTGTCTATACCAAAACGAATATAGATTAGTTCTTTTCAACACCAAATGTTTAATTATAATTACCGTTTTACCATTTCATTATGTAACTACTCAACATACTAAGAGATAATGGATAATTCGTTTAATGAGACGCAAATGAATAGTTTCGGTATTACACACTGCTAGTTTGCACGCGCTTGCTACTGAACGTAAGCCTCTCCATAATTGGGGTAATTGCCATAATCACCTCTCAGCTTGTGGCTACGATCATAGCGCGTAGCACTGTACTACGGTACTTATGTAAAACGAGCTCTGATACTACGACTCTCTTTATTTAGTCCGCATTTCCTTAAAATAGATATTATTCATTTATTTTTAATGATATGATGTAATATCTAAAATATTGCATAAAATATCTAAAAATACGAGGTGGCTTTTCAAGCCAAGTTCAGCTTACAAAACTTGCGAGCAGCACCGTGATAGTTACTTAATACAAAAAAAAGTGTGAAACAATTGCGACGAGAATAAAGTAAAAATCTATATTTTTGTAATTTTTAATAAAGCCAATAATTTTAAAACTAGACCCAAAGTCAACTAATGTCAAGAAAAATGATAGCATGAGATGAAGTTACTAAAGCCGGCTCAATAATATTCGGTAGTGATTTCATCGCATAAAACATAAATAATATAGACCTTGTTTTTATGAGGGCAGTTTCTCAAAATCAAGTCTTTTATGTATATACCAAGTTTAGCTACATAACACTATTATAATTCAATTGACTGCACTCTAAAGGAACATTCATTTTATCCAAGCTCGTTCTCGCCTCGTTGCTTTCGGCCATTTTAAAGAAACTATCTGTTCATTAGTAAACTCACGATTCCTTTCATCTGTTGAATTTAAAGTTCCAGATTTTTCTGTAAAACAGTTGCAGCTTAAGATTGCGTTGACCTTGATTTTGAAACCACTCCGAATATACGAAAACATTTGATTTTAAGACAAGTTGAAGTAAATAATTATTAATTGTAAATAACCAACCTAAAAAAGGTGTCAGTCCCGATATAAACCTATCATAAACAACTCATATATTTTTTATTAAAGATACACTTTTCAAATCAAAACGTAATCGATCTTATTTCTTGGCTAAATAAATCTGACATAGCCACTAAAAACCATCAAAACAAAACAAAAGGAGAGAAAGATCTGAAATAGGTATAATAGTTATTTGATTTTAAAATGCATTCCGAACAAATCAAAATTAAAATCGTAATTATTTAAACAAGAAGACAATAGCAAGCTTCTTATTTCAAAGGCTAAATTTACCTTCGCTCCGAATACTCTCCGATCATCAATCTTGTAAGCAAATCGAGGCTCTCTCCTTGGACGTCGGCGTCGGCCCAGTAATAAGTTAAATTTATTTTCACTGTTTCGTCAATCTGTCGGCGGGTTCGGGCGTCGGGCAGTGTTCGCGTGGGCGGTATTCCAAGCAATAGTGATAAAGTAGAGCTATTTCTAGCATCAGAATATTTGAAGAGCTGTTTTGGGAGATCAGTAAGCATTTCTTAGTAAGCAATTATTGGAATTGAATATCGTTGAGTATTATAGATTTAGACGATCGAAGAAGCGGTGTAATATGGAGTGGTATATTTCATTAAATACTATATTAAATGATAAATATTTCGAATTTATTTTGTGTTGGTGATATATATATATAGTTGGTTATATAATATATTTTTTAATCTTTGTTAAAGACTTATTATTTATCGATAAAATAACTGCTACACAAGTGTAAGTTTCACTTGAAAACATAGTATTTTATAGAGCTTGGTAATCATCAGTTAATTATACTCGACACAGAAGCATTATATAACTACTAAACTATGCTTTGCGTGGGCTGACGCCACGAGTTTTCCCCAACTGCACTGTAATTAAACAGTTCGACATTCGCCTTATTTCCTACAAATGTTAAAATAATCGCAACAGGTTCCAGCGATAGTGCGAAAATTAATTTCACATTTTACACACGGCTCGGTGTTGGCAGCATGCCCCTATAATTTATATTTCGAAGTCTACGCTTACTTTGAAAATCATTTATAACGAAACAAAGCGGTATTTTATGGATACACGCTTCTTATTTCCGAGGGAGATACTTTATGCCCCAAAAGCTTTGTTTTAAGTTTTCTATTTTAAGTGTCGGTTGCCGAAAGTTTAATCGGTTTTCAAGCGAATTGTTGTTTTATTTGAATAAAACTTCTTCACCCTTTTAGTTATTATATTCAGGAGGAAATATTTTGCTTTATTTTTACTGCTAACACCTAAAACAGTACTTCACTACAAAGGCAAAAAATCAAAGTTAAGAGCTACTCAAAATTCAGAACTCGAAAACTTGTAAAGGCAAACTTGACCGTCAAGGGGCAATCCACGAAAAAGGCTCAATCGTATTAATTGTCCCGCGAATAACAAGGCTTTTTGTGAGTCGGAGCGGGGCCGAGGCGCGACGGTCGATCGTGAGCGGGCGGGGTGCTCAGTGTGCCCCAAGTCGCGACAGAAGCACCGCGCGCTCTCCGTTCCGCGGCCCACAACACGCGGCATGTTGCAAAAAACACCCAACACGCTACAGGTGCCCTAATCGCCAGCCACATGATAAATGACAGTGTTTTTTCGACCCGACAGCCGCGCCCGACGAGTTGAGTGGTAGGAAATAAGCGATACAAATAAATAAATAACTTTTGTTGTATTTATGTTTGCTCGATTTTCTTTAAAGCTTCTTGTAAAAGTGTTTTGTTGAATGTTACGTAAGTGACAATTTTTGCAGTGAATTTAGTTTTATTTATTATTTTGTATGTGTCATAAAATTGCGACGCACTTAACTGTAGAGTTACGTTCCATTTATCCGCTTGTGTTGCGTAAAAAGTAGAGATACGTTTTGAATTGAACTTAAAAGTTTGACATAAAACTCATTAAATAGTCAAGTGAAAAGTTTAATGTCGTTAAGGGTGATTTTTGCGTGTCTGCTCATTGCGCATGACCTGCGCAGGAGGTACTAAAGCTTTGGTTATATATACAAACTATATCACCTGTATTGATATACGTAACAGGGTTAAGCAGAATTTCCTGTGACCTAGATTTTATTTTACGATGTTGCACAGAATCTTTAGAGGAAGTCATTTATCAAAGATGCGCTGGTACTTCCATATTTTACCTGAAGATAGGAGAATTTTCAGTGAATGTCTCTACTTAGTGGGTACTCTAAAATGTGTTTTCCAATTTCGAGTTTGAGATTTATTTTTCAACGGCGTATTACTTTCAATAAATCATTGAACAATAATTTTATATAAATTTTAAAGTTTTCGTAAGATTCAAGTGCAAATTATAACCATCTTTATTCGAGTGGAAAATTGTGCTAGAATTTACAACAGCTAAAAAGATTTAGTTAAGACCTTCTTTCAGGCGTGAAAGGAAATCTTTAATCGAATAAAACTCTATTGTCCTCATTTAATAATGGACGGATAGACTCGGAAAACGACAGTTGAGAGAGGAACACAATTAAAAGATTATATAATGGGAAAGAGCAACGATTGTTTCAAATAGATAGCTTATTGATGACTCTTTGGTTATTAGTGCTTATTCCATAATTCTTAAATAAATTAAATGAAATCGATTTGAAAAGTTATCGATTTTGAATTACGAAGTCGGCTTACAATATGATAAACATTTATCGTGACCTCTTTAGACACAATTAAATTTGTTTATTGTAATTGATTAAAATAATTAAATTGAAGTATAATAGATTCAATTAATTGCAATCAATTATCTCTGAAAAATATGAGAGTGTAATACTATTTTTGATTTCTTTTTACTATCGCTTCAACATTGAACAAATTAATAAAGAATGCAGAGTTTTAAAAGTGAATCGTAGAATACCTCTGCGATATATGAAATTATTATTTTGCTATTCATTGCTTATAAAACCATATTAAGAATGTTCGCTGTATATACTTGAGTAGTATTTCGTGTTTATCGTCAAAACTTTATGTTTACGAGATTTTAAACTCTTTACGGCCATCATTCGCTTTCATATTATTACAGTTTTGGCTATAAAATTTCTCGCTTGTGATATAAAATCTAGGGCAGACATTACTTAAGGGAGATGGTTCCTTCAGTGAAAAGAGGGATGCCGAATATATAATGCGATGCTAAAATAGATAATTAAAAATTATAACGCTTGCATTTTTGCTTTATGTGAAAATTGATCAGGATACACTGTTTTATACTTTGGCCCCTCCTATCGTCTCTTCATTGTATTTTGATTAATTTATATTCGCGAGACCGAAGAAATACGTATTCAATATTTTTATTAAACACAATGCAGGCATTGAAAAGAAAATGTTGTCATCGCTTTATTCATCTTTAGTACGTAAACTGATGCGTCTCTAGTACAGCTGGTGTTAGTCTCAGCCTTTTCTTTATATCTCTGCTTTAACATACTTAGATATATATATAGATAAAGTTACAGAACAATACCCGTGGCATATAAAAATAATATAGTTTAATCATTAAAAAATCGTTTTCAAAAAAATTATGTCTGACTTTTTTCTGCTTCAACGGTCTCGGTACGAACGATATGTTGCAGTCTTTGGAATAAAAACATTTAAAATTCCATTGACTATTCTAATCGATTCCACAACCAATTTGGTTTCACTTTCCCCGTTGTGGCGTTTAGGTTTACAGTACGATACGACTCCACCACAAACAGGAATGTGTTCATAATAACCGCTACGGAATATCTAAACGATTAACCTTTACGTGATCGGCATGTTCACCACACAATATCACGAGTATCTCGATTTCATACCAATTATAGTATTCAATTAGCTTCAGTACTAATTTATGGGAATCTAATTGAAGCAATTTCAATAAGGTTCAATTTCGCTTGTTTCTAATATTGATTTGTTAGTTATAGTGTACTGTTATATTGCGTGGTTTCGTAAATATTTCGGCTCGTTATTAAGGGATGAAAAAAAATGTTTATTAAATAAATTAAAGTTAAATAGCTTTTGTAATATTTGGTGATGCAATTTAGTAGCTTATAGTTTTTCGACATTTATTTCGATTCCACCAAATGCATTAAAATCATATCATTTATTTTTATTTTACCTAGATTCAATAGGGGTTTGGGTATACACTGCATCATATATTTTTTTTACAATGGACAGATATACATTCAGACTAAAAAAGTAAAAACTAATTGCGAAAATGAATAAGACATGAAATGGAGTTATTTACGCTATTTAACACTATTCACATAATTAAACTCCTTCATGAGTCTGCATCATAGTCACCTCTTGATAGAAAAATTAATGAAATATTTTCCCACTGTAATAATAAGAAATAACTGAATCTTACGTGAAATATTATTTGTTGGCTCTCCACTCCCTTTGAGTACTTTCACCCGAGAGTTGTGCACGTAATTGGTCTATCTTTCTGTATCTTTTTAATGAAAAGATACTAGTTTATGTTTTCTGCTCTGAATTTATGATTGGGTATTTGTTTTGCTTAATGGAGTGTCATGGTAAACAATTTTGATGCTTGAGCGTAGAATATAAGAACAGAAGATCAATCTTAATTAAATTTATGGAGCACTAGCTGTTGCTCGCGACTTCGTCCCCGTGGGTAGAAGATATAAGTTATGATTTAGGTGTACCTGCCCGGTTTTTTCACATTTTCCATTGTATCTTAGCTCCTATTAGTTGCAGCGTGATGGTTTATAGCCTAAAGCCTTCCTCGATTAATGGTCTATTCAACACAAAAATAATTTTTCAATTTGGACCCGTAGTTCCTGAGATTAGCGCGTTCAAGCAAACAAACAAACAAACTCTTCAGATTTATATATTAGTATAGATTATGTATAACCGCAATCATTTGTATGGGTACACAACAAAAGACACAAAAACGAAGCCTTTCATTTGATAAATTTAAGACACAGACATTTATTTTTTGTTGGAAAATTTATAGTCCAATGCATATTTTTTTTTATATGGTCTACAAATACTATAGAAAAAAAGTGTTTTGCCTCTTGGCCTTCCAATCAATACTCAACTTGCGCTTGTAAATTCTTAACACATCCAGTCCAAAACATTGTTTAAATCAAACAAACATTACTTTTGTACGTGTAGTCCTAAGGACCACATGTCCCTGTTTGCTCAAACCTACCCACCCAATGAATAACAAAACATCTGAGTGCGTTGTTTGTTTAGGCAACTAAGGGCAACTGCGACATCAAAACAACTAGCTTTGTTGCCAAATTTTATACAAACTGCTTAATTATTAAGTTGATTGATAGCTGACATTAAGTGGTCTTGGTTCTGAAGAAAAAGGTCTATATTTTACTAAAGGCTCAAATAGGGTCTTATAAAAGCGCTTTGCAAATTCTGAATACGAAACAAAGTCTACTAAAAACTGAAATGTAAATAATCTACATAAAAACGGAATGCAAATGGCACGAAAATTTCTAAATAGAGAATAGTTAATTGCGGCTAATAAGTTAACTAAATCAAAACCATAGATGTGTCATTATTCAAATTTCAACTTTTACTAACAATACATTGGTTTCAATTTTAAATAACTTATTTATCGCACGCAATCATGGAAATTACCTTGCCTTTGTGATACCAAGGGTACGGATGTAAGTGTCATCGGAAAGGGTTTTCTCCTACATATCAAAATTGAATGAATTGAGGTTGTTTGGCGAGTAATTTGTACGGTATATTTAAACCATGACCCCTCTTTCGAGGGAAAGGTAAACAGGGTTATTTTGCAACCATAATTTCACGGCAATACCGGTTGTTAATCCCGTGTCATAACAAATGTCGGAATTAATCC
Organism: Trichoplusia ni; assembly: GCF_003590095.1. NCBI lineage: Eukaryota > Metazoa > Arthropoda > Insecta > Lepidoptera > Noctuidae > Trichoplusia > Trichoplusia ni. The sequence goes on along the minus strand of NC_039486.1, from coordinate 9,396,942 downwards.
AAACCGCAAACTGGATTCCCATAAAAAGCCAACCTAATAATCGAAAAATGAAAATCGTATTTTAGAATGGTCGGCCGAACATCAATATTGCAATAGAAACAAGCGAGCTTTAAGCTGTGCTGAAAACTGCGTCCTATTTTCTGAAGCTTCGCTTAGATAAATCAATAAGCGTAGGTATTCGTAAAAGAGTGGTATGATTAAAAAAAAGAATTGGGACTACGAACTTAATGTGACACAGACTACTACTAAACAGGCAAGCGTTTTATAGTTACTTTCCATTCTGGCAAACATTGCAAAAACAATCTGTTTACCTAACTCAGCGTACGTAGCGTGATAATACAATCAATAATCTCGCTATTTCCATCGCAGCCTTTCCTTACTTATAAATAACATTCCTATAGACATTAGCGGTACAAAGTCTCTACATCTGCTCTACATACTCTACATAGTTAGGTAGAGTTCGTGTCGATCGGCGCAGGTGCGGTAGAGCTCATAATTATTACGCTGTGACACATCTAATTACAGGCGCGCTTTATTTTCTGGTCTGTTTCGAGAGTTAGATGTTTTGTTGATTTATGTTTGTCTGAGTTGATTGTCACATTGAAATGTTAGTTGGGTGATAAATTGATTGTCAGATGTTAGTCGTGTTTTGTTTCGATTAAACTTTGTTTTACTAAGACGTTTGTATAGTAATGTGTTTAGGGGAAATTGATTGTTCTATTTCCATTTAATTTGTATGACGCACAAATATTGAGTCGTTTCTAAATTTAACGTTTGCTTTTGGTAATTTGACAAATATAATAAAACAATTATCTTACTGCATAATTTTGTGCATTGACTCAATCTGTCTATGTCGCCTGAAGAACAAAATTAACTTAAGTAACTCCCTTAAATTATTCTCTAAAAAGCCTCACGCAGTGACATCACAATAACCATCAAAAGGAACAGTCAAGGGGCACACTTTAGCGCCAGAAGGTAACGTAATAACAAGGTCGACATTCACATCAATTTCCTTGAATTTCCCACTCTGCACGTCCCTGCAAAATTTTCCTATTACAACACAGAATATATAAAACAACTTTTGACTAAAATTAGAAAAAATATTTAGTTTGACACAGTTCGCTTTGTCCAGTTCTACTAGGCACTAGGCAAAAATAAATTCAGACTGTCCGTTGGTGCGAGGCGTAGGCGTGGAAGCTCGCTTCAGTCACGTAACAGGCGAAAAACCCGCGTCATCGTTCTCGTCATAGAGCGACGAACCAAGCTAACCAAGCACCTTTGTGTGGACCGTGCCGCGTCAGACCCGTCACTAGCGCGGAACGAACGTGTGCTAAGCGCATCACATGGTTTGTTCATTCCCGGTGCCTTTTGATTCACTAGTGCTCTCCATGACATGAATTTTTTCGCATCCAATCCTACAAATCGAATGACGAATTCCGACTGGTTGATGGAGTTTGCTTTTCTACTAAAAGCCTTCGATTCCCTTGCTTTACTTTTGAATTCAATTTTCAATGGCTATAGTGCAACTGCAATGTATCGATTAAAAACATTTATATCCGGATATCGTTCAAATAGGATAATTAGAAGAGTAATTAACCTGAAATTGCAGTATTACAGCTACAGCTTTTGAATTGGAATTATTGATTTTTAGTTTTGTTGGCCTCTCTTTACATTTATTTTATTTTATTAATTCGTTTTGTTTACGTAGAGAGGTACTACGAGTAGATTGTGTGGTTTCTTTCGAACAATAATATTTATTGTTTTGACTTTTAACTCTGATCTAAGAGAAAGTAATAAGAAGATATCGCTTTGTTGTCTTTCTGCGCCGGTAGGAAGCAATTGGGACTTTGTTGTTACTTAGTATTTGTTCCGATATACTTTTCCATTGTTATAATTTTATGTCCGGTGAACTTTTACCGCAGTGCTTCCCGTTTCAAATTTGAGCATTATTGTTTTTGGAAAGTGGTTTTGTGGAAATGAATATTCAATTTGTTACCATTTATTTTTTAATGATTTTAGATTTTTTTTTTCTGTTATTCCATGATGCTGTTGTTTTATTTCGTAAGCTAGATGAAATTTTAATGTAGAAAGAAAGGCAAATGTTTTACGAAAGTACTTCTGCATTTTATCACCAATCTCTTATTAAATTTGACATTGTTTATATTGAAAAGTCAACAAAAGACTCCCAGCGTTTGGTTTACCAAGAGCCAGCTTTGAGCTTAATTATTTCAGATCCAACTAATGGAATATTTCACCATAAATTTTATCAAAATGCTAATAATTATTTATTATCATTGACCGTAAATAAGTAATTTATATTTACATGAATACAATGTGAGAGTCTCATAGATAATGATATAAATGGAACACGTTTATTTATAGATCTTGAAGATCAAAGGTTCGATAGTATTACGAGATATCTAATATTAATGGAGCTGACAGTTATAACAATACTAGTCTAGTACTGTCTTAGATAATGCCTTTATCTTGTACATAGTAGGAGCGTTATTTACCTTATACGATCCATTCACCTATAATTTTGAATACTTAATGTAGACTGAGTGAAACTGTCAATATAGCAAAGAATAAAACAAGCTATACGAAATTATTTATTAATGTTTCTAAAAATACTCTTAAGTTAATTGTTTTTACAGAAAATGTGTCTAAAAAAGAGAATTAGAACTTCATTTATTAAAATACGTGTGGGTGTTGAACTACTTTCAAACAAATTCGTTGAAAACAAACCCCTTGTGTCAATAATTATCGTTCGACATTACAGTACTTAGTAAAAGCACTCAAATAATGAAAACATACAATTATCGTAATTACTGTTCGCATGTATCCTACGGTCGGGTCAAGCCAGGTCTGGTTAGACGCGTTTCGTCAGACCATTAGTCTCCCCAGACCAGACCATTCATGTAATAGCGGGTGTACTGATTACTTCGTGTTTTATCTACAACGGATTTAAGGGAATATCTGATGAGGCTTACGAAGTATATTCAGCGGGTTAAAAGAGCTTCGGTGGTAATATCCCAAGATTACGGGAGACTTAATCTTAGCAAAAAGCTTGAAGGATTTCATAAGGACTTGTTATGTGTCAGATGGAACGCGTTTTTTTCATTATTGAATATAAACATGATATTCCGAAGATCCATTGTTATATTTACAAATATATTAAAAAAAAATACGTTGTATTTTAAACAATTTAACTGAAGGCATTGCTTCAAACATTTCTAAAACCTAAGGAGATATATTATGTCTTATAGCAGGATACTACTGAAATTATTAGCTACAAATTTTCCTTCTACCAAAACATTTTCCCAGTTAGACCTGTTCTATACAGCTCAGCAAAAAATAAATATGTTGGGAAGCTTGTCATAACTCTCCTTTTCAATTCCCATAAAACTGCCATGAAACTAAAGAACCTTTGCGCTATAACAAAAGGCCCTTTCGCAGCGACGTATTAAATTATATCAGCTATAAGCACAAGCGTGCGGAACCATTCACTCTACGTACATATGCAATGGAAACACAGAAAATCCACTAAATTCAAATTTAAGCAAGAATCTCTTTTTACTTTTCATGATTAAATGACTCATTTAATTCGTAAAAATATTAAATATATTCGAAAAATGTCTTAAAATCATTTCAATCAATTCTTTTTATATAAAAAATCTAAAACCCGATAACGATGGTGTTAACGATCAACATAACAAGCCAAGGTTTAATAAGGTTTATTTAAGTTGATTTTGCATATTAAAGTCGCTTAATTTCATACTCCCGTTTTATCCTAACAGCGTTAGCGTGCACGTAATATTTCAAGGCCAAATAAACTTACACATTATTTTTTTATATGATATCGAATAAAACCTGAACAACTCATTTTTCTTCTGAGAAAAAACAACAAATACCGATGTTAATGTTCACAGAATATAATTTTTATAACTTGCTCTATTAGTTGGACGATTGGTTGCCGAATATAGGGCTGTCAATATGGTTTCGTAGGTCGTAAACATATTATTGGATATTTCTGTCGAAAAGGCCACTTTATCAAGTTATTTCGACTTTAATTTAATTTTAGTTTATAATGGTATTTTCATACCTTTACGTTCCTTACCAGAGTAAAGAGATACATTAACCAAAGACACAAATATGGCGACTTTGCTTTTACTTTTTCCATGAATAATTAGATATTGTTATGCATATGATGACCGTAAGACCGTGCAATTCTTTGCATTAAAAGGCATTCTGAAATCGAATAATATTTTTTATAAATCGTGTTAATTTTCGCATATCTGAAATATAAAAAGCAGATACAGCGATTATTTTTTAACAAATATGCTCTATGCTACTTGCAATAATATAAGGATTCTAACGATAAACCATAATATATTAAATCGATTTGGGCAAAAGTTATGGTAGAATATAAAAAATCACAAAAAATGGTATATTAAACACACATTGACGAATACTAAGTTTTTTTTTGGGCAGACGGGTAAAAGACGGTAGTATTCTTTCTAAATATTATACTGCTTGTAAAGTGAACCTTCTGTAATCAACTTCTCTAGTGATATATGCTTACACACTTCCATTGTTTAATCCTTTAATCTAGAGAATGGGTTTGCTATTGTTACATATTGTCACGTTACTATGTTGTTTTATTACAATGGGATTAAGCCTTCGTATGAGGTCTTATTCGTATGATTTGAAGCGAGGAATTTTATTTTTTATTTAATGTTAAATTGAGTAACTTAACTAAAAGAGTACTTACTTTAAACGTCAAAACCTCTCACTTATTTTTATAAAAGTGGCGTGTATACGGGAAAAAATGGAAACCTAAGGCTGTATTTCTGACTGTCCTCCCGTTTTTCACCATTTTTCACTGTTAATGCATTGATATTATCGCTACAACAACTAATAATAAAAAAACATGTTATAATTTTCTACTTCTCTGTGAATTCTGAAATCTGGCTAAGTTGTTGCTAAATAAGTTGTTTTTATGCATTTGACAGCGAATGATTTATTCTTTCAGGCTTTACTGAGTCCTGATTCGTACTATATTTTTCATAATGCTACGTAATGGCATTTTCCGGTACATTATTTCTCTTTTTGAATTTAGTACCGTCAGGCAAAGAATTCAAATGTAGCTGCAAGTGAGCTGGTACTGTACTCGTACCATTTATGAATAAGTTATGTTTAAAACTGTCTAAATCATGGTGTATGTTAAAAATATGAGATGTTAAGAGATAAGAATTACTTAATGTTTATTTAATTAACTTATGTTTTATGTGTTGTATATGTCACTATAAAATGACTTCAATTAAAAAATTGCTTTCAACTGCATAGGTAAACCTTAAAATGTGGTGCGGAGAAAAGATTACAATAAAGTTGACATTTTGAGTAGACATTTGCCCTATATTTTATTATTTCACACAAATTATTCAGATGAAATAACGCAACAACGAGCCACTATACAAACTGAGAAAAAAAATACAAAACGAAAAAGTTAGCCGGTTAAAACTGTACTTTCGCAAACGTCCACCTAACCGTGGTTAATAGCCCGAGGGGTGGACAAATGAGTGGCGTCGGTCTTCGGCACCGCGCTAAGATGTGCGAGAAATGAACGAAGCTGTATTTAAAACATTCCAACCTTTCCCTTCAATATCGTCCCACTTTAATTTAACTGGAGCGAGGTCAACGGAGCGAGAAATGAGCTAGCTTAGGTCTCTACCGCTCTCTGGCTACTTGCTAGCGATGAATCTAGATAACCTCACATTTTTCTGCGGTGCACGATGTATGGTGGCATCACCTTCGCTCAGTGATCTCAACGATCCCTTAATTTAAAAGTAAAAACAGACTCAATATAAATAGCAGCAACATTTTACAGGAAAATATCGTTAACATTTTTCAGGGGTAAAGTGTATTTTTGTGTTTGTTCTAAATCTGTTCGTGTATAAATATCGGTGGGTGGGGTAATATGATTATTGTTGGCGACCGCTGTCAGTGTTCGTCGTTGATTGCTGAGGACGTACTGTCAAGTGTTGTCACAGTTACCCATGTTGTGGGTAATGTAACGCCGGCAGGTTATAAAGGTCACATTCGAAATGGAGTAAACTGTTACATTTTATTCTCGATTAATCGTAGAGTAATGACGGGATAGAGAGGATAATGAAGGCTAATTTAGTCTCTCATCTTAATTCTAATTGTACTATGTTTTTAGTTTGTTTCTGAAACTTATTTGCTCTTGTCATTTAAAAACGATGGATAAGAAATGTAACCCTTGATTCTCGAAGGTTTTACATACAGCTAAAGAAACGATTGAAACGTTCCTTTGCTCGAATTGCATAGGACATAATTGAAAAAAGATAACTGTTGTTAGATAGAGGCTTGATGGCACTATACCCGGGTTTTTAGTCGTCTTACAAAAGTAGCCCAGTTCATGTATCCGACATAAAATACCCTTAAGCGCGATTTTTTTTTTATCATGAACTTAGATAATAGGTACGAAGAAAAATGAATCATGAGAAATCTGAAAGACCCTGTTAAAAATGATAAAAATTGTTACAAGGCTCCGACCGCGCTCGCATCAGAGCTGTGTTTCTAAAACTACGAATTGCATCATAATATTGAATAAAAATTGCATTTTCAATTTATTCTAATGTCATAAATACCTATTTTTTTACCATGAACTTGTTCTAGTAATTGGATACATAAACTGGGCTGCTTTTGTAAGACGACTAAAAAATCACGGTGTATTTAAACTACTGTAAAATATTTTCACTCTTTCCTTAGTACACAATACATTGTACTATTGCTTAATAAGTTAATTAGCAACAGGAATTGATGATCACTTATGAATGCCAAAAAAAAATTTACAGAAATCAACTGTTTATGAATAAACATGTTAGAGATGAAGTAAAGACAATTCTTAATAGTATTCCTTAAATAACATTAATTTATATTTGTTTTCTCCATAAATCTGTTTAATAAAACCCGTATGTGCAAAGATTTTTACGCAGTGACTTTATTACTATTTTCTTCGAAGTCGTAAAAACTTTTTCGTTCTAATTGCTTGTTGTATAGTGCAAACGCTTCGTTTTATTATTTGTAACTTTAATAAATTTAACGAAAAATATAAATAAAAACATAATAAGGATAAAACTTTAAAATTTTTGAAAATCAATTCACGCCTTGTTTTGAAGACAACCAAAGATAAATGGATGCTAAAAAAATGTATTACTTGTTTTTGTTTTCACTGCTATTTAAATGTTATGATTTGGAGAAGAAAAGGCTCAACAAACGTCACAAGCACAGCATAAGACGCTATTTCCATTTCAAAATTATATACCATCAATAAAATAACAATTAAAACTGAAACACCAGCACTTTGTGTAACACGGTCGCGGTTGCGTCACACATATCACCAGTATTTACATAACAAACGCACGTATGTACGCAGATAATAGTATTTACTACTTTATGTAAATTACTTGTTTATAGTAGTCATGAATATGCGTCGTTTTATGCGGGGAACGCATGCAACCATAGTGTGTTTAAGCACAGAGTAAATAGCAAACAGAGGGGTGGTTTCATTCGGATGCAACTGGAGGTTTAAAGTGGTGTAGTGCACTTTTTTTAAAGCAGTCGTTTTTGATAGGTGTGCGTAGAGAAAAAGAAACCATTTTTGTATTCAAAAGTACGTTCTTTTAGGAGCGTTTTCCCTAATGCTGGACGGAATAAATTGGCGAAGATCATGAATTAACCAATAAGAACGTTCGAATTCTTTCAACTAATTACTTAGTTTGGACTTTGTTCGAAAAGTCAGATTTACTATACTCCACCAAGTTAAACTTTTGTAGACATTGTACCCTGTCAGACGTGGCACAAGAAATTGTAGGATCGGTCTAGTAAGTGGAAAAGAGTCACAAACTGTTTCAAAAAATCTGAAGAAAAAACAATCACTGTCACTTTTATCTGTTTGTGTGATGTTTGTCCTCTGTCAGATTTTTGCTCTGTGGTTTAAATTCTAATTGCATTTGCATGGGGTAAACATGCAATCATATGTATAAATATTAGAGGTTGTAAAGTGCCTTGTTTTGCTTGATAATGGGGCTGATTGATGGTCTATTTAGGTAACTGGAAGTGTTAATGGTATCGGGATATAAAACTGTGAAATTGTAATTGTTTTTTTGATTGTTACAAATGTAAAGGAATGTGAAATCGAGGCAGCCATTTTATTTAAAAAAAGCGTTTACATATTTGTTAGTTACATTTTGTCGTAATATGCAAATATGAAGTTTTACTTTTAAATATATACCTTACTAAATATGAAGGTTACAATTAAGTGGCAGAAATTGTAACGATATTTTCAAGGGTTCACACAGAATCCTGTTAGTAAGGCTTCGTTGATTGGCAGGCTGTAGCCTGCTAACCGTGATAGCTAGACAGTTTAAATTTGTCCCTTTAATAAATTTTTGTCGACGCTTTATAGAAAATATTTATGAAGCAACGATTGATACAACAACAAAAAAAATCCTTTCGAAATGTTTATTTCATAGCGTATTTGTACTCTACTTTACTTACTGTACTTTTTATGGTAGGTTAATTTTTTTCTATAGAAGTATCTTATAAATAAAAAACAGTAGCATGTTTCCCCATTACTTAACCATTTGTAAAGTTCAGAAAAATATTAAAAAAAAACCTCCTTAACAGTTTACGAACAAAAACAAGGAAAAAAAAATAGTACTATCAAATGTGAGAAAAAAAAGGCCACGACATTACCAACCAATAAGTTAAAGACACATAAGCGAACATGAATCAAGAACAAATTGCCAGTGATGTGCAGAGAGCTGGCAATGAGGTCTCACTTTGTCCGCTTCCTTCCCTCTAACTCGCTCGTTAGCGAGACGTGTCCCATGTGCTGTGTTCAGATAGCCATGTGGTGGACAGTCTTGTACACTCGCGTTAGTTCAAGCTCATCGGCAGCAGACGTTCAGTTGATTCTAAATTGTGTTTGTATACGTTCTATTGTTTGTTGTTTTTTCTGAAAGGTAAATTTTAATTTGTAGAGCTGGTTAATAAAATATAAAAATAAATGAAAATGTAGTTAAGTGCTTGTCTAAAGTAGATACGTGACTATTTTGAACGTTACAATTTTTAAAACTGCAGCTAAAAATAATTTAGGTTATTTATTTATTCTGCATAATTATATGGGCACCTACATGTATTGGGAACGAAATTCACTTATAATAAGCATATAGTTCAACCAGATTTCTCCAATTCCGCAGCAAAAAAATCATTACTGAATGAACACTATATCAAACAGTATTTAAATAATTTTACATTAGTGTAATACTAAAATTTCCTATCCAATACACAAACGTTCTCTTTAAAGATAACAAAAACCAAACAAGAAAACAAACTCACACAAGCATTTCACATTATATAAGTAGTAATAAATGAAGTGAAGAAACCAAGTAGCGTCGAGCATTTCGTTCAGTACGGCTCACATCAATTTATCTAATAACTAAGTTTCAAGACAACACTGTTGTGCTGCAGATAAGAATGTGCTAGAGAAAATAGGTCACAGTAGTGCTCTTCAGGGGCTCGCGATATTCCACATAATTCCTAACGTATTTACTTTACATGTAGGTTATTTTTGAATTAAGTTTTTAGCATACCTTTTTTGTTATAAATTAGCTTTAAAAGATACTGTGAATAAATTTAATTAATATTATGTTACTCAGATAACAAAATTTGTGTTTCTTTTTGTATTTATGGATGATTGGATTTCCTGTTTAAGTTTTTTGGATGTTTTTCGTTTACCTTTGCTTGGTTAAGCTTTACACTTTTCGACTACAAAATACATATAATAAGAGATTGATAGTCAAACGAAAGTCATAAATATTTGCAAATTATACATTTTTGACATAAAATCTTAACGCTTGAATTACTAACGAAAAAACCCGTCAATGTTCGACAAAGGTCTTTAAGTAAGGTCGTAAAGTATCAAAAATTATCATTATTTTAAATTTAACTTTTTTGACGCTAAGTCCAAACACCAAACTGGACTAAATGAACTAATTTGATTTAAAGCTAAAGTTCCAACATCAAGGCTTCCGATGTTCGGCTATTGGCTAAACTGTAACGGTAATCCCTAAAACTTCGAAATTCAAAATCAATCCCCATTCAAGTGACCGCACTCACTTCGGATTCTAAATTTAAATTCGGTAAAGCGGCCAGTGACAGTTGAGATTTGCACATGCGCAAACTGGTCATTCTTTTTGAAAGTTTTATTTCTGAACACGCATTTTGAGTTTAAAAGTAGATCTATATTGCAAGTGTTTATTGAACCGCGAAAATCCCTACTAATATTATAAATGCGAAAGTAACTCTGTCTGTCTGTTACGCTTTCACGTTTAATCCACTGAACTGATTTTAATGAAATTTGGTCCAGGGATCTCTCAGGGACCTCTCAGGGATAAAATTTATCCCGTACTTTTGAAGAGTTCTCTTGGAAACACGATATAACCGACCTCGACGCGGGCGAAGCCGCGGGCGAAAAGCTAGTCTACTTTATAAAACTACATTATTAGAAAAATATTTACTGAACCCGTAGATAAAAGGTAATTTATGTGTTACCCTTTGGTTGACTAAATGTAATGACAAAAATATGTTTAGCCCTTCAGATAGATTCCCAAACAAATATTGAATTATTATTTTTCATTCTATCATTTAAAAAGTAAGCAAGAATAAAAGCACTTAAGTATGGTACTGAGGGCTCAAAACTTGCTGGTTAAAAACGTGTTAGTAAGTGACGTCACACGAGATATATTACAAACATAATTGTTGATTTGTATTAATTACCTGTAACAAAATGAAACCTACTAGCGCCATCTGGTGTAATTATTGTGTAGGTACTATGTATTTTAAAGGTGTCGTTTATAAAAATAAATGTTAGTCTGTGCAACTACGCTCTGCTGTTTCATTATAATAATACACCCACTTTCCACCAATATTACATTTCGTAATACTGTAATTAACTGTGTATCTTGGTGTTTGTGGTACCTTCGTTGTATCTGAATTCCATAACACAAGTGCTTTAGCAACTTACTTTGGGTTCAGAACAATGTATGTGATGTTGTCCGCATTTATTTATTTATTATTTATCTTTCTCTTTCCCGAATAGTCACTATTCAGATATATTGCAGATTATGTAAACTATCCTTTCTAGGTCAACCTTCCCTATATTTCTACTGCCATTTACCCAACAAATCCCTTTTGTTAATCCTTTGATTTATTCTTTCCACATGAGCAAACCATTGAAGCATAGTTATGGAACTTGAACTTAACTAAGCTCTGTTGCCTGGCATTCTTAACACAATAAATCGATTTCTAAATATTAAACAATAATGGTCTCTATGCCGTCAGTATAAGGACTACTCTCCTTCGGTCAGTATCGAATTGATGAGGTATTGTCTGCTTATTAGTTATTTTTATAAATTCAATTTTGTTTTATATTTGTCTGCTTGTCAATTCATTACGGATACGAAAACCTTGGAGTTTTTCACAGAAATAAGTTACGTAATTTGTGAAATAAGGACTTATGAGATTCGTTAAAATGTTAGACAGATTTTTAAAAGACGCCATATCCTATCTGTAATAGTTTTTCATAGCCTAGAGTAATGTTGCAAATAGTAAAAACGAACAATGTTGTTTAACACACAAAAATTCAAATGTCGAAATTCAAAACTTGTATTGTAACAGAACATTTTTGTAAAACATTTTCTACTATCACAAAGCGAGGGTAGCGAAATTAAAAACTCATTTGCTTGTGCATGACACCGTCCAAATATTTTGCGATACAAACATTCGTTCATTTGAGGTGTGAAGCAACAGTGTGTAGTTTTATATAACAATGTTTAATAACGTTTACGACTTTTTCCGGTGTAGCACATTTTGTGTTGGAATGTTTACTCGTAATTTAGATGAAATATTAACACTGGTTGGAAGCAAATTTTATATTATATAAGGCTTTGAACGTCATTTTAAGTCAATGATGTCATCATCATCAGACCATATTCGTCCACTGCTGGACAAAGGCTTCCCTCTATCTTCGGTCGCTCGCATCCAGCTCTTGCCAACCATCTTGCACAAATCATCACTCCACCGTGCCTGAGGATGTCCTAAACTACGATAGGAGATGTGGGAAGTTTTAAACTCTTTTTTTTAATCAAAGTCTTTCTCTTCGTAATTGAAACAGTAAACAATACAAGTATAATTAAACAATCTTAATCTAAATCGAATACAAAACCTAAGTACCATAAATCCCGTGAGCAAAACAATTAAAGTTTTGTTGCTCCATAGCTCTCGCTATTCTTACAGCCACGTCTTAAAGAGGGAACAAGAAAGCAATGAGAGGAAATAATCTCGGTTCGCCATTTTTGTTTTACATTGCAGCGTAATCACGGATTAAATGAGAAATGATTTTCAAAAGGGGTTTTTGCGTTTCATTATCTCGGGGTCTTAAATAATTCTCAACTATTTATTCGAACGGAAAATTTTAAGTGTTGTTTACAAATTGAGTGTTGTTTTTGTTTTTTATTATATCTAATGATGCTTTTGTTTTCGTTTATAAAGTACTGTTGCCTGCGGGCCTGCCCGCTACGAATAAAAAATGATCACATGAGAACGTTAAATCGTGATAAAAATGTGTTATTTACCGTATGTGTTACTCCTGGCTATGAACTACGAGTATCTGTGTACCAAGTTTAATCTAAATCCGTTTTGTAGTTTTTGCGTGAGAGAAGAACAAACATCCATACATACACACTTTTGCGTTTATAATATTGGTAGGATAGTAGGATTGTTACAAAAGTATTTTAAACTAAATTAAAATTCTTTAATAAATTAAATTAACAATAAACCGCACATAGACTATTCCTTATTCTATACTACTTTAATAAGTATAGGATTTGACAAAGAAAAAATTTAACAGGATGCCTCATTGGGCAACTAAGAGCGACCTTTTAAAGACAACACAACAAACATGTATTTTACGTCTATGGATAATATACTTACCATATCTGCAACGAAGCAATATATTTCATATTTCATAACAAGTTCGTAGTCTTAACTGTGTATTCCTTTACACATTGTATAACAAGGTTGCAGTGTTCACATGTAATTCATTATTTATTAATATTAGCAATATAATATGCCATGGGAATAGAACCATAAGACCGCTATTTATGCACGTAAAGAGAAAAATAAGACGTTTATTTATGAGTTACTAGCTGCACGGTATGTTGCAATGTCTCGTTATGGAAAAATATGTTATATTTATAAAACTAGTCAGGTGCAAATTGGACTCAAGACACGGGTTTCGTAAAAATATGCTAAAAACCGTACCAACAGTTTTTAACGTCTATCGACATGTGAGAAAACCATGACGTGTGAAAATTCTAATTGTCTATGTCTGTTTATGTGATACATTCTGGTGACAGACAGACGGACAGACGAGTAGACAGCGGAACCCTAGTAGTATGGCTTAGATTTTCTATTTTCTGACGTAAAAAGTAAATATGATTAAATAGTCGATTTAAATAATTTCGAATAACTGCGTACAACCAAAAAAGAATCCAAATTTTTTTGGGGGCATAATTAACCGAATGTTATGATAACATAATAGCTATTTATTTTCTATCACATCCCTGTTATTACGGAAGCTCATTTCGTGTTCCATATTACCATTCTATACGCCTTGATACATTATAATACTAATTGGCCCGTATTGTTATTCTGGCCTTGTCATTTTTTGCCTGTTGATTTTGTTTTTCGGTATAAACAAAACGCCTTTGTCAGAATTCTTTTGACAACTCATCAAGGTGGGGTCGTAAAAACACAAATACTGTTGTTCAAATATCTTGGAACGCAACAAATGGTAAATCAGACACATAAAACTCGGAGGGTCTAAGGGCAAACTGAGATGTTATTTCTGTTTTTCTTTTGTTTGTTTTGCTCCTGATGAATGAAAGGACTCGATGTAGCAATTAGGATAAATATTTCTTTGTGTACTGTGATTAGAATGCTGAGTCGGGTTGGTTTCTTATGTTCGAGATTTATTTGTGTGGATAAGAATTTCAGTACTTACTAGCTGTTGCCCGCGACTTTGTCTGCGTGATTCTCAAGATGTGAAAAACTATGAAGTTTAATAATAACGATCATAGCAAAAATGTAATGCAATATTGAAAATGAAACATTTTTTTAATATTTTAAGCTTCCTTTTTTATTTCTAAATTATAATGAATCTTGAGCCGCCCAAAAACTATCAAATGTTTGAATCAAACACATTTCATCGTTTACGATAACATCTTGGTGTCAAATATTTCACAGCTGTTTTAATGACTTTTTCTTATTTCATCCCAAAAAGAGGGGTTTATATGGATGACATATCTGCCTGCCTGTCTGTCTGTGACATCATAGCTTCCGAACGAATTGAACTATTTTAATTGAAACGTGAATTATGTGCGATTGTTCGTTTAGACATGTTTGACAAATCGAGCCGTTTAAAAATAGGGGGGGGGGGTGCAGGTAGGAAAAAATAACAGAAGGTATAACTCAGTCTTAGCACTTCTGCTAAAAATGTTTTACTTTCGAGGGTTTTCCATTTTCTAATTGGGTGGGTTATGATTTTCGAGCACGTCTGTTCTTGGGCCGGCCTAGACCTGAAATTGCTAGACGGATTATGACAGTGATTATAAGGTATCATAAAATTATTATTGTACTGTAACCAAAGAGGTAAACCAGAACCATATTACTGAGGCCCCAGTGTCCGTTGCTGTCTGTCACCTGGCTGTTTCTCAGGAACAGTGATAGCCAGACAGTTGTTATTTTCACACACGATGTTTTCTGACGATATAAAGAAGATGTCAAATTATTTTTGTGGACGCAGCTGGTGAAGTGAGAGTCGGGCTCGGTAACTGTGGATTTTACATAGTGTCATAAGATATAAGATTTTGCAAAATTGCACCCAGATAAACGCTTTCCTGAAACACGTTATGTTTGATTGTCCTCTTAATATTAAAACTGATCTTCCTCACAAACATTTGGAATATTTCCAAAATAAAAAAGTTGGTGTACGTGTTATCTTGGCCCCCTGGTGTTTTGATCATGATTTGCCTTTAAATTGCTGATAAATAAATAGCGTGATAATAAAGAAAATATCAGTCACCCCTTTTTTTTAAATTGACAGTGTCAAAAATAGGATATGTGTAATTGGTGATGTTACGACAAAGCAAAATATGAACATAAAAGTGACTTCATGTGCATGAGTTCTATTTACTGTACCAATTTACAAAGAAAAATTACGTATTTTATTCGTTAACATACCTGACGATCATTGAAGTAAAATACCATCACCCCTACTACATAAATGGAACTTAAATAAAGACTGCATGAGGTTGGTTATGAGGTTACGCTGTCGATACCGACAGCCAAAATGATTTTTCCAGACATTGTATGACGGATGTAAGTGCTAATAGCTACACGCTATTATCAGCCTTATTGGGGAAATTTCCAAAAATATGTTCCTAATCCACGTCGGCTTAGGGATCTCAGAGACTTATTCAGTCTCGTTCCTTCCCCTGTTTTTACCAGGCTACGAAAGAAGAAAATTTTAAATAAGTAGAGATTACAATAAATTGTTAAAGGAATTTTTTGGAAGGACCACGTGTGCGGTCTCTATAATGGCGGATGTAGACCGATCAAATCGTTAAAATATTGAAAAATCCTAGGTATCAGTAGACATTATTCTATCAATAGATACATAATGTCTATTCATTGATAGCTTTGGTCTTATAGATCACTCACATTGCATACCTATTATGCAGTTTTTATGCAAGTTTTCTGGGCTTTTTTATCAGAAATAATTTTGGCCTATGTAATGTTGCAAATTTAAGAAAAAAATATTGTTGCTAGTTGTTACAGATGAACCAAAGTAATAATTAACTGTGTCGTTCAGTAATTTTTTGTTATGCATAATTATAGATGAGATCAATGTGAACTACATGCAACTTTGGGTTGAGTGTCACTACGAATGTTTTGATCTTGAAGTAGCATCGCCAACATTACCGAGCTAAAAACATAGGTATATACCTACGTTTTTAAGGATACACCTATCGCAAATAAATACAAAATCATATTCCACATTTGAACTTGAGTAATTTTTGTACATCAATAAAAATAAAAAGAATTTAAGTTCCTTTCTTTCAGGAATGTACCGATTACGGTAACAATTGCATTAAAAAAAACGTATTAGTTTATGTTTCTTTTATTTTACTTGTGAAATAGTCGCGGTAGGCCTATATCAGACTTGAAAGAGAATAAAATGACTAATTTTGTGAAAATGATTTAATTTCAAAAAATCCTATTATTGCTCTGCCAAAAGTCTTAAGATAAATAGCGTGATGTTTTTTTTGTAAATTGATGACCGTGCTGAGTAGTACTCAATGGGGTGAAAATACACCTCAAAATTGTATTACACGATGTTACGGGTGAGTCCAAAAATTTAAAACTTTACTGCTCATGCCCCCTGCATAGTAGCGTTATGGTTTTTGTATATTTGTTGTATCATGTGTACGATAAGGTTCATGCAAAATTTTAACGAAATATATTCAGTAGTTTATGAGATAATTTGATATTTGTTGATAGATATAAAAGGCTCCTGCTCGCCCCCTGTAACGAAAAGCGAGATAATAAGTAAAAAGTATGTTGACCGGACCTCTTGTTGATATTCTCTGAAAATTTGAATCAAATCCATCCAGTACTTTCCGAGATCTTTCCGGACATACATACAGACAAACAGACAAACAGACAAAAATTCTAAAAATCATATTTTCGGCTTCGGAATCGTTGGTAGACCACCCCGCAATTATTCTTTACAAAAAATATTCAATGTACAGTTTTCACTTTTCTACAATTTTATTATATGTATAGATTATTTGGTTGGGATGAGAAATTTGTTATATGTTATGCCTATGTGTTGTGTATGTAATGTATTTATTTAAACAACAACAATACATTTTGTTTTGTTTGACATTTTATGTCCAAATATGATATGTCGTTGCATGTTTGTTTGAAACTAAAATAGTGAAATATTTAGGTTCGGACGTTTTGCAGTTATAATAAATATTAGTCATCAACAAAATGTATAGGTCGTTTCACAACATCGCTCTGTTTTTTTTAATACTATTAAAAAAGTCTTCCGGACTAGGAAACTTAATCCTTTCGGGGATTTCACAAACATTAAAGATACATTCACACACCCAAACTCATTCGTGGATGAGATCAGCGATTCGTCAAACGCGTTGATTGAGCTCGCGACACGTCGCGCTCAGTGGGTTTTGGCGTGTTTAGACCTTTGCCACTCGGCTCTTGTGCAGTCAAATTCATATAAAAGCTTAATCAAAATATACAGAAGCCCGCATGAGTCCATTATTAAACTTATAAATCAAAACGTTTTAAAAACCCTATACCTACAACAATTTTGTACAGTCTAATTTAAACGAATCCAAAAAAAAAACAAATATAACACAATATCCTGTAATTCATATGAGACAACCCTAACCCACATACAGGGTGTACAAATTTAGTCATCACCCTAAAACAAAATTACGATAGGCAAGTTTATAGCGAATAAAACATAAACCACTTTATCTCACCATGAATTAAACTTCTCTTCTGTGAAATGTGTGAAATTTTGAGGCTTCACAAAATAGTTGAATGAAAATGAGTTTTTAATGAGTGGTACTTAAACGGCAGCTTAGTTGGGTGTCGTGACGAAGTTAATTAATACCAAATACTAAGTAGGTCGATGTTGTGGGCTTGTGGAAGTGTCAGACTGTTTAGTTCTGTGTTCAACGCTAAATTATAGACCACTAAGACATAACACATACATGGACTAGGAGCCAACCACCTCATTGTTGCATTGTGAAAGAGAGATACCGCTTTAGGCTGTGTTATGCACAATCTCTTTACCACAGCTGGAGTAGTACAGCTTACGTTTTAATATTCTGGGCTAATAGGGTAAGGATTCTGAGATTCTTTTCAAGGAGATCGTATCCAAATTTGTCAAGGCAGTACATTCAAAATGGCCGTTAGTTTGTGATGTGGAGTAGTGATGTTTCAATAGTAAGGTAGAGGTTGTAATAACATAATATTATTGAACTTTAAAACTCAATAAAACAAAGATAAGACTTAAATTAAATCCAACCCAATTAAGATAATTGGCAAAAATTGGTTTTTAAACAAATTCTTCTCATATTGAATACTCACGTAGGTCATAAAACGTGCGTAAAATTAACCGGTGCTTCGTAGGAAGCCATCGTGATAACGCTCTTCGCTAATATTTTCTTAATTACCAAAAACTTTTTGGCATCCAAACTTTGTTTTGAAACAAAATTAGAAACAATTTTTTTCTCCCTTTCCGCAACGCTAATTAAGTTTAGTTGAGTTGCCAGTTATTTTTACAGTTTTTAAATTAAAAAGAAGACTGACAGGTGCGTTTTAATGCTAAAACTTTAACTATAACTCTTTTAAATTATAACATTTACTTGGTACTAATGATTACTGACTCTATTTACGTTTGTGAAGGGTTAGACAGTGTAGAGTATTTTTGTTTGACAAGCGGGTTCAGGAAATCGAAAATCGAAAGGTAAAAACGTAGCCATATTACTTAGTATCCGCTGTCTTGCCGTCTGTCACCAAGCTGTATCTTATAGATATGCAGTTGAATTTTTTACTGATTATATAATCCTGTTGCCACAAAGACTACAATTAACAAAAAAATAGCGTCGAGATTAAGCAGCGATTGTTAAGGACTTTTGAGGGAAACCATTTTTTCGGAAAAAAAATCGATTTTTTTAGCATTTTGAACTGGCATCATCGCAACTCTGACTCGCTTTAAACCGATATAAAGTAAAAAGATTTTCTCCATTTTAAAAATGTATGTCATTTCACGTGCCATAACGTTAAGTAATGGAATGTGTCGTTAACGCTCCCTTTCCCTTATCGTATTAAGAGATCTCGAAGTAAAACCTGCATGCTTTGACTGCCTTTGTTAAATGGCGAAATTAAGTGCCAAGAACATTATAAAATTAATGGAATTAGGGTTAATGAAAATTTTCAAAGAAAATGTTAATGGTTACTTATCTTTAAATCGAATCTATTTAATGATATATTAGTCTCTTATCTGATCCTTGACAATAGTCTTTATTATCTAAAATAGTGAAATCTTTGCCAGGTTTTCATAAAATAACAACAACAATATTAATTTCACAAAAATTAAAGCAACGGCAAACGGTAAAAAGCAGGTGAGACTAGATGGCCAACCAGCACCAATTTTTAAAATCAAATAAAATATGTCAGACACATTTTTTCCCTTAACCCAAAATTAAAAAGATTCCAAGATCCGAAAAAATGTAACGAAGATCAGAACTGGGGCACAAAACCAAATTATCGAGCTAAAATATTTTCTAAATAGCGAACTAATTGAAAATCTCTTGGGTAAACAGTTTAAGTTGCCGGCTTCTTAACTCTATTGGATCCTGAACGTTTGTTTTAAAACGTGTCTGGCACAGACGGGGTACTCTCGTTCAATTAACCATCCCTTATTGCTTTTTGTTTAAAGAGTAGAGTCTATCTCGAGAAATAATTACGCGGCAGTCTTGAGTATTTAGCTTTAGCAGAAGTTAATTAGATCCCCAGCTGGCAGAGCTTAAGGTGCTTCCACACTGTAACATCTCCCCCTTTGTTTACCCGTTCTGAATTAAGTGAGGATAATTATTATTCTTCTTTTGTGCGGTTTGTGAATGTTGCTTTATGATACGAATTTTTAATTAAAGGAAAATATGTTTTGTGTTGTTTCATTCTCAATATGCAGATGTTAAATGAATATAAATAAACACCGACTCGTGTTTAATTATTATTTTGCCGTTGTATGTTAACTCGCTAGAACCTAATTTTACAGTGTTTGCTATTAATTTGTCTAGTAAATATTTGTCACTTTATACCGTATAATATTGTGTGCATTTCTACAAATATCATAGTTTCAACCGAAAACTAAATTCATGCATAATATGCAAATGCAGAGCTTTCATTCTCGTCTACGTTTTGTTTTGTAAATTTAATTTTTTGTTATTTTTTCTGTTTCTACTCCTCTGTTACTTGTTGTCCAAATTTCAAGTCAAACAATTTAGAATGTTAGTTGGTAGATAACATGTTATTACAATTTACTTAAATGTAAATCTCATATAAAAAACGTGACACTGACTCGTGACTGCGATAGCTTAAGAACATCGCTTATCAAGAATTTTAATACCTTATTTAATAACCTTAAATGCTTCTCCCAAGTACCAGTCTTCATATATCTACTCCTTATGTCTCAAGGGATACAGTGACACTTAGGCCTGTCAGCATCTACGAAGGCAAAGACAACGTCGGGTCAACTCGACTCATTTGTCACTGTTATATGCGCCGGCTACAAACTTGATGGATAACCATTCCGCGACGTAAGCAAAGCGCCCAAGGCTGTCTACAAATATTGGCTCCAAGCTTCCAATGTGAATCCAATGTTGGACGAAGTTTTGCATTTAAAATATATGTAGAGTGTTTTTATGCGGCGTTGTGGGAGTTTGAAAAATTAAAGCATTTTGAGGAACAAACGAATGCAGTTTGAGTTGATAAATGTGAAATATATTTGAATAAAAAATGTGTTAAGATATTCTACGTATAAATAAAATTTCTGCAATCATAGTTGTGATTGAGGTAAAAAAATATTTCCTAGTACAAAACACAAAAACAAAACAGACATCCCAAAACCGAATAAATCTTCAAGATCCCAAAAAAACAAGTGACACAAGATATTTATCATTTTCAATAAACAGCAACCACTTACCAATACAAAATACAGTTTTCCAAAACAAATGGAGGTGAACCCTTTCACGTTTCGTCCAGAAACAACGGTCGGTAAGACAAACGACGCTTGCCGCCCTTACTCAACATGAATATATTACACTAAAGAGACAGATAAAGCACCTTTCGATTGTTCCTAACCAATATTTTAGTAGGAATTGAATGTGGATTACCTCAAAGCCATGTCGTTGTAGCTTTGCGGTTCTGTAAACGAATTGTGAGGTTACAGGTTCGGACTCGAAGTTTTTTAAAGTTATAAGGACTTTTACTGACAAAAATAGAAGAAAAAAAAAACAAATTAAAAATTAACTACAGATATTTGAATCAGAAATCGCTTACTTCTAGTGACCAATTTTTAACTATTTTCTATAAGGGAAGTGCTCTCCACAAGGGAACATTCACTAGCCAGTTTGATTATTATTAAATAGTGTTTTTTGTTTTTGTCTTGGTATGATCTTCATGCAATTAGGATTGCCATAAATGAATTAATGACTTGTTAACGTTTAATTTTCTCAGAATGAAGTACTTAACATAAAAAGCTAAGCCACATCGCTCCGCTTGATACTAGTCGTTAACTGTTAATGCAGTTAATACGGACCATCTGCTAAAATGACGCCATAAAATAACTCTTTGGACATCCTAATTATAACAGCAGAAGGTTCTGTAATAACTGTGAGCTTCCGTTTGATTTTTTTACTTGCATACATAGCTTAAAACTTTTCTTATTTTAAAAATTAGATCATATATTATAACAATATAATAAACTGATTGGAAAGAGCACTATCACAATAAAAAACAAGGAAAACAAGCATATATTATATCGACAGTTATACCTATATACGCATTTGATAAACTCGCATTTATATCCTTGATAACAAGCACCTTTTCAAACTGAATCAAATCAGTCAAGCGGACTGCGAACAATAAATATTTTAGTGGAAACCGACGCAACTGGAGATATATTGAAGGTTCATTGAATAAAATGTTGGCCGGGGACGGTCCGAACCCTTTATTATCATGTTCGGACGGATTTCGGCCGATAACTGGACCCTCCCGGGGTATTAGACAAATACCTAGGCGTTTGTGCCGGCTCGACGTGTTTTAAGGAAGCGTTTTGTTGATTCGACACACCTCGCCTTGCCGGGATATTCTTTGATGATTTGACAAAGGTGAAGGCTTGCTTTTAGAGGATCGTTCAAGAGGTTAGGTTACTTTACCAGATGTAATGAAATAGAAATAGGTAGGAATAGTCTTGTAGTTACGTATGAAAGAATTTTCAGGGTCTAACATTTTTTGTCGTGGTCACAATTTTGAGCCCTAAGTTCATGTTTATAAATACTTTGAACTAAGTACTTAGTAGGTTTTTCGGCTGTACAATCCATTATACGTACCCATAATCTAAAATTTTGATATTGCGAGAGAATTCTTGTAAATTAAATCGCTATCCTCTTCACGGCTCAATAACAAAAGGCGATCTTAATATATATTACAACCTTATTAATCACTCTAAGCGTTGAAAGCACATTAGATAATCTCAAATTCTTAATTAACATTTTATTAATTCATTCAAATTTTTCTTTGTGCAAGTACCAACGCATTTGAAGAAACAAAATAATGTATTTTAAATTCGGGTGCTTAGGAAAAATACAAAACATTTGCAGAATGAATTTAATAACAAGACTTATAAACATAAGCGGATAAATTTATTATTTTCCTTAAGAGGTAATTTTTCACCTAGTTGACTTTCCTTCATTTAAATTTAAAGCAATAATTTATTTTTCAGTGCCAGCCATGACAATAAATAATTTGTAAATAAAAAAGTACTTTTAACATGTTGATACTGAAATTGTGATAATATTGTGCTAATAAGTGTAAGTGACATTGAGTGATGGTTTAAGTGATGTGATATTGAACATTTGGGCGATGGTGGGGTCTTTGAAGACGTCATGGCTTTCAATACTCCTGCTGTACTGCGCTTTGGAGCTTGGTAAGTGGACCTTATCATTACTTAAAGTTGCGAAAATTACTCGGATTGGGTTGTGGTCACTGGAAGACACATACCTCGAATAGTAACGTCACTTTATAGATTTTGCGATGCGGAGAAAGAAATGACGCGTCACAAACTATTTTCTCTTACATATAAATATTTTGATCAAAAAATAATCTCATTCGACGTGAGAATTGAAACACAATGTATGTGTTGATCTCAAGATCTCAGATACTTCAATACAGTGAAACTCCGCGTCACTGTGATAAGAATAGCTGATATGTTACCAACTTAGTTGATATAATTTCCGAAACGTCAGAACTTATTTCTTGTATTCAATAGTTGTTCTAGAGATACGTTACTTTAATATACCGTTTATTACTAGACTTCCAAACACAAACAGTATAGAAAATACCTATACTATTCAATATGGAACACGGTTTTTTATAGAAATTATCTTTTGCACTGCACAATTTCCCAAGCTATATAGGTGAATACTCTATTTCCTTTCGGGTGACAACATGTTTTACCAAAAAATACACTTTACTGGGTTATCCAGTAAACCATGGGGCTCACAATGTCTAAATATGACAGTAAGGATCAACGCTTTTATGAATTGTCTAAGGCATGAGAGTTTAGACACCACAATATCACACCCAAATATGATTCGTTCTAGTCTCAATATGAGAAATAAAGATGCCAAAAAGTCTGTCGCCCAAAATCCAAGGACTAAATAAACCTAAAATATACAGTTAAATCTTACAAAGATGAAACAGTCAACCATATGTATATGAGAACTCAAGCGGTCATGACTCCAACGATTTACGGTTCGTCCCAACACTAAAATGGAAATTAGCTGAAATTAAGTACGATTGACGGGGCCTGAATGTCAAGACGAAAGCGATAAAGCCACAGTGAGGTCATTCCAGTCCCTCAGTAATTGACAGACCCAGTACAATTTGCAGTGTCTATTTACGAGCGGCAGGTTAGGGTTTTGATTTTGGGGTCCCGAAATCAGATTGTCGGCAAATTGTTTGTATTTTTTTGTCCGTGGATTGTTCGGGTTTGAATGGTATTAAAAACGTTTATGTTGAAATTGTGTAAAATATTTTAGAGTTGATGGCTTTTCATTTGTTTTTGTGAGTACCTTAAAGTCAGTTGAGGTGACGGTCTGGACAGTCTATTATATATGTAGAAATAATCATTTAATATATATTATTGTCTTGGCTTCTTTAGAAAATTGTACCCTTTCATGACATTGTTGGTTGGTAGGTAAGGCAAATTCTGATGAACTAGAATTTTCCATTGTCATTTTCATACAAGCGTTTCTCTTAACCAAATACAACAGATTGATCATTAAGGTCAAAAATTCTTATCTAACTTATGAATAGTTACTAAATCGATTACAAAATTACAGAAAGTATCCACCTCTGAATAATTAAAATAACAATAAGTATTTATCTTCTATCACTGGTTAATTCTTCTCGTGAATTTCCTATCATTACAAGAAAATTTAAATGCAAAACATATAAAATAGATTCGTGATCAACCCGAAAATTACATCATCAAAAATGAATTAATAAATAACAAAGAGACTCGTATCATTCAAATATAATCAAAGCAAACCGAAATAGAGCCATCTTATCATGCCGAAAAGCTAATGTCTCGTTAAACCAATTCTACCAGAAGTATACAAGTTGCGTGTCAGTTGCAGTGGAGCCGGTGAACCGGGACCCGTATCGCTCGACCTCAATCGGCTTTCGACGGAAAAAAATATATTACACAACCTCTGGATACACGGCTACTTACAGTGGAGCAAAATGTCTGCGATTTGTTTGTGGGTACCCCTTGTCTAATCCTGTGGATTGATTGTTGAATGGGTTTTCATGTCTAACTTGTTTCTTGATGTGGCAAGACAATTAATGGGGTGTTTTTATAGGGTTGCGTAACCAAAGTGTAAAAGCGGAACCCTATTGCTATGTCCCTGCAACCTGTTTGTCTGTCCAGCCGTCAGTCACCCGGCTGTATCTCAAAAACTGGTATACAGTTGAAATTTTCACAGAAATTGTATTTCTGTTGATGGTATAATAAGTCGATATAGTTAAGCAACCGTTAGTACTCTAAAGCCTATTTATACGAAAACCCTCAGTGTAATGAGTTCAACTCATGCTTGACCAGTTTATTTCGTGTTGTCTTAATTTCTACACTGGTCTGTTGTCTTTGTGCCACTAGTCCAGTCAAAATAAACAAAAAAAAGTCATAACTTAGCCAAAATTCGCATAGAGCTGAAAATTGGCAGAGACGTTAAATACATCATTATAAAGAAAATATCAAAAGTCCCCTTCGATCCCACTTCTGCAAAAAAAAATATTCAAGGTCAAACATGCAAAATTAAGGTTTTTTTCATTTTTCTCCAAAACGGTAAGTTTTATCGTAAAATAATACAGACAAAAGTTGTAGATCATACAATTCTCTACAAAAATGGTTCAGTCACTTTTTCTCTTACGACTCACCATTCGTGAGATATCGCGGTTTTAATCATTAGAAAATTCATATTTTACATAATATGCACTAAAATGCAGCCTGTATACGTCATCGGACGTTCAATATAAATGAAAATAAGAAATTATTGGTTTGTGCTACTTACACAATATAAAACTTGTATAAATTGAATGAATATTTTAAAATAAAAGACCATACTGTCAGTCCCTAATTCCCTTCGTCGGTAACCTTGAGAAACATCTTCTAGCTACATCATTGTTTGAGTGTGGAGGGTCATATACCTGCCTATTTTTGAAGGAAGTAAGCGACATAACTCAGTATATACTGTTAGTTTTGAAAATTCCTTTTTGGTAATATTTTCAATTTTAATTTGTGCTGTTAAATAATTTTAACAAAATGTCAGAAGTTTGTTTCATTTGTGATAAACCTTTGGAAGAAAGTGAAGTTGTTGTTGTGGATCGTGGAATGAAGACTTTGATTGATGCAAGTGTGGAAATAAATGATAAATGATGACGAAAAAATCTGTATAAGACGTTTTGATCCAAATCGTCGATGAAAAAATCTGATAAACCCAATTGCAATCTTGATTTGAAAGACCTAGGTCGAACAGCAGTAATTATACAGTGGCTGATAGTTGTACATATTAATTTCAAATGTTCCAAATTAAATCGTCGATTTTCTAAAATTACTGAATCATCTTCGGGACGACATTTTGTAGTAGGCCTCAGAAAGATATTGTAACAATTATTGTGGTACTCAGCTTCAGCAGCATTTAAGTAAAATTTATTCTCAATGCGGGCAATAACAGCTTTTGCTACGTCTTCAGAACAAGTCCGAGCTACCTTTAAAATGGAATCTTTAAATTCAAGTATAGATACATTATATAGTTTACGACAAACATCCTGCGCTTTCTTCTTTTCAGCTTCTTCATGTGCTTCATCGCCGCAAAATAACCAATATCTTTTAAAGTTGAAATCTGGCTCACTTACTCGTGCATGAGGTGGACTTATCGTGCATGTACTACCTTGTTCTTGTCTTTTAGCTGAAACAATACTACTCTTTCGAGTGTACATTTTACGACAAGTTTCAATTCAATTTCAATTTCAAGTATTCAAAAAACTTATCATTTCTTTCAACACTTGCATCAATCAAAGTCTTCATTCCACGATCCACAACAACAACTTCACTTTCTTCCAAAGGTTTATCACAAATGAAACAAACTTCTGACATTTTGTTAAAATTATTTAACAGCACAAATTAAAATTGAAAATATTACCAAAAAGGAATTTTCAAAACTAACAGTATATACTGAGTTATGTCGCTTACTTCCTTCAAAAATAGGCAGGTATATGACCCTCCACACTCAAACAATGATGTAGCTAGAAGATGTTTCTCAAGGTTACCGACGAAGGGAATTAGGGACTGACAGTATGGTCTTTTATTTTAAAATATTCATTCAATTTATACAAGTTTTATATTGTGTAAGTAGCACAAACCAATAATTTCTTATTTTCATTTATATTGAACGTCCGATGACGTATACAGGCTGCATTTTAGTGCATATTATGTAAAATATGAATTTTCTAATGATTAAAACCGCGATATCTCACGAATGGTGAGTCGTAAGAGAAAAAGTGACTGAACCATTTTTGTAGAGAATTGTATGATCTACAACTTTTGTCTGTATTATTTTACGATAAAACTTACCGTTTTGGAGAAAAATGAAAAAAACCTTAATTTTGCATGTTTGACCTTGAATATTTTTTTTTGCAGAAGTGGGATCGAAGGGGACTTTTGATATTTTCTTTATAATGATGTATTTAACGTCTCTGCCAATTTTCAGCTCTATGCGAATTTTGGCTAAGTCAAATGTCTATTTTGACTGGACTACACTGGATTTTTCGATTTTAGATTGAAACTTATTTGTTGACTATGCTTCAAAACGTTGCTTACGAAGTTAACATGGATATGAACAACACAAAATTTTCATTTTCAAGACTTTTCAGATATAATCAAGATAATAAACTGTTTTTCTATAATTATGACTTAAGATGTTTTTAACTAACCCAAACCCAATGCTTCTTATCATCAAGTTTACCGTGAACAAGTAATTAAATTACGGCTGCCCTGAATATTTCTTACCGTAAACACTTCACAGCATTAGGTAATGAATTATTTTAATAGAAACACGGGTTTGCTTTCAAACAAATTGAATTTCGGTCAAGTTAATAGTAGTGGCCCCGTTTCTCCCATCATAGGCTATTAATGACGACTCCGCTGTTTGTTTAAATTCCGAGACTAAACCAACAGGGTGTGAATAATTTTAGTTATATAATTTATGACAACAACCTTTGTATACAGGAAAAGGGTATTTGACCAATAGTAGGATATTAAGAGGCTGGTAAAATCTTCTAATCTTAATCTTTAAGAAATAACACTGAGATAGTTCCGAAACTAGTCTAACTAGATGAACACGCTAGTTGATATTATTAATAATTTCGACATTTTTGTGGTACATAATATCATGTATAACGCAAAAAAAACACAGTATTTCTAGTA
The DNA here is from genome assembly GCF_003590095.1 of Trichoplusia ni. Classification (NCBI taxonomy): domain Eukaryota; kingdom Metazoa; phylum Arthropoda; class Insecta; order Lepidoptera; family Noctuidae; genus Trichoplusia; species Trichoplusia ni. The sequence goes on along the minus strand of NC_039486.1, from coordinate 9,368,924 downwards.
ATGATTAGTTTTTGTAGCAATATTTTCCGAAGAAATAAATATTCCATTCTACGACTGTGTCCCACTGCTGGGCAAAGGCAGGAGGACTTTGGTCCAGTGGGCTACATAAAAAAGACATTTTCTTTAAGTTGAATATACTTGTTTCTTCTCCCAATAAACATTACCCTTACAAAAATATATTAAATACACTTTATCACCTTAGAAATATTTACCAAACTCTTTATCGCTCACACGTCATCACTGTCTCAGCATGATGGGGTATGTAGGAGACACGTTTACTCCGAGCACAGCCAGCCGTGCTTACGCCGTGTCACATCTTTCCGCAAGCCGGGAACGGAAACAGCTCTCGCGGAATAGACTAGTAATAGACTTGTCAAAAGAGTTCTAGTTATTTTGTATATTTCGGAATTGAATTTTGAATATGTTTTTGGATATGACGTGTTGTGTGCTAGTTGATGTAGTCGTCTGTTGGTTGAGAGTTTGGTATTTTAGGGTTACTTATCGCAAATAAAATGCTGCTACCAGAAGGTACGTATACGAAAACGGATGAACAATAATTACAACTTATTTGTCATTTAGGTACTTAAAACTAAAAGATCATAGCGATAAGGTCGTCAGTTGTAGCATGATGTAATGAAAGTATTTAAATTATGATTGTTATTTTGGATGCACGCATAGGATAGGACCACGCCAGCCCACAGTGCGCGACGTCACGCGGGTTTGATCCCCACGTAGGTCAAATATTATATATCAACATTTATAGGTTCTGTCATTCCAAACTACTGATAATATAAAATATTTTCATAAAATTATCTGGAACCGTATACAAAATTGGCGTCAAACTGTCTATTTTGTTTCCTATCTTTATCCAATATAATATATTTAGAAAACCTTTAACGATAAACAGCCTTTAGAGTCCTAGACAGAAATGTAATTTTTTACCTAGCCTACCTAACTTTGCAATAATGACGCCATTGCCTGAAACAAAATTATTCATTAGAATTTATTATTGCGAAGTAAAATACTTAATACCTTACTAACTTGGAAACTATTTTGCTTATTGCTTAGACGTATTACATTACAACTACGAAATACCTATTTAGAATTTACAGTGAAACAAACTAGGTTACTAAACGTTTCATGTTTCGTAATTATGACTAATGCTTACAGCCATTTAAAGTTGGAATAGGTATAGTTTTAACAATTGAAACTCGTTTGTGTAATGATATAGCACGGTTGAGGGCACTACCGTCGCACTGAGTGCGAAGTATCGAGGGTTCGATCTACTCGTAAGACAAGCAATTTTGTGATTCATTAATGCTTGTCCTGAGTGTGGGTGTCTTTGTGCATTGACTTGAATGTTTGTGAAGCTCCCAGTTAATTTCCATATGTGGGAGTCGTTTTAAAAAATAAAAATTCTACTTAAGTTTGCTTGTTCAGTGGTTGTCTAAGGATTAAAAAATGGAGAATCAAGTCTTAAAACTTAAGCTTCAATACACCTGATAATATATAATTTTCGTAGTTCATAGAAATTGTGTAGAGCATTCACTCCCAGAGCATTCCTAGGTATAACCTAATAATAATCTACTTAGACCAGTGTAACAACTGAGTGTCTCCGTAATCCGTCCAATTACTAGTTTCCAAATTGGCTAATTACCGCTACTAGTCAGGCTTATGCAGACCTTTGATTTAGACTTCATGTGTGACAAACAGCTTCATATCCCACAGGATTAATGTAATCGTATTAGACACCGAATATGCACTAAAGATCGTATTAATTATATAAATATTAAAGATGGACACGCTTTTAACCTAAACTTTCGTCTTTATTTTCTTCAAATTAAATTCCGAAAAAGAGATGATCCTCAAAGTGAAAAATTTTAAACTACCCTTTCAAACTACTTGAAACGAGTCATCATAAAAACACTTACATACACATAACATCTTGAACTGCCAGTTTTAGAGCAAATGTTAATCAGTAAATATGAGTTTCATCACAGAGAACAAGCAGCACGTCTACAGCTTTACAACAAAACACATGCGCTTTGATTAACTGGTCCACCATCTTGTTTTATTCATGCACACTCTGCATGTGTTGTCTGTCCAGTCAAAGTAAAGTCATTCATATTTCTCAGTCCACGAGTGTTTATACTCCATCTACAACATAATTGTATATGTACGCTGGAAATTCCACGGTTCCCGAGATTCCGTCTCAAAAAAGTCTGGGCTAGTCCGAAAAGGTTCTTCATAAATTTTTAGTAGCTGTTCCCTCTAAGAGATTTCTTTTCAGAAAGAATCGTTTAAGTTTTATTGTTTCTGAAAATGTTTTTGAGACCTAGATTTTTCGAGATTTGGTGAAAATCGTAAGCAGCATAAAATAAAACAGTTGGTCCATTGTTTGAAATGTTAAGTGTGCCGAACCGTACATACATATGTGTTTAGTTCTGACTTTCAAAGTGGAAAGTTAAGGAAGAAACTTCTGCATACCAGTGTGCCAAAAAATAAGAAATACTAAGATCATTTCTTTTACATTTGTATCTCCACCATACATTATACACTATTATAGATCAAAGCTGATTTCATATCAAAAAATGAATTCAAAATTCTCAATAAAAATACCAAGCAAATACGAAAAAACAACCTAACAAATACATAAATTGAACACGTAAGTATCATTAGCCTACCCAAATTCCCTCGTATCAAACATGAATAAACACTTACAGGTGAATAACGTGAAAGCAGGCTTCAATGTCGTGAAATCCTTTTAACACTTAAAAATCCATTACGTTCAAGTGTGGGTCTCGCCCTCACTCCACGTGTGACCGAGGGTTTGGAACCACTGGCCGTTTCTTTTATATAATTTACGGGCTCTTGAACGAAGGTTTGTCTGTAAAAGTTTTGATAATAGAAGGGAAAGGCTGTTAAATCGTGTGTGTTTATTCAGAAATAGCTGTTCTTATGCGAAAATTATTACAGTAGCAACTTAAAAACACGAATGTTGAAGAAAGAACTTCTATAAAATAGAAAACTAGTAACTCATTAAGGTGTGGATAACGTCGTTAGTTACGCATTTATGCAAATATACTGTTTAGGTTATACTATTAATACTAAAAACAAACTATACATCAATAAATCAACTAGTCTTATCAAGCAAGATGTTTTTAAAATTGTGCATTAAATATAGCATTACAAGTGCAGATTGTGTGGCTCCAAAAACGCATATTCATTTATTAAAGTTTCATTCAAACTCTCATACCTGAAACAATGCCAGTGCAACAACATTTCAAAATTAAATAAACTTCATTTGTATCCAAAACAGTAGTCAAAAGTCCGACCCGACACAACCCGGTGTCCTACTTGGAAATATAGCGGCGTAATCAAATTTGCACAATCTGGCAACCCTGGCGACACGTTCATTGTCCGGTGTCGGTGATGCGTACTCCGGATACACGCTCCCGGATGCCAACCCTACCGAGCTTGTACGTACGCTCTATACGTCTTCGCTACCCTCAAGACATTTGCCGCTATCTAACCCCCCTATATCTCAGTATCGCTACAGCTCGAGACATCGCGGATGTTCGTGTGTTGTGTTTACTTTGAATTTACTGTAAATCAGTGAATATTTGTCATTCACACCATTTTGAGTCTTGTGTCAAGAGCGGTTAAGTCAATTCTTGTGTACACGCAGAAATACCAATTTGTTGCCCCGAAAAATAAACACCTTTCACGAATTTCGGAATAATGACAACAGTAGTTCCCATTAGCAGACTCATCTGCATTTGTTTTCAATTTACGCTCAAAGGAGTTTTGCATTTGTTATCTCTTTGAATAATTAAAAAGTACGCATGACGTTTCGGGAAATTAACGATTTCGCTCTTGATAGCGTTTAGCCTTTAAATTTTACTGACAGCAAGAGTTTAATATCACATGAAATCAAAAAAGTACGGATTGTTTGCAAACATTATTTTTTTGCTGAAAAAGTGTCGTATTTTCGACATGAAGTTTGTTACAGAATCCCTTATTCTTTAGTTTGCTCAAACAAACAGCCCGAGACACGTTTGAGTCGTATGTTAATAACATTAGGGAAGACGGGACCTTATTATGTACACACGCCTTGTACTTTCCTGGGGAATTGAATTTCCTACTAAATCTACGAGAAATAAGGAAAACGTATAGAACTCCAGATAAATGGGTAAACAACTAACGGCGTTGTCTTGCAAACAATGCTATTTAGTTTTTACCTTCCGGGACTATTCATACGTAATTGAGATGGTGCTGGTGACATTGTGCAGTTACATGGAATAAGGCGGAAAGGAAATCTTTTTCCGTAATTTTTCAATGTATCTCTTTTCCTTTTGTGACCGGAAAAAGGTCGTTTGTACATATTTAAGTAAGTTCATATATTATGAACAAGAAAGTTAGGTCAGGTTCTAAGTTAGATTGCTTTTCCACTATAAGCACCTTTTTATCTTTCAGCACTTTTCATTCGGAAATACGTTTCTTTTAGCCTTCAATAAATTTTACATCGCTCAACTCAAGAATCGGGCCACCTGCTCGGAATCTCTCCGGTTTGATTTTTGTGAGATATAATTTCAAAAAGTTTATGGTTTCGAGATTTATAGCATTCTTATGCATCGGGTAGATTTTGCTACAATTCTGCTCTTTTATCATGATCCCACAGTTGAGCAAAAACTTTTTTGGCGCTTAGTATATAATTATCTGGACAGTCTTAACGTACCTACAAATTTAAATGATGTCGAGTCATTTATTTCTAAATCGCGTAACCGAATCCGAGTTAGTTTTACTATGTATTGTCAATTATGTCTATTGAGGAACACTGCTAGACATAGGCCACCCTCAAATTGCACCGCAACACCCGGTCCTCTACTTCCGTATCCAGACCAAGTTACAACGTATTATAAAATATAAATATAAATTATGAACAGAATTATTATTAATCGTCCATCAATGAATTTACAAGAAAAATCGTTCTTCAGGCAGCGGTCAAGCGACGGACGTGGACGTCCGCCTGGCGGCGCCTGCGTGGGTGGCGCGCGGCGGGTCGGCGACGCTGCGCTGCCTGCACCAGGTGCCGCCGCAGCTGCTCTACAAGGTCGAGTTCCTGAGGACCGGCACCAAGCTGCTGCAGTACGTCCGCGAGAGGGTGCCGCCTTTCACTAGCTATACTTTCCCGGGAGGGAAGCTTAATGTGAGTTTCATGTTCTCAATGTGAGGTAACATGAAAAAATATGTTACTATAGTCAGGGAAAATTTACGTTACATTAAATCTTGTTGGAAGCACTCTGCAAATTAGACCTGTTTCCCCTTGCACGCCTTAAAAAGGAACAGGTCCATTCCAGGTCAATAATAATAATAAATGTGAATGTCAATAATGACAACTCAAGCCTGTAAAGTAAACCCAACAATTTTATACCCAACATGAATCAAACTTATAAAAGACTGCCGCAGAAATTGACGCTACTTTAGGGACTAAAACCTTAAGGTATTTAAAATTTCCGTAACTTTGGTCTAAAATTAGATCTTTGCCTAATATACATCCTTGTTCCAGATGACGCTATCGACTGAAGATTCAATAACAATAGACAACATGGACCCTTCGGCCTCGGGGCTGTACTGGTGTGAGGTGTCGCTGGAGACACCCATCTTTACTGCAGCCTCCAATCCACATCAGCTGACTGTAGTTTGTGAGTTCTAAAACGACCCTAGGACCTTTTTCAGAAAAAAACACCATAAAACAATTTATATCATCCAAAATTTTGTACTTTAGTTTAGCCAGTTGGAGACATTTGAAAAACTGTTATGGAAAGTGCAGGCAACGACACAGTTGAAAATTATTTTTCTTTTAGTAAAAAAACTTAAAAAACTTCCTCGAATAAGACCTAACCCTCCAAAATAAGAAATCACAAAGTCTAGAACATATTCTTCTACCAAACCGCATAACGACACATCTGGTCGCACTAATCGTGCGCGCGTCGCGATCTGAATACAAAACACGCATTACAATGAATAAGTCATTCGAAAGGGTACTGAAACTGGTTTATGTCGGCATCAGCTGATATAGCCGCCTAACTCAATTGTTTTAGCATTACCCTACCGTGAATGAGGTTGTAAAATATCTCATAAAAAAATAAAAGATTGTACGCCTGTACCTATTCTTTTTAAATGAAATCGTCAAAAATTTAAATATTTTATTTTTTATTTCCTTTTATTAAGAACAAATCTCTTGTTTAAATACGAAGACAATCTGCCTCCGTGCTATGTAAAATGAAAGTTTTTTGCGTAAATTAGATTCCAACGAAAAAAAAGTTGATTTATGAGAACGAAGATGATACATAGAGTGTGATAGATCATAGAGGTATGAATAGGAATGTTCTGACGGTAGCTAAACAAGAAATGGAAAGGTTTACAAATATGAAAAGAATATTCAAGAACACCTTTTAAATATTACATACATATTATCTTTATAAGAAAACTGTTAAGTAGTAACGTTTTCTATTCTTTACAATACAAGTACAACAGAAAAGTCAACAAACAACTTTTAAATTTTAATGTTGTATTCCTGACGCTATACCTATTGTTATTTATTTCAACGCAGTTGTTGGTTAAAACACAACAGTGAATTCTCTGAGTGTCTCTTGCTCTTACAGTGGACAATTGCATTTAATTAGAATTATAATACGGCTTTAAATCCGTGTTAATTTATCATTAAAAACGTTTTATTACGGCAGTAAATATGCGGTAAGTGCCGTTTAAAATTCGTCTGCAAAATGTTAAATATAAATGGAATCCGTTGAAATCGCTGTAGGTATATTATTTCAGAACAAATGTGTAATTATTAATTCACACATTATATCTGTTTGTAAGCTCTTGTTGTAAATATTGAAACATATTACGTTCGTGGTATTCAATACAGATTAAATATGCTATCTTCCGTTTCTGGAATCAATGTTAATTTTATGGAACCGCTCTGTACTTTTGAATTAACATAATATGATTTGGTCAAAATTATTCGTAAATAAGTGACCCCGCTGTGGTGGTCGCGAATAAAAAGATATTTATAGAGACTCACATGGTGTGTCTCCTATCTGTACGCCAAATTTGATCAAAATTGATTTAGCCTTTCAACTTATTGTTTATTGTTTTTATACAATAGTTTATGTTTAAACAAAATAGGAAACAAAACACAGGATTACGAAGAAGATGTACAAGTGTGTTTGGCACAAGACATTTATCCGCGAAATGGGAAATATCATAATATACCTATTACCCTGAAATAGGGCTGTTTTTATTGTTATTAATTCGTGGGGTGAGAGCGTAAATAATTCATTTGAATTTGTCATTATTAAGTCCGTTTATAGCGATCATTTATTCCACATAATTACGTCCTTGTAATCAATTACGGGCAAACGAATGTATCCGTAGATAAAGTTGAACTGACTTCATTTATAGGATGCACAAAATGAAAGAGAAGATTTATAGGATAGATGAACAAGCAGTTAATTAAAATGTAACACGCTGGTGCCTCGATGTTGACATCAGTTCGTTTACTACAAGTTCTTAAGCTAAGCTGTTGTTGTAGAAGCGAGATGTCACTACATGCGATGTAATGTCTGTCTTGCTTGCACACTGGTAACTATCCTGTTCAAGTAGCCCATAATACAGGTACTGAGCAGGAACAAGTGAAAATTGATGACAAACAATTGAACTGGAAATAACGTGTTCTAAATTGAACTTAACTTTTTACTTAACAATAACGTTTAATACGATATTTATTATAAAAATGAGTAAACTAGTAAAGGCTTTATATATTCCAAAAATAAATTAAATGTTACACTGAAGCGTCAATAATAAAATTAAGGAATTAATAAACTCTAAGGCATACCAGTCGCTGTCAAGATAAAAGCCTTTGAACCAGCCATGAATACAAATTGTTCAATTTTCAAACGCTTCAAAAATGGTAGTTGTTTTCTAAGAAGCGTCTAGAAAGATTACGTTTTACCTGTAAACAGAATGACTTCGAAGATAAGGCCTATAAGAAAATTATTTCATGCATAATAAATGCTTATTTAATTTCTTTGATGTTGTATTAACATAAGAGGTATTACAAGCAAATTTATTTCGCGCAGTTTAGATTTCTAAAAATAGGTGCTTTTTATGAATCTTGGCTTACAACATACCTCACGTCGAAAAATGGTGGCGAAAAGTCGTAGCGGGCCATTATTAACATGACTCGACTTACAAATATGTCTCCAACAATTTTAAATTTATGAAACCGATTTTGTTTTGCTTCACGATACGCCATGGAAAGTAGTATGTCTCATAGGACTAGGATTATAGAGTAGCGGCTCCTTGCGCTCTGTCCATTCAAATTAAAATAAAAACTATTTTTTCCGAATTAGGCTACTAAATAGCACTTTTTGAAGGTCAAATTACATTGGACAGCATTCAATTTCGCCCACCCTTCACCGCTTTCTAAGAGCTTTTGCTGCTAGAGAAGAAATAATATCATCAAACATTAACTTACAAAAAAAACAAGTTCACTAAACTCTTTAGACATAAAACAAAAACGACATTTTCTTAAATTTATGCGGCATTTTCGTCTTCACGTCTACTAAAAATCTTAGCAGCTCTAAAAAGCACTTGTTAATTCATATCCTTCGCAAGCCAGTTCAGGAGCCAGCTTCGTTATGATTAAAAGGCTATATTAATATTTAATGCGACGTTTATATGTATAAGAGATAAACGCGTTTAAAATAAGTGACTGCACGTGATGCTAAGCGTCTATTGTTGTGGAGGTTCATAAATATTGAAATCATATTGTGAGCGAATTTCGTAAATGAGTGCTTTACGCCATACTACTGAATATACAAAAACATTCGACTGATTTCAAATAAATAAAAAATTAATAATGTTTTGATGGGACTAAATGACAGTTTTTTACGTTAGATTAAAAAAGAAAATCGGTTGAGCTAGTCCAAAGATCTGAAGTAGGCACAAGAAACATTATATAGGAGGATCGGGAACCGCTTCCTTTTTGTAGTCGCATGAGGACAGTGTGCATGAAAACTTTAACCTGTATTTCAATTTAGTTTTTTGCTATTCTAAATCAACTTTCTGTACCTAGTAACAAAAAGAGAGTGCGAGAGCAAGGTTCATCCACTTACCTTCTCTTTTCTCTAGATTCACAAAAGCACCCACCGATCATAACCTTCGGTAAGCCAGACGTGGTGGTCGGCGGTCTGCTGCGCGCCAACTGCACCAGCGCGCCTGCTGCGCCCGCGCCGCGCCTTACCTGGTACATTGATAATGAGAAGGTAAGTATTTATTCATATTGCACAGAAATTAAGTAATGTAATTGGAATTTGGTAATTTTATAGTCACACTAGGTTTAAGAGCTAGTTATGAAGACATGCTGCGATGACCCATACTATAATTCTGGGATAAGAGTAGGGAAATGATGATTTGGGCTAACAGCTCAAATACTGAAAATGGCAGCGCAAATTAATGATGTAAATTCACTATATCAGTATTATCAGTGCCAAAGCCTTTAAACAAAATAGATATTATAATTTTAAATAGAACATAAAAAAAAATTAACCAAATGTAGATAAATTTTGTCATTGTAATCATTGTAAAAGTTATAATCTTCATTTTTTTTGGTATATTGAGTGTCTAAAAAATAATTTTCTTCTCTACCAGGTCGATGAAGAATCAGTAAAATACTTCTCCTACCGAGTATCAAGCTCCACCCGAACCAAAGGCGGTGGTGGATACAGGCCTAGGAAACACCAGCACCGCTACATAGCACCAGAGTTCAATTATACAGCCAAATACTGGGCGCTCGTCAGCGAGACGACAGTGGCGCCACACGTCAACCACACCAAGCATCACAAGTGCACTTTAAAAGACGCGCAGAGCGAAGAAATGGCGAAGGTTTGAGATTTTGAGTTTTTAATAGTTATACTATAGTGGATGCGCGGTATGATGACATGCGTAAAAACTGTAAACTGTAAACTACACGCGTATCATCATACGGCGCCTCAAGTTTAGGTGACCAAGCAAACTCCGTACCACTTAACGGTGATGAGAAACAGAATAAAATATAAAAAATTACTGTATCAAGATAACCTATCTTTTAAGTTGGATCAAACTGATTAAATAATCCTATTTAAAAATTAATCATTATTGATTTTTGTAAAAAATAACCTTTCATTTCCACTCATAAAAGCGGCTTTTTCAAATATAATCATCGTGATATATTGTATAAGTAGTAAGGTTTCGTAATGTCTCAGCAGCAAATAATGTGAAATATACTAAATACCTATTAAAATGCTCAAGTGCATTTTCAAAAGCGAAACTTCTATTCGTCAGTTTAAAATAAAATTCTTAACTTGTTAGGAATTCAAATAATGTAAAGCACTAGAAAACATTCTTGTTACGATAGAAAACATGCATCAAACAATTTACATTCTCTCGTCGAACATTATAGAAAATGTTCTGAATAAAATGTTAGCATAAATTTCAACAAGAATAATATCGGGAAACGCAAAAATGCGAGCATTTGGAAGGAATAGAAACTATTTACAATACAAACAACTTTTAATCTCGCTATTGTAAAGAACAAATTGAAAGATCACAATGAATGTAGCGGATAAAAAATAAATCAAAGCGCGTTTGAAATAAATAACAAAAGACAATCTGTATAAATATATACTCGATTGGGCCCAAGTACAACTGATTTTGTCTCGATATTACTTTTCTGAGCCCCGTTTAAATTGACATCCGTTTTTTGATCACTTGCTTCGCTGTCTCTGCTGGTGTTTTCGTCGTCTCTTTGTCTGATTGTGATAGATTTTGAAGTGTCTTAAAACGAAGAAAAATAGTCTTGAGCGTTTAAAACGGATGAAAATATTTTAATGCATTCATACTTTTTGTCAATAGCCTTATCCTTCTTGTCTAGATCCGATTTCTCCAAATGTTCAATTTCCGAAAATTGATTATTAAAATACGTCCATTCACAGACTTCTTTGACATAAACGCCGTACGTCACAAGGCGGCAAATTTGCTAAGTTTGGTAACTGAGCTGGGATTACGTTAATAATTTCTGCCAAGTTAAGGCACTTGAGGAATATTTAATTGTTTCAGTACCTTCTTAAGAAATGTTTTTGAAGTTAGATGCTTTATTCAAGTATGCTGTACCGGTTGTCTGATTAGAATGCTATTAGTATACCCATGTTAATTTTGAACGCGTGATTAAGTATTAAGTAATATGTAATTTTTTAATTTAACATAATGCCCGTACTTGAGGAGATCATATTTTAATTGGGAAAATAAAAGTCTATGAACACTAAAACAAATCTTGTTTAGACGTACATACTACCTATTGGCATCACAAAAATCTAAAGAAACTCCATATTCTTTCCTTTTTACAAACAGATTCAAGAAAGACCACGGGTGCCGCCAGCTATTCCCATATCCCTATGGGTTTCCATAGCGGAGCTGCGTGCGCCTGCCCACGGCCGTCTTCAACTGACGTGCACCGCCACCATCCCGGACGAAGTCGGTCCTGGGGAGAAGTTTGCTGATATTAAGAAGCAAACTGTCACTGGTAAGTTTTGATATGACATAATACATTTTATGATAAAGGTGTCTTCAGCAGTAATAATGTAAAGTATGACTTCTTGTATCTACTGTTGATCAAACGCATTCGCAGCAGGAAAGAACAAAGAATCTTTTTTGCACAGAGATCCAATGGGTTAAGGTCACCTCGCCAAACTCACCACGTTTTACACGAATTCTTGTTCTGAGTCTGGGGCCCTTTGTGCAATGTCACTTGTATATTTGTATAATTCTTCACTCTCCACGGATTATTGTTATAAGTGGAGGAGTCTTTAATAAGAAAAATGAAGATTTCTTGAACCCCAGGTCTTATCAAAAAGCTCTTACTAGTAACTTTTTCTTTTTATGGAACGAAAACTAAATTTTTCCGAGCTATTTCTTAATTTCTACCAAACAATAATATTTCTAGAACTTCTTTAGGTAGTTCTCATTTATTCTGTTTTTAGAGTAGTTGAGAAACTTAAAAGCGAACTGCGAAACAAACTTTCATTTACATTAATGCGAATCCCACAAGAAACTTAGCCAGCGAGTTAAGTTTGAGCTTGAAATAAGCAAAAGTCTGTTCTTAAAGCGGTTAATGGAATTACTTCTAATGAAGCACAGGGAACTGCAAGAGATTAATCAATTCTTGATCTATAAGATGATGATTTACTATATACAGAAAACGCTTACACTGAGGATTCGTCAAATCTATTGAATTACATTTTGCAGACTTAATAGTTTTCTTCTCCAATAAGTTGCAACATTGTCTAGGAACACACATAGTTATATTGTTTTCATTCTCAAAAATATTTGCAGTGGCAGTCAACGAACTAAGTTTGAAGAAACCAATTTCTGAAACAAGCCATGCGAACGCCACATCCAGCTGCCTCCAAACGTACCCGCTTTGGCTCCTCGGTTGCGGTCTCATATTTCGTGAATTTACACTCCAATTAAATTGAATGATGCCATGAATCTTGCCTCTCCTCGATCAACGTTCACCTGCGAAACTGCTTATAGATGCAGTCTCAATATTTCTTAGGTACCCATTATTTATACTATACTGTTATGTGTACCTTTAGGGTTTGAGCACACGGCAACTTTTAGCGACGATAATGCGCGATATGTCGAACGCGCGTCAAAAATTGGAAGTAATAACGGAAAACATCGTCTTTTTTTTTTGTAATGCGTGTTTCGATTGTATTATGGTGCCAGTTTTGTCAACTGAGGCATTAAACGTGAATGTTAGAATCCAGGATAAATTAACTTGCCGCTCCTTCTTGCCACGTTAACCGCCGACAACGCCGAATTAAGTTGTCGTGTGTACAGACCCTTACGCTTCCTCGTCTCACTTTCAAGGAATAAGGTTGTCCTATAAATGTTTATTTGCTACAAATATTTTTATATATTTACACCCTATATTTATACATCGATTCTCGTTTCGAACATTACTTGTTAAAACATCTCGCTTGGGATTAAAGATTTTAAATAAAATATGGATATAATTTACTGTGTTCATACATTATTGTTATGATGTAACTAGAGTTTATTATCAGAGAGTATTTATGTTGTAAGATGTTACTGCGTACACCCACTATCTACCTTTTTAATGTGTCCTTTTTATTCCTGAGCTTTTGTATGTCAATTATACCAATCTAATCTAGTTACTACAGGGTTCCAAGGATTAACCAAACTATCGCTATTTTTATTACGGTTTCGCATTTAATGGCTGTTCTCCATAACTACTGCATCAAATAGAAAATGATAACGTTAAAAAATATAAACACAATAATTATTATAAGATAGATATTGGACTTACTGCCAGTTGATACTTGTTTCACTATGAGATAGTATTCAAAAGCTCCATTTAATATTTACCATCAGAATAAATAACAATAGATTTTAAATTTCAGTCGTTGTGGAATAAAATCCTTTCTCGCTGCTGCTTTGAGTGTTGTCTTACCCTACTAGATTAAAGGTCACCATGAAATATTCAGAGCTATGCCCTGGGGCTTATACAACGTGGTTCGGCAAAACCGTTCGTATTTTAAATATCACTTCTGTGAATGTAAATAAATCTTTTTCCGAATAACCAGTAATCTTTTCCGTAAAATAAATTGAAATTTTCGTGGAAATTTTTATCGATGTCAATTTTATGTGGTAACATTTTTTTAATGTAATTTTTAGTTTCTAAGTTTTTTTTATGGCTGCGGCCTTTTCAATCACGTTGTGTATGCCTTAGTATCTGAGTCTACGTAACTTGTTTCTTCCCTATTCGTATAATTTAAGTTCTTTCATACCTTTCTTCAAATTTCTTAGATCTAAGATGTATAGTATAATAGAAGATTGTATCTACGATTATTTCTTTATCTCGATCGTAATCAGATTCATGTTGGTAGGTGAATTTCAAAGTGAGAACGTATTTTGTGAATTAAAATTATTGTCTAATATATTTCAGCAGAATATTTTCGATATGATTAGTGTTACGCTGTAAAGCAGAAGTTATGATATTTAATCGTAATTGCCATGCGAGAGTCTCTTGTTGGGGAACAATTCGATTATCTCCTCTGGGTAAACTCGGGGTAAACGGAACAACACTATTGGGAGAAATTACTTTGATATTGTTATTCTATCATTCCGTTAGAGAAGAAAACCTTTTTGGATAAATCGAATTATGGTTCCTTCATAAGATTAAGACTCTTATATTGGTGTTGAAAGTCTTCCTGCAGCTCTTTACACTGACTATTGTAGAAAATTTATTTGTTAGGCTAAAGAATGTGATAAGTTAAGAAAATGTGTATATTGAAGCGAAATATATTTTAAAATAGATTAATTATTTATGTGCTATTGTATAGATGAAAATATAATGAATAATGTAAAATAGAGTACATTAGGCGTATTAGGTAACATGCATAAAATGTAGCTGGCAATCGCTTTATTGTTTAAAATGTTAGTGTCACAGACACACAATATTTTTTCTATTACAATTTATTTAGATTTGTTTAAATATTCGTGAACTATGTTATATTTTTTAGCATGTCCGGTTATCAAATATGATTTTTTTTATGACAACTGTAATATTTGTTTGGATATGTTTGTGTCCTATTCCCAACTGCAAGCTTTATTTTAGGCCCATCAAAATTGACAACTTAAAAAAGAATTCCATGCAAAAAGGTTTTATTTTAAACACACCATTGATAGCGTTGTCAATAATGCCGATTGTCCTTTTTTTCAAAAGATATTTTCTTTACGCTAATGTATAAATATACGCATTTGAACTCGGTAATTTATTGAAACAGTTATTTAAGAATTATTCTTAACATACGTATTTATAAAATTTCCCTTTAAAAATGAATTAATATTTATGTATATTCTTTCCCTTCCATAGTCTAAATCCACTTTAAATAAATTATATTTATAATTAAATTATTAATTTACAACTTGTCAAGAGCGATTGCCAGCAATGATAATTTTCGTTAGTCTCCTGGCCATTTTAAAGTTTAAATATTTATGTACATCGGTCGTACAATGTGAATGAATAATAAAAAAGCTTAATTTAAGCCTCACTTGTGGTTTCTCATTATTTACCTTTCCCTAGAAATATATGCTACTGAACAGTAATAACTATCACTAGGCGCGTCGTATCGCGGGTTCGATCCGCGTGAGATAAGCATTTGTATGATTCACAATTGCTTGTCCTCAGTCTGGGTGTCTTTGTGCCTGTGAGTTGAATGTTTGCGAACTAGAAAAAGATGAATTATTCTTTTGTTTCTATAGCAATAATATAAATAGACGGCTTATTTTTATAGGATCTTCCATCACCGCTTTAAGATATGTTGCTGTAAACAAACATAAAAAAACGATAACGAACAAACTTGAGATCGCTAAAGGTGCCGTTTCTTTCAAAATTCTCCCATTAAGGACTTTTCAGGAAAACCGTTTTAGTACATAATAATATAACCCTCTAATTTTAAGACGAACCTACATAATTTTAATAAATTTACTACAAAGGCCGCGCTCCTGAGCTTCTGGGATTGAACATCTTAAAATTCAAACGTATACCGCCCATGCAAACAAAATTACCATAACATCCCCCTTTTCTGAGGAACTAAGAAAGGAAATTGCGAAGAAATTCGATTTTCTTCTTCTATGAAGCTGCCATTCCAATGGCTTATCATATATGTACTGACAAGATATGACACGTTGGCAAGTTGATCAAAATACTAACAGTGAAAACTTGTTTTCGAATCAAATTCAACTAAATTCGATCGTCCATTTTATTAGGTAGAGGAAAACTTCACTTCACTTAAAAAGATTGATTAAGAACGAGTCTGCAGGGAAATAAAAATAAGTAATATTTAGAAAACGGACATTTCGTATAAAAGTTATTTTTAATAATTTAATATAATTCGCACAGCAATAAAGCACTTCTTCTTTCTCGTAGATTTTGAACATCCACAAACAAAATTAGAAAGAAGTTAGAAAAAACTAGTTGCAATCACGATGTAAAACAAAACAGACTAAGATTTTCTGAAGATTTACCTCCAGACTTCAGAGCAGCTGAAATATAATAACTTCACAAAGTTCTATTAAAACGGGGGAAGATAAAATCTGCCAACGTTTATAACACGAACAACTGCAGAAGACTCGCGGAACACAAAGGCGAGTTGACAATGTGACATCTTCTATGAATGTTATTACAGGATACAGTTATTTCTATTAAGATGGACGGCTAGTATTTCCTTTGCTCTTTAAAATAAAATATATTTACATTTTTGGGTTTAAGTTTTGAGATTCATCATAGAGTATTTTTTTTGGTAAGACACGTTTTAATGTAAGATTATTCAATCCTAATATGACTAAATATTTATAGTAATTTTAGGGAATAGTAACAAGGGTCTTTTTCAGTAGTAATTAAAAACGGTGTTTTTTTTTAAAGTCTGTCTGCACATAATGGATGAATATATCAGATATCATTTTTATCACCAATACATGTGAAACATCCATGGATAGGTCTTCAAAAATGACATTGAGGTTTTTGTTATCGTTTTTTTTTTTCTAAACTAATTTGTTTCCGGGAGAGACTTCCAAAGTGGTGAAATATCCTCCCCATAACTCCCTGTAACTTGTAAAATAAGCGAATTATAAAATCCAAAAAATAGCTATATACGAGCCAAACATGAAATAAAATTAATATCAACTGTCATTAAAACATCAATCAGACTTACAACGAACTTCAAGAAGTTTTATATTCTGCAACTAGCTGGTACGGGACCCTTCATGGATGAATCCGGTTTGCGCTTGGCCGCTTTTTTATGCCTTAGTGAAAACATCGTTATTACGCTAAAGTAAATTCAGAATTAAATTACTTGCCTTTTTTTATGAGAGATCAAGCGTTTTGTTATTATGCTTCCATTATGGATGACTTAAAATACGTCTTTTGTGTTTACAATTTTTTTATGTGAATTAAAGTTTACGTGTGTAAGTTGATGATGTATAGGTAAATTGGTGATGTCTAAGAAAATAATAATTCTCGAAAGATAAAATATAAAAACAAATTTAAATTTATTTTGCGAAATATTTGCGATGGAGTATTACGGAAAAATAACTAACCATAAAAATAACTTTTTACTTTTCCTTTGCTTTTGCAACAAGATGCAATTGGCAATGTAAAGACTTGATACAGAATATCCTCCCTGCTTACAAAACCAGCCTAAAGCTAATGATTGTTTTGCGGTCTTTACTTGAAAATACAGCTATTTTCATTATTATGGAAAGACAAGATTATGAAAGAGTCCCACTATTGATCGAGGAATCGATGAATAATTCATTTGGGTCGCACTGACTTGTTATCGCTCATGATTCGACGTGCGCCGTCTATAATATCCGCTCCACTCGTCGATAAATTTTATTATAGGGAATGTTGTGTATAAATAAAAAAGATATACGGAACACCCTATGTTTATCCTGCGTTTTGGAGCTCACTATTCATTTTTATATCTTCCGATTGCTCTGGAATTGGTTTGTTGGTTAGAGTGTTGCCTGTTGTTTTTTTTTTTAATGTAAAAAAAACTGCAACACACTTAGTTGAACAAAAGTGCTTTAGCAACTTCCTTTGGGTTCAGCACAATGAATGTGATGTGGTCTGCATCTATTTTTATTTTTAAACATTAAATTTTAATGAAAACCAATCATCGTCTTCATAGGAATATGTTTTCATTGACTCTTTCGGTGATATGCTAACATTCAAGATTGAATGATAGATTTGTACACTCTAATTACCCTGTTCCCATTTCCCTCCGACATTCGTTGATACCATATGATTCAACAAGACGATTACGGCTGGCGGCGTTGTGTTAGTGTTGACCAAAGTCTGACACCGCCTTTGTATGAAGCTGTTTGCCTAATGGATTGCTATTGAGTTCAGAACTTGCTTACTCAAGCCTACTCAAATAGGAAGTGGTAAAGTGAGATGGAACATCATTTCAATGTGGAAAATGCTTATTTGGGAGTGATTCGCTCAAGCTGCCAACCGAAGATAATTAATTTGGTTTGGGTGAAACTAATGAGTTATGTTCGAGTTGGTGAGGGACCATTTTTGTTTAAATGTCAGTAAATGAAATTTGGGTAGGTTTTCTCTAAATCCGATACTAGAATACAAGAGAAAAAGACATTCTTCTGTTAACAAGGAACTTTCAATCTTAGGCGGTTTACCTTACAAATAATAATACTCTTTTCTGAGTTCCAACAATATAAAATTACGAGGGAAACTTTCATAGGAAAGTTCCAGATTAAATCCACGACAAACCTGTGATCAGGACCTGTGATTGTAACTGTCGCTAATCCCTATACCCGCTCGGGTGCCTTGATGCCACCGACAGACAGATACGTAAAACATATGTATAATAATCTTTGCTATGCTTCGTGGGTTAATCCCAATAATCCCAATAACCCCACTAATCCCACTATCCCATCCCACTTCCCACTATCTCACTAATATTATAAAGGCGAAAGTTTGTGAGTATGTATGTATGTTTGTTACTTCTTCACGTCAAAACGGCTGAACTGATTTTAATAAAATTTGGTACGGAGTAAGCTGACACCCTGGATTAACACATAGGCCACGTTTTACTACGGGAAAAGTCCTATTCCCATTTGAAAATCGATGAAAATGAATTGGGGAACTTTCTACATATTTTCTTCTGATACATTTTTTTTTATTTATGAAACAAACAGGTATACTAAGTACTTGGCGTTGGATGGTAAGTACTTGGGGTCGGATGGGTAGCACTTGGTGTTGGATAGTAAGTACTTGTTGTATAGCTAGTATATATATATATCAGTAGCAGTACGGCTAGCTATAGTACATGTCTACGTTCACTAACGTTAAAACACATCAGCTGACACTCTATAACTGAATAAAGGAAATAAGTATTATTGGTGTGGAGGCAAGACACCGCTATAAACAGTGTATTACGCCATTTCGCTTCTTCATCACAGTCCTGCTTTTAAGTCTCATAGTACAGGCACTAGACATACCTTTATATAGCGGTGTTCGAAAATCGAATTAACACTGTCAATTTAATTTTGTGATTAATAACGGCTTTATGGAAAGCTTTTAAGAGGAAACTTAACGAAATCAATTGAGTTAAGGTAAACCTCCCTAGTGGACTTAATAAATGGTTTATTATTTTTAAATTATAGCAGGAGTTGACATTTTATTTAATAGCTTTAGAAGTTATGGGACAGAGTTGAAATGTTGTTCCTCGATTCGATAGAGCGAAAGGATATTGACAATTTATGCATGGATATTGGTCCAAGTGCTGCCTAGAACGAACATGTTGTGCATTTTGTTTCTTATATCCTTTTAAACCGTGTGTGTGTAAATGTTAGCGTTACAAGTATAATAGTAGAAGTTAGGAGAAAGATGAGGCTTCCATTGTCAATACGGTGACCAAAAATGAATATGAATACAAAAAAGATAGACTATGTTTAAGTCATACATTTTGTTTATTATTTTTTCATTTAACATGAAATAGCAATCATAAACTTATTGATGCTTTATTTTAATTATTGTTTTGTTTTTAGTACTTATTTCAAGTGTATACATGTAAATCCTATTTTTGTGAATATTATGTCTATGTTAAATCAAAAATAATAAGTAACTTCGTCATAATGGGGATTTTGTTAAGATTCTTTGGTAGTACATTGTATATGGAAAATATACGATTACTTTGAAAGAAAAGTTAACGAAAGAGAAAATTAAAGAAACTACTTTCAAGAAGAAATTACTTATACTTGATGTCTCCAACTCCATTTGACTACGGTCAATGAACTTAGTTGCTTTATTTGTCTGAAAGGTTAAAACCAGTATTATCATTATTCTAAGTACTCACGTTTGTATTCTAACACGTATTTATCCCAAAGGGGTGTTGTTGTCTTGTTTTAGACAACTCATTCTCATTTATAATGCAATTTGAAATCTCGGATAATGTTTTCTTTGAAGTCTAATTTTATACGAAATTGAGTTTATAATTAACTATAGTAAAACCAAAATACGCTTCTAAAAACAAACTATAGAATTATAATCAAACATCGAAGGTAAAGGGACTCATAATATACACCGTTATGTTTTAGTCGTCTTACAAAAGCAGCCCAGTTCATGTATCCAATGACTAGAACATGATAAAAAAATAGGTATTTATGAGATTTGAATAAATTTAAAATGCAATTTTTATTCAATATTATGATGCAGTTCGTAGTTTTTTAGGAACACAGCTCTGTTGCGAGCGCGGTCCGAGCCTTGTAACAATGGTGAGGGGCGCGGGCGGCGGCGTTTTTATCATTTTTAAGAGTATATTTCAGATTTCCCTTGTTATTTTTTCTTCGTACTTACTATCTTAGTTGATGATAAAAAAAAAATCGCGCCTAGGGGTTTTTTACGTCGGATACAAGAACTGGGCTGCTTTTGTAAGACGATTAAAAAATTACCGTGTATACAAACTCAATTCAAATCCAAGGTCATTTTAGGATCATAAAATAATATTATAAATGGATATCTAAAAGGGAATGTTAAAGTGCATACCTGTAATGGTCTGTTGAACGATCGGTGACCCGAATGGCGCCGAGATACGCCAACGACGTTGTTAAGGCAAGACCTGATATGACCAAACATGTTAGGTGCACGAACGTTTCGTAAAATTGAAAGATTTAAAAATAGATTCTTGTGAAGCCATTTTGCTTTTTTATTTTTATATGGCTGTTGACATCTAGTATAGTGTTGTGTGTGGTATTACAGTATAAAAAGTTGATTTGACTGTAGATATCGCTGATTTGATTGGAGATTGACACGGTGATATTTTATTATATACAAAATGTAACGTTTCCTTTTGTCCTTTTAGAAATTCTAATGTGAAATTGAACTCTAGCCGAGTGTTAATAATAATTGGTCAAATTTGAGTCGAACGTGATACACACAGAGTAACAATCAACATTAACTTTAAGAAGTACGCCATCTGTGAAAATGGAAACTCTCCAGCTATCACGGTTCATAAAATATGGCACCGGTTCATGATGACGGACGGATAGACCGACGAAAGGACAGCGGAGCCTCAGTAATAGAATTTCCTTTTAGACTATATTTATCATATTGTTTAGATATCAAAAAAGTTATGGACCTTACGTAATGTGGGAGAAAGTCCAAACAAATAAAAGGCTATTAAATACCATCCTGCTTTTGTAAAAAAGTGGAATTACTTAAATTGTCAGCCAATGACTTTGGTAGACGAACGCAAACATGATAGGAATCGATTGGATATAAATACAACACCTATGTGCTTTAAATTAATTTAACTATTAAGTTGATGGCACCAGCCTTGCGAACGAAAGATTAATGGATAAATGAGTTATCATACGTAATTTGTGGAACTATTTTACGTCATGAAATTACGTACAATATTATAATTGGATCGACATGCCTTTCATTACCGATTATTTCACAACGTCACATTGGCAAACGGTATTTTTTACCTGACAGATAATAAACGGAATTCTAAGCTAAGGTCTTTCTAAGGTTCTGCGAGTCTGTCGTATGTAAGCAGGCTGTATCTCTGGAACTGTGATAGCTTGACTATTTCAAATTTTCACAGATGGTGTATTTCTGTTACTAAGCAATCAAGCTTTGAAATAAAGTTATCTATCCTTAACATAATGTACCATTATTGGAAATGAAATCCCCAAAATTAGTAATAACATAAACCTTCTTTTTCTTAGTTTACAAAAGAACAGACTTATTTATTAAGTGTCAGTAATATGCAAACAACATTCAGTTCTCTATTGGCATACACTGAAGCTAAATAAAGTTGTAGCAACATTTCACATCGACAAACACATTATGTAAATACGTACATAAATCCACCCCAGTCCATGTCCGTCCCGTTTTCCCTATGATAAATACACAAGGGAAACGAGGTTCCAATGTAAAATCAAATTTTCTTTGACTATTGGCAGTAACATTCATCAATAATGTGATAGTTAGGAACAAATTAGCAAAATTGTTCGCACGTGTTCAAACTTATCTTAAACTAGCTGTTGCCCGCGACTTCGTCCACGTGATCGATTTTATCTTCGCTCCTATTAGTCGCAGCGTGATGTTATATAGCCTATAGCCTTCCTTGATAAATGGTCTATTCAACACAAAAAGAATTTTTCAATTCGAACCCGTAGTTCCTGAGATTAGCGCGTTCAAACAAACAAACAAACTCTTCAGCTTTATATATTAGTATAGATAACACGAGCAGAAACTTAAAAAAGACAAAAGTGAAGTTTTAAATACATGTATTTAATTCTTTAAAGAAAGACATTGTTAAAAATAAATGTCCTTCGAAAAACTCTTCATCAACTGAAAAGCAATTTATTTTTGAAAACCGAACCGTAAATTGTTCATTTATTTTAACGCTCCGTTTTTCTTTTCGAAATCAGAATGTAAAAATGATTTCCCCGTAATTTCGAATGCAGTGAGCTTCGACATGTGTAAACAAACATGAATTTCCATTTCGGAATTCGATCACTCTTTAATTTTCCGATAAAAATGCATTCACACTACTGTGAAGTATTAAAAACGGCGAAAATTCTAACCAGGAACGTATTTTTCAAGAACCGGCTTTAATCCCTGAGGCTACCGGCTGGGGGCCGGTTTAGTCAAAGCACTTTGCCATGTTACAAGAGAAACGTTCTGTTTGTTACCTTTTACACTCGTGCCAACGACTTTTCAACTGGATTTCTCGCTGAGTAATAAACGGGGTAATCGTTTTACGAAACGTTTTGTAAAATTTTCGTGTTTAAATTGTACATCGGTGTTTTTGAAAACTGGTTGAAGAAAAACGAGCCGGTTTTTCAATGTTTCTAACAATTTTAAGTAACATTCGCAACTTTCTTTTAGAAATCGTAAATACTATAAAAGCGACTCTAGTTAAAATGTTAAATGACTTTCATAATGATATAACACAAAACCCTTGATTTATGAAACAAAATAATATCGTTACCCGTTCGCATTTGATCGAACATATTAGGGTCCATTGAAAATTAATCAGAGCTCATCGGAATTGACACCAATCACGACCTTCACTAATAGATGGGGGCCTACCACTGCTCCTCAAAGTAATTTTATAGCAGTTGTTAAAGCGGGACAGGGCACTAGGCCATGTAGAGCGCTGTCTCTTTTCCTCATCTTTGTGTAAGGAGTGATGGTAGAACCCTTGATATTTGTGGCTGTCGACTCGCTTCTGACGGCTAAATTGTATGTCATGAATTAACTATGTAGGTAACAGCAATAATGTATGGCCTTTGGCTGTCCGTTATGATTGAAATACATTATGTATGTATTGTTTTATATTATTCACTACTTCCAATTGATTCGGTATTCCTCGAGTGACTCATTTTTATGACCGTAAATAAGTTGCATTTTGATTTGTCCGGATACAGCTTAAACAGTTCCTAGTATTAAAAAAATCCTATTGAACGAAATTATGTATGTTGGTAAATAATGTATTGTGTTAGTTATTAGTGGAGGTTCCCATTACTGGGGGGTAAGAACTTCAAAACATTAACAAAGCTTCTTAACAAAAAAAACCTTTGAAAGTGTTTCTGTATAAATGTACCTGACATAAACAAAAGCAGACTTGTCAAAACTTCGAATTAATGAAGGTAGCATTACATCAGAGTAAAGTGGGGATTTCCGAGATACAGGTGTCCAACAAGGCTTGATGGAAACACTTTAAATAAAAAGAGAAAAACCGCGGTAATATCTCGGACCTCTCGTACAATGGGCAGAAAGCGTGCTTGCCGTCGTTAAATCAAACAAAAGCCTATTTTGGAAATGAAGGGTACAAATCTTGGGAAAGCTACGCCGACAAGAAAAATTGCTCTCTCGGTGTTATGAATTCCGCGTATTGTGATATTCATCGGCTTTGCGCAAATATTTTATTGAAGATGCAATTTAGTCGGGGTTCCTTCGGTTCTTTCAAGGAATATGAGGAGATTTATCTTCATTATGTTGTAAATGAAAAAGCCTTTGAAATGCAATCAAGATGGTTTATATTCTAAGCTGTGGGTAAGTAGTCTTGAGGGATGTATTAAGAAAATTATTTTTCTGAATTTAGCTGTTTAATAATATGACTTGGACTTTCGTATGGTTAAAAGACTGGTTAGAGGCTTTCTTTCCTTTTGATGATGGCTTTGCTTTAGACTTTCTTATTATTCATCAGCTAGAGAGCTAATTAGTAAATTTTCGTGTCGCAGTGTTTGTAGTTAAACTCTTCGAAAAGGCACCGATCTCATGAAATTTAGTCTGAGAATTAGACAACGACTATCTCATAACTTCTTTTTGTCATAGGCGTATATTTTTTTTCTACACCATGGCAGAAAAACAAAATTTCTTAGTTCAAAAAGTAAATTATATAAAGACAGGTAAGAGATTTTTCAGAGAAACGCTTCGTGAACGACAGAAGATTCAGTTTTGCGGAATGAACTGGCAAATTGCATAGTATTGGGAAGGTAAGGCAAAGTTGTTAGAAATTGCAACAAGTTGTGACTACGACGAGCGAAGCTTAATGCTAATGGGACAAACTTGGCACCAGCACTGTACATACGTATAAGGTCTCTTGCACTCCGAGCGACTAGTTGGGGAAAGTTAGCGTTAGCGCCATGATGCATGTTCCTACTGAGTTTAGTTTAAATGTGTTTTTCCTGTTTCACGTATAAGTTTGATCGTTTTTCTTCTTGAAATAGATTCGTTTGGAATTAGGCTTACTTAAAACTGTAGTGCCGTTTTGTTCAGCAAAAGTGTATTTTAAAATTTATTTGTTCGGTTTATTTTATTATCTTCCTTTTCTAGTTCTGGACAGCAATAATTCAGTTTAAGATTACCGATTTTATTTTTTTACTGAGCAAATATTACAAATTAGGTTAATAAAATTGTGAGCACTTAGTTTCTTTTAGCACTATGCAAATTTTGAGAGTAGCTACTCATTAAATTAGTATACTCCATTCAAACATTTAAATTTTTTCACGTCACAAAATCATTCAGCTCGTGGGTTATTACAGCTATTCACGTATCGTGGCTAACTAGGCAACGACTGATTAGTTTTCATAGTTTTCAGCTAAAAAAAGTTTAAATTAAGATACAAAAATATACCTTAAAAAATCCTTTTATATTCTACCATACAATATGGCACTTCTTGGTATAGCTAATTGAGCCGAAGAGCTGAAAAATAAACAAGCCAATTTTCCACTGTACAACAAAGACTTCTTAGTTCTCTCCATCTCTCTCTCTCTGACCTTTTCTATGAAAAACCTTTAAACAAAAAGACTCTTCAGTAGAATAACACAAAAGAAAAGAAAGAGATAGTTTATAATACATAGCTTCATCTTAAATTGACATGACTGTATTCAACGTAGTAATTCCCAGTTGCAATTTGGATTTAGAATGTCTCGAATGCAGTACGAGGATTAATTGCATACCTTTTCGCTCCGCGGAGTCTTTAATTATAGGTAAGACACTGGCTGTTTCTAATTTCTTCAGCTAGTTTTTTTTAAGTATATTCGAATGATGTGAGTAGTCATTTACTCTCTTTGCGTTCTATTATTGTAAAAGTTTTGTAATGAATTGAGATAAACTTTAGTTTTGTTTAAATCGCTTTTATAGTAACATTTTTTTTCATATTTGGTTTGAATATAATTATTATTTTATTAGTTTCATTTAATACGAAAAAATACTAGAATATATATATACAGGTCTTTATCATGAAATTAAAGAAGTAGGGTAAGCTAAACTCAGAATTAATGAGACTTTCAACTTTTTATTTGATTATAACAGAACTATGAATATTAAAACCAATTTATTCCGAAAGATTAACCAATTTCAGAAGATAAAATAATTAACGTTGTTCAATAGCCATTAAATTAGAAAAGGAGCATCCAAATAGACTAAGATAACTCCAGGATGAAGTGTTGGGGTACAAGAAACCAATAAATTTAGTTCGAATGCTGCTCACGTTTACAAATTACGCGAGCAGAGAGTACCTCGGCGACGCGTGAGGTTACACGCATAAAACACGCCATCTGGACAACCTTTTGGCCGTTAAATTGTGTGATTCCCTTCAAAGAAAAAAGTAATAGGATATATTTCCCCAATAATGTATTTGTTGTATCATTAAATAGAGCTGTCTTATACAAAATGATAATGAGAAATCGATGTAGGAACCTTTTTAAATTACACGTAGAATATTTTGGTTACTTGAAAATTTTATCATATTGCTCAGGTGAAGTGTTGAAGAGGTGAGATGGGCAGTTGCTCCACGTATAGCACTGTTAGCAGCATCCGATCGAATCCTACCCCCACATAGTTGGGAAAAGACAAAGCAAGCAATGATGGGAAGATATTGAATAATACAAGTACGTAAGTAGGTAAGACAATTACAGGAAAACTGCTTTTGTCTTTGTATATTTTTAAATAATCATTAAAAACAATCTTATTCACCACAAATTTAAGATTATTTTCCATCCCCTCCCGTCTTATATGAATAATCATCTTGTTGGTGATATACAAAATCACTGTATTGATATTCGAGGGTACTTTCTTGTTTTACAGAGGGTTCAATTTTATTTGCAGCGGGGGTCGTCACATAAAATCTGTCGGGATTTGACGCAGCGCTGACTCCATGAAAATAGTTTTATGAATTGCGATGCGTGCCCCATGACGTGCACTGACCCGAATAATTTTAAATTTGGGAACTATGTTCATACTATCTACTCTATAGAACAAATTGAAGGTTAATAGAGTAAAAATGGTGCCATAAAGAAAAAAATCGTTGTGACAAAGCCATTTTTCTAAAGGTCTCAAATACTCTTGAATTTTAACTTAGGAGTTTAATCCTATCAAAATTAATTTAACAAAATCTTTTTACGTTTTGAAACTGAAATGAAACAATAGTTCTTTTGTTTAATTTTCTAATCGAGTTGTGCACAAACAATAAACAAATGGTGACATTAAACACTAAAGGGTACTGGAGAATCAGAAACCCTTTCGAGCGCTCGCTGGACGAAAACAATTAATATGATTTATGAGAGAAATAAAAACCCTTGAGGCCATTTTCCAGCATTTTTGCTTTAGCAATAGTCGACTTCAGTAATAAAATATGATTTATAATATTATAATAAATTTGCAAAGAAAGCGAGTCGTATTAGCAAAATGTCCGTAAAAGTTGTTAATCATAAGCCTATTTCCGACTACTTTCGGGTCGAGTTTCAGTGAAATTTCGGGGGAATACGATGGGATACCAATATTATAAGGTCAAGTCAGCTCTAATATATTTCGACCTTTTTTGGTACCCGTAATAAATGTCACTTATGTCAAAATGGAGTAGTTTGACATCTATGAGTAGTGCGTGTACCTGTAAGTTGTGGTTTGGTACATGGGGCCACATCATTAACCTTTGGGCCACTATCTTGTTGGACGTTTTCATGAGTTGGCGTTTCATCAAAGTCTGCGCAATACTGCTGTCGTGCTGACTCGTTAGCGATGTAAGATTCTTGCAATATTTGTAAATTGGTAAACACGCCATCTAGCTCTACCCACACAGACAGAGTGGGATGCTGTAGGTTCTCCAACGTTAACGACGCGTAGCGTCGGAAAAGCGCTAACGCAAATAAAATGACAGCATAGCAGCGGCTAAGGATAGCCTCTAGGCTGTAATATAATCATTTAAATTAATGGCAAACATCAAGGTGTTCAAATTATTTGAAAATTTGTATTATAGTAGAGATATGCTATCTTTATTGATTAAATTACCATATTGGCACTTAATTTTATTTTTGCTTGTTTATTTCTTACATTACACATACTAATATTTGATAAAATGTTAAGTATCGAATAGAAAGACAATGGCTCACATAATGATTATTAAAAACTATCGAAATGTAAAACTTTACTTCTCATTACATATATCATAATATGACGAAGCAAAAATAATATTACCTACCATCACACCACACCACAATCAAACATTAAACCAACACTGTTGCTTATTGACATATTATACATTTTCATCTGCTCTATTCCCCGCCCAAAATTGATAGTTACAAGTTATGAAAGATCAAATAAATCAACGAGCATCTATAAAAATGATATCAAAGGAAACTTTAGACCTCGGCGTAGATAAAGGTGATCTGTTGCGCAAAAGGTCACGTGACACATAAACACTTCAGTGACCTTTCTTAGCGCGCCGGCTCGTGTGCGCCTTATTTATAGACCAAGCTTAAAGGCTGGTGACATTTTAAAACATGGAACGTCACTTTACTTATGAATCAGTAGACTGCGGTTTTATATGGCTGTGTCTACATTCATTTAAGTTTTTAATTGCGAAATAATTTTTGGCAGGCGTAATTTCCTCTAATAGTATACCGTATTGTGTACAACTATTTTGTGTATAAAAGTCCATCGCAGATAAGCCATTTAGGTGTAAACTTTAGGTGCAGGGCAAGTGCAGGTGTACTTACTATCAATAGGATATCGTGACAGTTTTGTATTCTTCAAAGATATATGTAAGTCATGTCCCACTGTAGCAGATTGAAATTTAAAAAATAAATAAATTGAAATAACATGAAGTCTCAAAGAAACTAAATAAAGTTTAAGAACCTTACAATTAATCAATAAAACTAAAAATAAACAACTACCTATAAAACTGTAATTATATTATTTAAGAAATATAACAGTAAATCATTAACTTTCCCTGAAACACTGATTATTTCTTAAACTCAGCCGTGTTAACCCTGCTTTATTTATGGCATTGTAAATACAGTGTAACGTTGAACACCCTAGGGAAAGATAGCTGTAAAACTTTAAGGCGTATACGGTGTTACCGTGACCGTCGGTTAATACTTTATTGACCATCGTACTTGTAAAGATCATAAACTAGTGAGTCGCTTTCTAGGAAACTAGTTGAGCTAACGGCCCTTTTTATCGAGGACTAACATTTATTTGTAAGACTAATTGATGAAACTTCACAACCTATTCGAGTTTGTACTTAGACATACACGAATAGTACTCAAATGATGTGACTTTCTATTAGAAAAAGTTTGTTCGAAATCGGGATAGTGCTTTTTGAGATTGAAGCCTACAACGTAACAGACTCAAAATTTTAACTTAATTATAAAATTACGATACATTATTGTACCGGTTTAATCTGCCTACTTTTATTGCAAGGAAACACATTCCGTGGGAAGACACACTTATAAGAAATTAGGTTATACCTTTTTCTCTACAAACTTATAAGTAAGTACAGAAAAACGACGTCTAGGATAATATTATGTTAGTATTTTCCTGTAGGGGTTGACTTCCAGCCTTACTGGATTTAAAAGACTACCGTATTTTACATGGAGTGTTGCCTATCTGATTTTCACACCCTATTTTACTGGGTAACATAAAATTCCCTTACTATTGTAGGAAGGTTATACCTACCTATTTTCTATGTCTCACATAATAATGTTCTGCGTCTGGTTGGGAGTTAATCTAATATGGATATATTAGAAATATACAAGTATACTTATCAGTTATCTAGTACTCATAATAACAAATTTTAGAAGGACCCGGCACTATAAGCAATTTGTAAGGCAAAATTTGAAATAAACTTTTTTCTGAAACTTCATTATAAATATGCGTAAGGCTTCTTAACGGTATGCATTTGATTACAGACTCTGTTTAAAGAATCACAGAATACACTTTCCAAGTACAATAAATAAAACAAAAACGCCTACTATACACGAAAGATAGGTCGGTTATATCGAATCACGAAGGAACAAACACCAATATTGTATGCAAATATTAAGCTTACAGCTCAGTTCGCTTTGTTGACGATCCGATCAGATTCCCAAATCCTACTACCATGCTCACTGCTAAGATGATTAATGTTGTTTTGTCGTTTTAAAGGCAAAAACTCTTAAGAAGAATCAGATTAGATATGTCTTGTCTTGTTCTGTCTTAGATTTAACGGTTATTTATCATTTATACGTCCCTATTGATATATCATAATATTACACTAGCTGACCCAGCAAACGTTGCTTGGCCACATAAAAAAGGAATTGGTCGTAGGGGGTTGAAAATGTATATTTTTGTACGTTGTAACAGGATAAAAAATATATCAAAAAATAAATTTGTTTGGTACCACTCCAAAATATTTAAGGGGTGTGAAAAATAGATTTCTGATTTTCAGATCTATTGAATATGCACACCATAAGAGTCGGTCGAGCCGTTTCTGAGGAGTTCAATTACGTGCACCGTGTCACGAGAATTTTATATATTAGAGGGATATTTTTACTATTCTGATGGTCTGATATCGGACTTTTAACTGACTACCTAAGGCTATCTTGGCTTGTCTTGTCGTCACTAAGTAGAACTAGGTAGTAGAAAGTTTTAAGATCTGCTTAAAACTTTCGACCAAGTCAAGTTCATGTAGACTTAGGGCACGTTATTTAATATTTAACACCAGACAGGACCAGCTTGACCCTTACCCTCTTGATGGTTAAGAGATCAAAACCAAATGAAAACAAAAAGGGGTTATCCTGCATTCAAAATAAACTTTTCGAGGTAATCACGATTCAGTCGGCATCGCATGCGGCGCGGGAATCGATAAAACCGTGTCCGGCTTCCGGCTGTCAGTCGCACCGGACAGGGCGTCCGTAATTGCGCGTGTCAGTGCAAACGATACCAATTTAATCTTTCAACGGTTAATAGAACTCACATTTTGAGGCTATTTTGAGTTTGACCTTTTTATCGATTGGTGGTGTTGCCGGTTGAGGGAAACCGTGGCGTGCGTTTTAAAGTGACACTTTTACGTTTACCGGATAGAGGAAGGCAGCTAAATATGAAATAACTTTTCGGGTTCCTTACCTAAAAGGTAAAAATCCCTATGGCTGCTGTCTGTCCGTCCGTCTGTCATCAGTCTGATATAGCCTACCTTCGAAATTTTCGCAAATCATGTACTTCTGTTGCCGCTGTAATAACAGATAATAATCAAAATAAATTGAATTGTTACAGGGTTATATTTGACGTGTGATCACTTTTCCTTAATGCTGTTTTACTGTTTTAATTCGGGTGCTTTCATTTTTACTTTTAAAATAAATTAGTGTCAAATTCATATCTAACTTACCTTTTTTATTATTTTTAAAATATCTTAGCGATCAAAACGTCATTCATATTTCAAGTTCCGACAAAAATATAACATTCCGTATCAACACTCAAACCTCAGTCAAACATAAGTATACACATGATGGCATACAAATTTAATAATGCCAGCTATGGTGACCGCGGGCGCCGCCGCGCCGTCGCTACGGCATCTGCGCAATACACAATGGTATGTGGACAGGCGGTTTACGAGCGGCCCACTTTAAAACACTCCCTATGCTGGTTATTCGAATGAACAATGAAAATTTCAATCATTCTGATGTAATTGCTTTAGTGTTGGGTCGTAGCTTTTTGGGGTTGAAAGCAATAATACTTTAATAACGTTTACGAAAGTGTTACTGACAGTAATTATTTAATTGCTTTAATAAATTACTACTTAAACACTCGTACTTTTCATTTTTATTTCTTCCGATGATAAATTTAATGCCACGATTTGGCAAGGAGCACAGTATAATAATCTTATCGGCATAATCGATGTAAAACATACAGAAATGGAATTGAGAACTCCCATATCATGAAGTCTAGTCTATGAAGAATGTTACATCAATGAAGACTTATTTTATATTAATTATTTTTATACTAAACCATAACTCCAACATCCACAAATTAATACCTTTTCTAAAAACGTACCATAAATAAATAAAAACATTTATTACATTCACATACCAACTGATGGTCAGTTGGTTCGAAATTCGAACAAAACAGTGGAATCGAATTAAACAGACCTTATTTGAGCATAAATTGTAAACGTTTATGTCAGTCACGTATTGACTATGGCAACTGAACTATCAATATTAGTTCGACATTGATTTTCATCAACAATAGCCTCTGATTGTGACATTGCGTATGGATCTGGTAGCATGGATATAGATCAAAGGTTACAAGACCAGTAAACCGTGTTATGCAATGGGATTATTATGTTACTAAACATGCAGGTAATGAATAGACAGTGGAGTTGTATAGAAGAAAGACTGGCACTACTAATCATCTTTATATATTATGGAATAGTTTCTTAGCCGTTTCATCTCTCATAGCAAAAGCACTTAGGAAGTGTTGAAGGGTGGGTGAAACTGGGTGCTGTCGATTGTAACCTGACCTTCAGAAAGTGCTACTTAGTAGCCTCATTTGAATAAATGACATTTGATTTTGATTTTGTATAAAAAAAAATGGGGTTCTGAATTTGTGGTTTTCTACCTATCCGTAAATTTCCCATCCAATAGACTTATTTTCATTCAGCTCATTTGTATGGAACCCTCATTGTCACGAGTCCGACTCTTGACGCCCTTGATAATTTAAAACATTAAGCAGAAATAAATTACTCTATCACCAAGGAAATTAAGCACGGGCCTGAAAGTCCTTCATTACTCATTAGCAAATGCATCATGAGTGATAAATACTGGTCAACTCAATCACCTGACACTACTTATTTATCAACGAGATCATTGATATCACCTTTCCAATGAAACAAACGCGTTCCGATCTGTTAACATTTACCGCAAAGGGTGGTCAAGAGTAATTATCAGAAAGCATTCATGTTCCATATTACACGGGTCGCTAGACTCTATCAAATCATTGAGAGCCATTAGCAAATAATATGCAGGTGTGGTAATTAGCAGTTCAACATTAATTAATTGTTGCACTCAGCCTATTTAATTGATTAATTTTAAAGTGCTCCGTTCTGTTTTAACCAAAGTAATAAACTAATAGGTGGAATTCATTTTAATAGTTATTTCCTTCGTGAAGTCTGTGGATCGATTTTTAAATTTTATTTCGATAATAAAAATCGGTCAATTCTGAGTCGACGTTGCGAAGGTCTGGGTTCCATACAAATAGGCCAATGATAAACGAATTGGTCGGTTAACTTTATGACCGTAACAACCGTTGCCTGATCTTGACCAGGTATCCCGTTACCAGAGATAGACCCTGTTGACGATGGACACCGACGGACAGACAGGAGTACAATGGTCATTTCAATTTTTAACAAGATTTTATTCTTTTGGAATACATGATAGTGTGATAAGTATGCGTTTTGCCATACACACACTATTTTTTTATTTTAATTCGTTTGTAACAAAAGCGGTCTCCCCTCCGTTGTTTTCTTAGTTTTCATAATTGTAAATGAATTTGTAAACCAGTTCCGAGCCTCGGTTAGTTAAAGGTCTACCCATTTTGTTTACTTCCTCCTAATTTGTGGTAAGCTAAAGTTTAATTGGCCACAGAATGTTACGAAGTTAAAACTAACTGTTTAGTTCTATACGCGGAGTTTATCCAAGGGCCAACCTTAAGTTAAAGTTAAGGGGTTAAGTAACGTTTACACGACTTAGGTACTAATACAAGTTAGAGCATTCGACATTTAACAAAAAAATAATGTGCACTTATTTTATACAGAACTAGCTGTGCCCAACGGTTTTATTGGCGAGAATACCTACGTAGTTCCAGTTCCCCGGCCTTTATATTATTGGGGTCGAGATGGACCCAACAAATCACTAATCACTTAATGTGATGGTTAAGTATTCGAATTTTCCGCTCAATTTTATTTTTTTCTTTCATAAGAACCTTCTCCTGACAATAATAAATAGGTACAACAAAAAAGATTTAGCGAAATCGGTCCAGCCGTTCACGCGTGATGCGACGACCAAGGGAGAAGCTTCAATTTTTTATTTATTTATAAGTACGTGGAGGAGCTAACAAACTCATAACAAAAGAGATGTTTATGTTTTGTTATTTAAGACGTCGTTCTTTAACTTAAGCAAAGCAGCTAAACACGTTACTTTGTAAATATAAAAATTAAAGGCAGGAAATAATAAACTTATAAAAACACAGGTTAAAAAATACCTTCAAAATAATTGCACAATGCAAACAACGTTTCATAAAAAGAGCTATGCAACAATTTGCTTTGCATTTTACATTTCTTCCGTGTGAGTTAAATTTGCACAGATATGAAAAACGGCTCCCGCCTTACAATGCCAGTGTTATGAATCGTCTGAGATTACTGGGAAATGACGGATGGAAACTGTTGCAAACGAAATTACAATGTACTTTTGGATGTAATGTTTATTTTATTTATTAGGTAAACTGTTTGCATATACATTTCTTTGTCACCGTCTACTTCTAGCCACAAATGTAAGAATCATTTACAGACTAACACCATGTGCACTGCAAACAGTTGCACCTACGCATTTAAATATCTTAATGAAGAATTAGTCTAAATAACAAATATTTTATTTTAAGGAAAACAAGTATCCATAAAAAATACCCATTCAATATTAGTCTTTTGTGCATGTAAAAAGAATTAAGCACCATACTCCACTGGAGCGAGTGTGGTCACCTCAATGTGGACCAAGGACCATGCGTGTTATGGTTTGGATTGCAGTGTAGCAAGTATTTTGTGATTGCCAAGCCAAATCTTTGCACTAAATCTTATCTGGCCGTGTAACGTACTTAGAACATGACGACAATGCTATTAAAATAAACACATGTAAAATTGAATAAAACCAAACCAACCGAATGGTAAAGTTGAACTTATTCTTAATAACTCATGTGTACATAACAAACAATTACGACCTAAATGACTAAATAAAAGTTGAATAAAACCTTATTTAACAGCCAAATTTTAAATACGGGGTTGATCAGTTCGCACTAGAAATTGTCTAAATAATCAACTTGGTAACAGTTCTGGGCAACTGTCAAGACAAGTAATACAAATCATTGTTTGTACTTCGGTAACTCCGTGCATGCTTCCCTAAGTGGTATGCATCTGCTCCAAATTATGGCATTCAGCGGCAGCGTATGGTATGCCTTGCCTCGCGAACGATAATCTGATACACAAACACATATACAGTATAGATGGATTTGAAGTTATATGAAGTATGTTCATCTTACTTAAGATTCTTATTCGAAAAACTGCTGAATGTTAAACCCAAGGAAAATTGATAAAGAAGTAGAATAATGTATAATATAATAAACACTTTGTTGCAATAGGCAGGTTTACTTTTCAGAAAAATCGAAAAATCTGCTTAATATCACAATATCATTAAGAGAATGCAGGAGTACACTTTTTTCTTTGAATAAGTTATATTTGTTCTTCCATATAGTAGGGGGTTGATGAGAAGCCCTATGCTATGTTAAATTCAAATTCTCAAAATCTAGATGGCGGACCTGTATCCCCGTTCTCAACACATATTTCAAACAGTCTTATTTTTAAATTGCCGTAAATACTCATGTAGGTTTAGATACTTGTTAGGTTTGGGAGATGAATAACAAACGAAACGATCAATGGATTTACGCCACATTATCCTAAAGAAACTAAGATCACTTACTTTCTACCGTTAGCATTTTATTTTAGTACCACTCAATTACATTACTTCTGTACAGGAGCTATCCTTGCAAAAGTTCAGCTTTTCAATATCAATGTACGGTAACAAGAGAGTGTAAGGCTAAGTTTCTATAAGAGCGGAGCGAGAGATATATGTCGTGCTAGGATGTATAGCTGAGCTGTGAAAATGCACATTTATTTATTTTCATTCAATTATTTTTCAATAACCTAGCAACAAATCGTTTTCAACGCTGGCACACATCCCTCGTCTATGATGTGTGCGCAAAAATCTAGCTTCACTGACTCGTTTCCACAAGCAATGCGCTGACCAACACCAGGTAAATGAAGCGATTCAATCGGTTCTTTACAAACACATCTCTCGCTAAACATCCTCGCTCATCTCAGGTGGAAACGTAGCCTTACTCAACGGTAGGTAACCGTTGTAATTTATGTGGAGCGCCCGCTAGAGATAAAACGAGTTATGTTGCCGTGCACCTAATGTTATGAGAACGCTTGATAATTACACGCGCAGTCTCAAAGACAGCGCTTCATTAATTATACCTGTTCTGAATGTGCGTATTAGGCTGGTTAATAGACCTGCACGTTCATGTATTATTAAAGTACGTGTTTCTGAATTTTGAGATTCTTGAAGTGGTACTGTGGTAACTCAAAAGTAATTTTTCCCGAAGGTTTTCCAGGAAATTCTGAAAAAGTAATGTTGATTCTTCTTAAAAATTTGGCTAGAGTATAGGTTATCGTATGGTCGATATCGATTACTAAGGGTGTTATGTTTGCCCTTCTGTCTGCTATCGTGTCAAATCTCAAGTCAACGTTGAAATTTTCATAAATGATGCAAATTTATTTCTGAACAGTTCTGCTCCACGTTTGGTGACAGACAGATGGACAGATAGCAGCGCTTTAGTAGTCTTCTGTCCATCTCTACACTTAACGTTTAAAACTAAACACATGAAAAAAATGAAACAAGTAATTAAAACACATTGCAACACTTCTATAAAATCTCTCCTTTACTAACACGTCACGTTCATCATCGTCTTTAAGTAAATTAAGCATCATTCACTAATTTGTTGCTGTCCTCAACCATTTTATACATAATCCCTTAATTTATGATTCAGGTAATGTAATCTCGTGCGTTAGAAAATAGATGAACTAAATCACCTACATTAGTATAGGTTAGGAAGTCGGGATTAGTTTAATTATAATACATTTTGTGTTATCTATTTTGGAAGTGAGGATTAAATGTGTGTTCTTTGGGTTTGGTTAGGATTATTTAGCGTGGAGTAAGGCTTTAAACAGCTTCTTAGGTTCAAGGTTGAGGATTTATTAATAACATTTAATTTTTACGCTGTCACACGTGCTATACCTACTTGGTAAAGTTGTTTTTTTACAAGAAGCTTTCATTTTTACTTCACCGGGCCCTTTGTCTGTAATTGAATCTTATAAGTTAAATTTGAGCCTCTTCCCGATATCCTAATGAAAGCATTTGTGTATTTCATGACTTTTTAGTATTCGGTAAATCGGTCTAGCCGTTTCTGAGTGAAAAGGGTACAAATACACAAAAACAAACAGATTATTTCTCTACCACGATTATTATATTAGTTTGATTCACTCGCACAAAGGACTAAATATTCAGGAGATTGCATGTAAAACGATTTACACGATTATCTTAATTTGAAATCTTGAATCTCCTCACCGTTTTTCGCACATTGAAACCCAGTCGAGCACTGGAGTGCACTTGACAACGTCAGTTCCAGTTTCACGCGAACATCGTTAGCAAACCGAATCTCAAAACACGTCTGCAATTGAATTCCAACTTTAACAATATTAATATACATGTGCATTTTGAATTGCATCTAGTTAATGGTAGTCTCGGCATTGTTTGCGTCGGCTAATGAGGGAAGTAAGTCAGCTTGTAATTAAAATAAGCTGAGTTCTGGATACAAGAACGTGATATTCGTATCTGCGGATTTAGGAGTTATTTAACTTGTAGAATGTTGTTGCATTTGTGTGGAAATGTATTCGTGGTTATTAAAGAACTTTACTTTGGAGTCATTGGGTGTAATTTAAAATTTTCTTAATATTCTAAACAAAGAAAATACCTTTACAATAATGATGACTGATCTTCCTATAGCATCTTGTGCTGGCCAATTATGATTACGGATACAAATGGGTCTATCATCATTTCTTTAAATCATATATTGCAGGTGTGGAAGAGAGATGCCACTTTTTCGATGACACTATCACGATTCCACAACTATAATAATAAAAAATGGAGGTCAACTAACGGTTTGTTCAGTCATCAGCTCGATGGCTGGATAGACATTTCCAAAAAAGAATTTACCCTACCTGGTTAGCACTTCCGTTAGTGATATTTTCATGACAAAAACTTGTTTAGACTATAAGTTACTAAGATATGCTAAATAAAGAAAGACGAAGTATAATCGAGATCCCAAAACAATAATTCATGATCGTCAGTCGCGTCAGTCGTCACTCGTTACAGATTGGCGTATTGCCCAAGATAATTCTTCGTTATTCCACTTCTAAGTCTATATACCTATACAAATATATAAGTACTAGGGTAAAATAAAATCCAACGCTGTGGCTCAGGTGTGTTCCCGGAAGGCAGCCCGCGTCACTGAAATTATGACGTCACTGATTTATACCCCGCTTTTGTTTTGCTGAGGTAAAAACGCTCTGTACGTGTGTGTGATGGTTCAAAACGTAATGTGTTTTGTTAAAAACTTGAAGATGTATGTATTATGGGGATTTTTATTAGACCAAATTATCAAGACATCATAATCATCAAAAAAGATTGCCTTTTTGGTATATGAACTAAGCCATTGCTTAGATATTAGTAGAAGGCAACGGCTTTTTGTTTTTTAATGTTACAAAATTATTTTTTTATAATATACACCATGAATTTATAAACAAACCACCTACTGTTACTTAAATGTCAATAAATTTTAAAAAGGTCACCATTTTCGTATCATTAAATTTGCAATAGTGAACTAACTTCAATATAATGTCACGTTACCAAGATCTGTACATCTAATTCCAAAAAAAAATATAACAAATAAAAAGTCCTAATATCAAAAAGTGAGTCTGTCCACGTAACTACAAAAGTAATTTACAAAGGCAAATTTAGTTAAAAAAGGTCTACTAAGGGACAATATTATAATGACTTGGTAACAAAAAAAATGGCTCCAGGGAACTTGAACACTAAATAAACATAATTTTCAAAATGTCGGTTCAGAAATTCCGATCTTCTTCAAATTACGTAATTTAATGAAGAACCCTCTGAAGGGTCAATTAAAGTCAATCAAATGAGGATTAATCATAGCCTTTGAATTTATGTAATTACTACTTTGGTTTGAATTTGGTTTTACTTAAGTCAATATTTGTGTTCAATTTATTTTTTATTATATTATGATTAAATAATATATATTCTTAATTCAGAACGGGAGTTATGATCACAAGATAGTTTTTTCTGTTCCTTCACCAAAGTGTAAAAATTTGAACCTTGTACTCACAATTGATTCTCAGCTGTCTTTCCGTCTGTCATTAGGCTGAATCTCGTGAACTCGTATCTAGACAGTTGAATTTTCACTGATAGTGTATTTTGGTTACCGCTATTATAGTAACAAAATGAGCAGCAACGTTGGGAATGTAACATAATTAATCCCGATTCATAGCAAAACAAAAACATTAACAAAAAGACGGCAAAAATAAACTCGCATTAAAATATAATGTTCAAATAATCGTAAAGAAAAATTCGTCTTGATACAAAATACGATAATTCTTAAAATATATTCCTACCAACTGAAAGGTCAAGAATAACAACAATAATTGAGTCTAATTATTATTGACTAGTATAACTTGACACTTGACAAAATTTACATAATTATTAAAAAGCTTTTATTTGTGTTCTCTTTGTTCCAAATATTGATGATGATGATATTTAAAGGTTATGGATATTTTATTTCTTGTTTAGATCGACAACTGAAATGTTTAAGCACCTACTTACTTTAGGCCATGGAAATTTCACAATACTTAAGTATATTTTTATAAATATACAACGGACTTTTCAAGGGAGCATTGTCAGTATTAATTGTAAAACTATCCGACTACCCAATAATTTGGTTTTTAGGCTTAGGGCTTAGGGCAATTATTGGGTCTTGTGATTTTTGCATATTATAAGCATTTGTGTGATCCACAAGTACTTGTTCTGAGTCTGTGTGTCTTTGTGCACGTGATTTGCTGCGACACAATGATTAAATTCTTTTCTGCGGGGGCCGTTTTAAAAAAAAAGATATCCAGAACCTATAAAAAAAATCCTCATAAAACATTATTCAAACAATTAAAAAAAACTTAAATGTCCATAACAGTTCAGTGTTTAATGTTGAACTGAAGTATAAATGAGAATAGGACAGGTGTGCAGGCAGACATGTTGTCTGTTCTCCTTCCGGTGGCACACACTGCGCGGGAAAACGTTTGCACCTCGGCGTCTGTCGAGATTGTAGTCTTGACAACTCCTACAATATTAACTAGACTTGCACAATGTAGATGTTATTGTTTCACCTAAAGGTTAAGTGTTGTAAGTTTACAAAATGGAGAAAAATATAGTGTTATATTACTAGTTTGCTTTTAGGATGTTTAACGGAACCCTGTTATTGAGGGACCTCTGTCTATCCGTGTTGTCCGTTCCTCTTCCACCAGGCTGTTTCCCAATAAGCGTGATAAATAGTCAGTTGATTTTTTTACATAAAATGTTTT
Organism: Trichoplusia ni; assembly: GCF_003590095.1. Taxonomy (NCBI): domain Eukaryota; kingdom Metazoa; phylum Arthropoda; class Insecta; order Lepidoptera; family Noctuidae; genus Trichoplusia; species Trichoplusia ni. The sequence goes on along the minus strand of NC_039486.1, from coordinate 9,328,461 downwards.
TTTATATTAAACGACTAATAGAGATACGCAAATTTGTTTTTCTTTGTACTGCGATGCGACCGGGTTTTAGTCCAAACTTGACATTTGTATTGTTAGTGCTTGATTTTACCTTGAAAGAAAAACAATTTACTAAATGATACCAGCTTCTAAATGTCCTACTACTGGGAACAGGCTTCTTTCAGTACTACCTTTTGCGAAGATTTGAGCTAGCTCACTGCTAATTGGACATTCGTGATTTAAATAATTTAATTGGAATACAAACTTCCTCACGATGTTTTCATTCTCTAATTATTGGCAGTAATACAATAATTCAAATGAGAATCAATTTTATTTTAAGAACTTCCGAGTTCCCTTGTTTTTTTTTTTATCTCGTATGATAGTTCGACGTATTTATACGTTTTTCGTTTTAGAAGAAATTACATAGAACATGAAATACCATGTTGCAAATATATATTGCATAGAAAATTTTAAAATGATAAGAACGACCACAAATATTAACATACGCTTAAAAATATTAAACCGATACGTTATGTTGTCATCACTTTGGATCTAAATTGATTAGGTTCTAAGAAAGTTCACTTTAATATTATATCTATTTTAAACGTATAGAAACGTAGAATTTTGCATATTGTGTCGAAAATATTTACAATGGATTTTGTGTTTAGTAATCAATCGAAAAGCAAAGAAACTACATGGAGTATTAATGATACATAGCAACTGCCCTAGTAAATTGATCAGAGGTTAAGCTACGCTTAATACGGTCAGTCCGGGGATAGGTGACTGTGATCTATGTCATAATGAGTTCCTCCGCTAACTAGCAGCCGACACCAAAATAGTTGGGAAAAAGATAAGATGATGACGACCTTTTAAACACTTTGTAATGGAATCAAATCTTAGAAAAATCGTGAATAAAATGTTTACTTTTCGAAGAAAAAGATCTTTTATAAGTGTGATAAGGGAAGGTGAAGAATTGGTACATAATTATTTTTTTTCAAATCCTCTCAGTCGCATCACAAAGGGAATCGAATTACGGAGGCTTAAAGATCTTTTGCCGTCGGACTCTCGAGAATAAGGAATAAAACTCGAAAGCAGATTTAACTTTAATACAACACTCGTATAATATCTGTATTAAGCTGTTCCTTCTTATTTTCGGGAAATATGAGGTAATAATATAGGCTTAGCTACATATTTTCGCGTTACTTCCATGCTTCCAATGGTCCATATTCCTTTTTGAATTTATTCGAATTTCGCATAAAAAATATTGTTTGAACAACCTTTGAATTTGCCATTTTATAGTAAGTAAGGGTTTTAGGAACTGTAGTAGATGTACAATGTGTAATTAATTATTAATTTAAATCCAGTTCAATAATATAGGTTTACTACAAACTTCTTGAAATACCAAAATCTGGACCGTTAGAATACAAGTCAAGTGATATCATTTTGGAGATGACTTATAGATTGTATGACTAAATTTGAAACTAATCACGAAAAGGCGAAAAGTTGACTACATCTTATTCGTATAAAATTGGAACTTTCATTTCAGTTTTCCACTATAATAAGGATAGAACTAAGAGGATTTAGGTATACGTGGTGACCTGTTGAACTGGTGACGCGTCGGCTTTGCCCGCTGGCATCTGGCCAGCTCCCGGCTCTTTTACATAATTCTCCGAATCCATGATAGCACACGTTTTAAAGCTCTTCTGCGATTGATGACCCTTTTACGACGTGCAATTAACGGCCACCTATCGTGGAAGAAAGATCAATGCTATATGTACGTAACCGACAAAATTGAAAAGGTTTAACCGCGTTACGTTGTAAATCATCCCGAAAAGGCTCATTAGCGAGTTTTACAAATGTAAGCTTGTATTTTTCGTTCGCGTTTTGTATAATGAGTTTGTATGTTACTCCTAAATTAGAAATCCAGTTGCGATATTCCAATATTTTAGTGGACTGTTTCATATTTTACAAATAAACAAAATTCAAGCATAAAAAATATTTTCTTAGGCTGTAATATACCTGAAAAATACGATAAGGTAATCGAATCGTCTTAATAAACCTAGTTTTAGTCTTTGAAGAGCCAATCACTGCATCAATAAACAGTGTTAAGGAGAAAAACCATTATATTTGTCCCTAAAATCAGATTTATCACAACGGATGGCAAAAGCGCAACTTTACATCCATATTACAAACAGAGGCAGAGCAAAAAGTCAAAGTTCCACATATAACCGAACTAAAAAGACAATTATAAATTAGTTCCCAGTACGTTGGAGCTACGGAAAGCCTGTCAATAGTAAAAGTTGTGCTAGCCATTGCGCGCGTGTATTGTCGTCCCCCTGACACGTGACATTCAATTTCCTTTTGTCAACTTACTTCGTGCAGCGGCTGCAAAGCGCCCGCCCATGTACTTCCTACGCTTTTATAAATTGACGTATTAAATTTTGTAGTTTTGTGAGTTTAAGTTTGGGATTGTCTAAGGATTATCTTAAAGTATTTAATGAGATGAAACTTGTAAATGGCAAGAATTTTTCAATTAGTTTCCTTAAGGGATCACTATACGTCAATCATTCATATACAATCTTTCGCCTATATCTTTTTCGTTTAGCTGTACTTTCATCATCATCATCATCATCCACAGCCTTTATCCTCCCACTGCTGGGCATAGGCCTCCCCTTTCTCGTGCCAATTTCTACGGTCCTGTGCTAAGCTGTACTTTACAATAGACTAATTATGGTGAAGATACAATTTTAAAATACATTCACCTATAAATTACACTGCAAACTAGACTACATGGTCGAAATAAACTTTTTCTGTTCCACAAAAACATTACTTACATTTTTAAAGACAAAATCAAAAAGAATATCCAACAATACAATTTCAAACCGGTACCGAAATCCAATGTCATCTAAGACAACCTTTCAGGACGTTTAAATGAAACAAGTCCAGTATGATGACGTCATCAGTGACGTAATTAAATTAGATCGAGTGGGGCCCGCTCGTGATAGGGATTTAGGGGAAGCGGGAAAGAGAAGCGGGCTTTGCCTTTAATGATAGGCAGGGCCCCAATGCAAGGTAATTTGTTTTATTTAATTAATGAACTTTGCCTATCTATGTGTTGTTCTTATTCATTCACGTTTCGAATGGTAAGTGATATTTCGTTGGTATTGTGATTGGATTAGTTTTTGATGTGAATGTTATAATTTGTTAAGTTTTAATGCTTTTGTACTTATTGCTTTGAGACTTTAATATGGTGGATATGTATGTTAAGCTCAAAGGTTTCTTACAAAGAAACCACACTGTAATATTGTCACTGTAATATTTTTGTTTCACATAACGCTTGCCGATTGCCGGATTCAGGCAGTTTTTCTATTGGTTCTTAAATTATAGATGTTACAACTTATAGGTCAAGGATTGATAGTACTTATTCTATTATAATGTGTTGCATGCTTGTATTACCTAAATAACTTAAGCGGGAAATTATCGCGAACATGCATTTACTTTTATGGATCGTTTCGAACAGCCTGCATTGGCCATGGTCGCAAACGAAACCGTGTTATTACTATGCCGAAAATATTTACTCTATACTAATATATAAAGCTGAAGAGTTTGTTTGTTTGTTTGTTTGAACGCGCTTATCTCAGGATCTACCTGTTCAAATTGAAAAAAATCTTTTTGTGTTGAATAGACGATTCTTCGAAAAAGGTTTTAGGCCATATCATCATGCTGCGACTAATAGGAGCGAAGATACAATAGAAAATGCAGAAAAAAGCAGGGAAAAATATTCATTTTCGAGGGCTTGAGTTCAAAATTCCTAACTTATATCTTCTAACCACGCGAACAAAGTCGCGGGCAACAGCTAGTATATAATAATTATAATTGAAAATATTACAAACAATGAAAGATGATAGACTCACGAATTACTGACGATCTATTACGCGATTGACACAAACACAATTGTCGTTAAATATTGAAATGACAATATGAAACAAAAAAAAAACAATCTGTACATTGTATCTTAAAGTATTACTGTATTTATCTTGACGTGAAGTCTTTTCTGCCATTATAGTTAACGCTTATTTATCTTACTTACCTACGTTTACTGCCTCTTGACCTTCCAAACCTTAATGTGACCAGGAAAATTACAATTACCGCGCCATTTCCCTGAACTTTATTTTCGTAAACATTGTGTTACATTAAGTCAACTGTCGTACATATTTAAGAAAGTAATAAACTATAACATATTTTTTATTAGTTTTAAGCTATATTCGTTAAACCACTTTATTACTAATTGATTCGTCACCTAACAAATTAAAGACCTTAATAACCTCTGCATTTTTTTTTTTTTGTGACAGCAGAAATACCTACATCATGTGTGAGAATTTCAACTGCCTAACTATCACAGTTCCTGAGACAGCCTGGTGACGGACGGATTGAATGATTGACGGACAGACAGCAAGCTTTCTGCGGAACTCTAAAAAAGTTGTCGTAAGCGTCAATCTACTCTACGTAGTTCGCTCTACCGTTGTAAGAGTCATACTTCCTGAAGTGCTGGTAGATCCTAGAGGGTACTAACGACCTATTGACTTTTCTTCATAATCGAAACAATAAAAACAACGTTGTTTTGACAACCTGCGCTTGCAAACAAAACAAATTGAAGCCAGTGTTTTTTCCAACAATTTTTTTTTTGCTTTTGTGATGATAAAAAAATAATGAAGAACGTATTTAGTTTATGTTGTTGTTTCCTATTTTATTTTTGATAGTGACTTCACGATAGTTTGCCAATAACTTAACTTACAAGACCGTCAAACTTGAACATAAACTTGACTCGATTTGTGACTTAAGTCGACAAAGTAAAACCTGTCCTGAAAAATATTAAATTCTTGACATATTTTTAAAGTCTTTTCCATTAAACATAACAATGTCTTTAAGACTAGGCTTTAGTGCTTTTATTATTTAAGCCTCTATATGGCAGTTGTTCTAGTTTCCTGAAGTTAATTACGCGTAGTTTATAGGCGTACAATGCAACCTTATACTTAATACCTAACACTTAGGTTTCTACTCACAATTAAGTTCTAGAACTGATTTAGTCTGTGCTTTAGAAGATATTCCATTTTAGGTGGAAAAAATATATTGATAGATGACATCCTAGTGATTTTCGTCAGGGTAACTACTTTAAATGACTGAAGTTTGTGTCGGGAAATTTCGATAAATATGAATGCTGAAACAATTGTAGCATTTAATAATAACTTGTTCTCAAAATAATAATTGAAAAGACACACACACGCTTTTTAAATACCACAACCAGACTGAAAAAAAAACAACCTTTACGTTTTACTACCTCCTAAATGACTGAGTTACATCAATCGTTGTTAAAGCAGTAAGTACATAATAGATTATGTGGTAAATGTCCTGGAAGAGTATAACAAAAAAACAAATCTCAAACAGTTTTCTTTAGAGAAAAACAAAAGCAAATATCTGATATCCATCTGTGAGGCGACCGTGACCAATGCGGCTTAACTTTCACGGTAACCACACAACCTCAAGCCCTCTACTAAACTAAGCCTTCAAACAAAAGTCCTTAATTCAAGAGCCCTGGTTTCCAGTAACCCCGTATTATCCCTTTTAGAAAATTCGATTCGAGGGAAAGGCGCAAAAATACTCTTAACGAAATCCTAGTCATATCGACTTGTTGTTATGTAGGTACTTTTAAATGGGATTGATCAGAATAATGTGCATATAATAGATAAGTAAACACATATAAGGTACAATATTTCTAAGGGTAGTTCTTGTAAATTTTCAAATATTAAATGAAGTTGCATAAATAATAGCCACAAACCAAGGTCTATAATCCTAGCAAAAGTTTAAACTATTTAGGCAGAAATTGTTTGATAATCAGTATGAGGAGTTCAATAACATTTAGCTTCGATTAAAACTTAAAACAACATTCCAAAACAATACAACTAATCACTATCAAGTACTATCAACATTCACAAATTAATAAACTCCCAAATTGCCTACGAAATAGCCACCAAAATACGTTGGCATTATCTCAAAACATTTCGTTGTTTGTTCGAGATACTAAGTCCGTAGATACAATTATATGAAGGCTTATCGAACGACTACGAATTGAATTAGGGCGGTGGCCGTGCAGCCCAACATAATACACAGATTACCTACATAAATCAACCCTTCTCTTCGAAACTTTGAATGGAAACCTTCTGCTACTTAAAAGTTATGATCCGACCACGTGACTTTGCTTGCTATTGTTCGCGTTTTATTAGCAATTATCGGATTTGATCATTGAATCGAACGTCTGGAGCTGTCGAGTCTGATTTTAAATTGGAGAGTGTTTTTTAATGGCTGTTGATTTGGTTGCTGACCTGATTGTCTTTCATTTTAGCCTTCCTTTTAAATTCGCATTATTAGCTAACAAATGTCTGAAGACAGGTTGTGTGTTTCAAGTTTGCTTTAGAACAGAAGATATGATATAACTTTGTAAAATCAAGAACTGCAAAAGCGTGGTTAAAATTGTTGCGTCACACGGGGCGCGCATTTCGTCGGCATTTTCAATAATAACGAAAAAAAGCAATTCTGTTCAGTAGTGAAAAGACGGGCGCATGAATGACTCCGCTTATCGCGATTTCTTTGAATGGAGATATAAAGTATGCCATAACTTGTGCCAGAGGCCTTTCAGTGTGCATTTGCAATCAAAATTTGTTTACGTGTTTTGGGTTCAAAATATTGTGTGCAATAAATCATGTGGAATATACAATGGCGGGGCAATGTGTAGGATAGGCGAAAGAGATCAATTTATTTTTACTTTAACTTGTATTTTTTTTTGTGTATTTTGTTATGGAGAAACTGATCTTAGAGCAGTTAAATTCTTTTACAAAGTAACAATCGAAAGTGCAGTAATTGAAGTACAAATTTTCAGTTTGAGTTTTTAATATCGTAACATTTGACATTTAAAAGAGTTATTCAGGAAGGTCAACCTTTATGCCAGGAATTTCTTAATATTCTTGAGAAATAACTTAACAGCAATGTTCTGGAGAAACCAGACAATATTTTACGATTTTAATTAAGTGGGAAGGTATAAAAAATATTTTGAAAACGTAAATGAATTTTGGTCTCTTAGGCTTTAATTAAATTTTCTTGGTAGCATTTTAACTGTACAAAATATTCGAAAGCGGTTTAATTAAAGTTACTATTCTTAAGTGCTGAAGTTTTCCACAGTTAGATAGCTATTAAGGAATGTTTTCAAGTTTCCCGAAGAATATGACAAGCTCTCAGAAAACTTGTTATTCATTTGACAGGGATGACGATAAAAAAAAACTTGGATGACTTTGAACATTTACGAAGCTGCAAAACGAAGGGTTCAAATTCTATGTCAATAAATTTATGACGTCACAAACTTTATTCTAGGAAATCAACTTTTACAATGCGTACTGAGGAGTATTCATCCATAGTAATATTTTAATTCACACCGTCAACCCAGCACTTAAATTTGATAATTTCAAAACAAAATAACATTTAGTTTATAGATCCATTTACTGATGTTCGTGCTAATTACGTATTAATGTTCCGATATTTTCAAATTATAATTAAATGAATCACATATTGGACATGTTGTTATCAACCACATAAATTGCAAAATACTACGAATTATGGCACATATGGATATTATGTAAATTCTGCTAATCCTTTCCAGGTCACATGTTAAACACTAACATCTACATAACTCGTAATAACCCTAAACTTTCCACACTATTCCATAAAATAACTAATTATCCTTAATACTCACATCTATTACAATAAAAACCTCATCTTGAAAGGGTTAAGTATGTAAAACGATTTCAAGTGAGATAAGGAGTGTTCTAAGCCCATTTCCAACACGGCCCTTATTACGGGCCTTCTTCGGCCCACTTCGGCCACACTTAGCTGCGGTAGGGTTGACTTTTGGGCTTAATTTAATTACTCGTACCATTATGAGTCGTATCGTGTTGCGGTTTATGGATCATGATATAAAAAGGCTAAGATTATTCCGGTAGAGACGTTTCGGGTTGTGGTTGTCATTGTAATATTTAGTAATTTGATTGTTGAGTAAATAATAATAATAATTAGCCCACGAATTTTATCTAAGTAGATTTTTAAGTTGTTTTCTATTGTACGTTATTTGATTTGTATTATATTTGTGTTTAATTTACAGTAAAGTTTCTTGTTAAGTTTCAAATTAAGTGGTGAACTTATTATCCACCTAATAATTACGAATAAAAAAAAATGCACCAAATTATTCAATTCGAACATGACAAATAAACTTCTAAAATAAAGAGGTAATAAAAATCCCATCAGAATCACTTCAGGTACTTTAACCGCCAAGGACGAGAGCTGACGGGAGTTTGTTCGAAGCTAAACGATTATTTAAGAGTTATTGTTCGCCAACATCTCGAGTTCAGAACTCTCACGTCCAAGTTTAGAGAATTATTTCTCTATAGTGAAACTTTTATTGAAAAATCAAACTTTACTGGCTTCCCCGAACGGGTCTTGACTGCGCTAGCATTTATAGGTTTTCGAGGACTGCGTTTAGACTGGGAGATTGGTTCTATAAATCATTCACATGAAAGTGGCTTTTCATGACATTGTTTTTAACAATCGGGTAGTAAGAATGTTGCTTACTGTGTATTGCTGCACTTGAGCATTGAGGTACTAGTTGCACTTGCTGAGATATTTTAATGTGTCATTTATCAACGATTTCGTTGTGGCAGAAGCCAGCGGTAATGCATAAGATTCAACACATCAACAAAACAACGGTACTATACGTAGAATTATTGCTAACTAAACTTGATAATTTTGCCGAACGGCGCTTCTAGCATTTTACTATACACAGAGTGTAAATAATTGGTGATACACAAAATAAGCCGCTGCTTTGAGGGTAATACATATCGTAGTAATATGTATTAATTAAATAGTGTCATTTGTTTGTTTGACAATCACGCCATGTTCATCAGCTTAATTACGTAGAGATTCCATATTATATCAGTAAACATTCGAAAAAATAAAATTGTCGATAATGTTGGTAACAACAATAATCAATAATGAAAGGCATAACTAGTTATAACTAGTGGAGCCTCTGATTCCTCATGCATTAGTATGATATAGGTATATGACAAACAAATGTCTACGAATCATCTGAGAGCAATATTACTGAATTATGCAGTTTTTTTATCTAGCCTACCACGGCGACATTTAACCATGTAACAGCTATTTTTCAAGGGCAAAAAAATTACAAATGCCTACTTGACTACACATAAGAGAGGAATGTAAATTAATCACCGACATGATACGGCAAAGGAAAACATCGTGCATTATGAGGATATCCGCAACCCTTAATCATAATTCCTAAACGTGTTTAAATGATAAATGAAAGGGTTCCGGTGCTATTTATGTTGCGTATCTACGGACATGAGGTATAGTGTGTACCTATGTACTTAAGTGTACTATGGTCTTGTTGGGGCATTTTATCGAGCATAACCGCGTCAAGAAGTCGTGTAACGTTCGTACAAATGCTCGGTGAAATGCTGACAGTGAGTCAATATTCACCTGTAATATTTTGTTGTTGAAAAATATTTTTGAATACGCTGCAACGCACAATGCTCTACGAAATGATGGGTTCGTGAAGGGGTAATAGGTACACTGAGGCATTGCAGCGACCGATTCCTTGTTCAGTTAAAAGTAAATGCCTTACCATTATCTTTGGTATTAATTTATCACCTAAGTTTCTAATCGCATTCAGTTACAGTTGGATATTCTTATGGAAAACGCGTTTGATAAAATGGAGTCGTAATTGCGCTAATTTGTAAGCATTTCCTTTTACTTCACCATATTTAACAATTAACAAATTAACAAATTAACTGAATTTAATTCTTACCTGTCTTGATATAATTTCGAAGAAATAAAAAAAATATTATTAAAGAACTAAAAACTAAACTACGGAACGTATCAGAAAAAAAGCTTTTCCTAACTTAGTCTAGCGTAGTTCTCATTACTGAATGCTACTGAAAAGGCAAACATGAATTTAATAAGCTCACGTAGTTGCCCGCGGTCGGATACCGCGATTCAATCATGTATGTGTAACAAGCTCTGCTCGGCAATGTTAAAGTAATGGTCATTAAGTTTCATATTCCATATATCTTCCATACATGATGTTTAGTAATAAATTGTTTGCATTTCTCTTTCTGCTTTTATTTCTGCTCTTATTAGGGTGTATCAGCAGTACCAAAATATACCTGTATGTAATTAACCACCCATAACAAAAAAAAAGTGTTTTGTATCCAACAGTGAAGCCCGAGATCGGTTGATTGATCCACAAGGAATGAAGAACCTTAAATAGGAATAAAAACATACAAAAAGAAATTCCATTCATTTAGGTATAATCCACGAAGACTTTCCCTTAAAAGTACAATTTGACAGGTAATTTCGTCAAACAAGGTTATATTTCGCCATAGCCCCTAAATGGGCCATACTGGCTGTCATAGAATAATACTAATGATAATATCAAATGTCATTAACACAAATGTATGTAAAATTCAATTACCCGTAGTCACCCATTTGGGCGTCAACACAATCATGTATATTGTCTACATTGTTGGTTCTGCACGCGTAGGGTTATCGCAGATGTTAACAATGTGTTATGTTACTTTGAGAATGATTGAGGTTACTATGCTTTGTTGAGTTGGGAACTATATAGCTTTCTTTTGAAATTGCAGTACTTTTAAAGTTACAGCTTATTATTTAGGTATTAGGCAGTAAAATATTTTATTTATTTTGTTAACGTTGTTCCAAGCAATGTTCGCCATATCAGAGTCGAAAAAATACTCTTTTTGTCTAAAGTCATTCTAGACCTTAATAGAGGGTGTGAAAACATTTTCTGAATCAAATTAGATATTTACTAAGTTGAGTTATTTACGAAAATATCAATAGTCTGAAATCAGAAACTTAAGCGGTTTCCTATGTATCTTCAATGTAACTTTTTCACATTACCAAAAGACTACCTGTACCAAGATACACAAAAAAACGTTCATCGACCAAGTTACACCGTATCCCACAGTATCCTACAGTACCATATCAGTCCAACTACAGGCCTTAATCCTAACATACAGTGAATATTAAATTCATGTGCCGGTAGCCCTGTACGTACCCGGACACAGATCTAGGTCGGCGTCATGCTCGCGTCCTCGAACACAATAGATCGGAAAATGTGCGTCGCTTCATCGTCGCATGTCATACGTACATTAGTGAAGTGAAAGCGAGTTTCCCATGTATTAATCTGTCACTGGCAGTATTAAAACTGTTTTCCGTAAGATTATGAGAGGAAGAGAAGAATCTCGATATGCGAGATGGAGACTTAGAGCTGACAAGATGAAATAGATTTTGTGATAAAATGTCATTGTACATGTCAGGCTGCAGATTCACTGGTGTGTCGTGTAATTCCCTTGAATGATGAAATTTAATGAATATCAAGTTATTGATCAAACAAGTTTTCATCTGGTGTCACTGAAATGATTAAGTTTTATGCAATAGCTATAGGCTCAAACTGAATTATGATTATTATCTCTATCATCACCCAATCACCCAATAATTGACTGCCTCAGGCCCACTTTGTACTGCACACCTTCGTAAATTTTTCACGTTTAAAAAGTATAAATAAATCAATAAAATTATTTGTCACTTATAAGTACAATAAAACAATATGAAATAATATATTTTAAACCCAATAACACATAAATAAAACATATCACCTTACTTAAATTGTCAAAGAAATATCCAATCTACATTTTTTCGTAAACAAATTATCCTCGAGTAGCCGAGTAAACAAGGTTAAAATAAAAAACACAAACCCTTCCATTAATTTAAAAATGTTGGTGCACGAAGATCCACAAACGAAATTTTAATTGGTTAAAGTAAACTAATTTGTGTAATTAAGTGCAGTTTAAATATAAATAACTCAGAGTTTCATTTGCACTACCCACCTGCCTACTATAATTAATATGCCAACCATAGCATGAAAAAAATATATGATATTTTTAGACACATTTTGTTTCGGTATCCAAAAACCACGTAACTATAATTAGAATGCACACAGAATATGTATTAACACAATTACTTCCAAAACTAAATAAGTGTCAAGATGTAAAAAGGTCAAAAATTTGCTAAAACTGGCTTACTAACATTCTATCCGGTATTAACTCATCACACAAAAAATATCAAAAACTCATCGAGAACACGAGAGAGGCCGTTTCATATTCAAATTAAAAATTACAAGCTAGAAAGATCAAAAGTGGCCGCGTTATTATAATACATTACCCATATCATCCCAAGGCTTTATTAAATACATTTCGCATTTGCATTTCCACGTTTACATAGGACGTCCAGTGTCGGAGTTGTAGACTGGAATTTAGGAAGTTTGAGACTATGAGTGCTAGTACGAAGGGTTGCACGTTATTGAACAATGAACACCTAGTTAGAACATACTACGTTACCTCCATACAGGCTTTTAAGTTATTCCAGTCGCGTATATAGTTCGTATTGAAATACCTGTGCGATCAATTTGATGGTGTAGCGTAAAATGATTAAGTCCTTATGATTATTTATTGAAAGAGACAAATGACTTTTTTTCCAAACAATTCCATTAATTTTAAAACGCATCGCCCAGATAACATATTGCAGCGCTAAAAACTTATACATCATACCAAATAGGTAACTTCTTAAAATTGAATTCCGCTATTTTAGGAAAATTTCCCAAAATTCAGGGATATTATTTTCGTTAATGCTGTGCTTAAACAGTTCAAACGAATCTAAACACAAATATTGTGTTTTATATTGAAGCTACCTTTTAGCTCTAGAACAGGATTAGCTCCATGTCATGTTACAATATTGCTAAGTCACGCAATATTCATAAGCTGTCCAAATTTCAGCTAAATCGTAAACCGGCAAGTGAGTGAAATTTAACTTCCAAGATTTTATTATTGAGAAAGGGACACTGAAATTACTACAATATTATAAATAAAAAGGCCCTCAGTACGTTCTAGAAAATGAGAAAACATATTCTAATAATAAACACACGTAAATGCCACTCCGATACGTCTCAGAGGGAATCGTATTGTAGGAAGATATCTAAGTTATAACACCCCCGGACTAGATTTTTGTTAAGATTATACGACAAATCAACTTCAATTTTATATTCCATGTGGATGTTCAAGGATGACTCATAACATTGCAGTGGATAATCAGTCGTGAGAATGATTCATTATCTATCTATACTAATCTATACTTACTAATATATAAACCTGAAGAGTTTGTTTGTTTGTTTGTTTGAACGCGCTAATCTCAGGAACAACTGGTCCAAATTGAAAAATTCTTTTTGTGTTGAGTAGACAATTAATCGAGGAAGGCTTTAGGCTATAAACCATCACGCTGCGACTAAAAGGAGCGAAGATACAATGGAAAATGTGAAAAAAAAAACAGGAGGGGTATAAATCATAACTTACATCTTCTTCTACCCACGGGAACGAAGTCGCGGGCAACAGCTAGTTAAATGATACAACGGTATACTTACGGGTATTTATCGGGATTGGCCGACTAGTTTCGGACTCAACTGGAGTCTTTGACGCAGCAGGGTCGCGAGTTCATAAATTTTGATATGCGTGTGTAAACCGTTGCATCTTTTGATAATGATTATTCAGTCTCCTAAAATAACACGGAAAGTCCTTTTTTTTCCGGATCTCCGCCCTAATTTATTGATTCCTTGTATCGCACAGTCACCTTTTCTATCAATTTTTCACTACTGATCTTAATAAAAAACTCTATACATTATTTTGCATTTAAGTATCTCAGTTGAGTACGTCGCATCACTAAAACCGTAAAATGGAGGAAACGAGCTCGGTATCTCTTCGCACTCGTAGATTTCTTTGTAAACGTAAAAAAATATGAAACATTTATGTCTCATTGGTCTTTTACGGCTCATGTGAACGAAACGAGCATGAAATGAGTAAAAATACTCTTACTTTACTAAGTTCGTGAGCGTAAAATGTTCAAGTGCTGTTGATAATTTTTACTCGATATTTTAGTGTGGTTTTAAGAGATGCTCGATAGATAATTATAATTCATTATTTATTTAAAGCTTAAAGCCTTTCTATTTAGCCTGCCTTTCTAGCTAGTGAAAATCGGATTCCTGTATAGTAAGTATTTGCTTCGTTTTTTAAAGACTGGCAAACTTTTTGTAAGGATCTGGTATTGGTTTGGTCCGTAGATAAACGTTAATTAAAATGAAAGCCTGTGCTTCTAGTCAAGCTACGACTCCGAACCCTAACGCTTACGAATATCACAAATGAAGACAGATGTCAGAATTACGTGACTTGTTGAGAGGAGTTGTGATTATGACTAGTCAGCAAATCCGAATTGACAATATCTTAAAATCATCTTCTTTTCCGAAACTTTAGGATACGATAAACTAACTTTAATTTATAGTTCATGCAAATACCCACATACATTTTTCAGTGACATTAGGGCTGCATGACGTCAAGGCTGGCAAGTTGGCCGAGAGTCGCCGTGCCTTCGCATACCAATTTTAGCTTATGCAAGTCTAGAGTATTGGTTTGACCTACATACAAGTTTTGTTCATCTTCAGAATAAGGCCTTGCAATGGTTTAAGCCGGCGTCAATATATACACGCATTTAAGGAATAGCAAACAATTTTAACGCGTAATAAATATTTCCTTTCAATATCATATATCCTGACAAGAAGTGTGGCCTCTTCTAGGTTATAAAGCTGTATTCTGAATATATTTCAATAAGTCTAACACCATTTCTTGAAATAGCATTATTGCGGTTTTGGCAAAAGACGCTCTATCCCGTTAAAGGTGGTGGTTGGATACCGGATCTATTCAATCATCTTTGCCAAATTGAGTAATGACTGCCAATGTTTTATCTTGCAATAGTGAAAAAAATAATAAAGGTCATTGTATTTGAGGTTAGCGAATAAGAAGTTTATGTTAAGAAATTGATTGTTTGTATGACTTATTGAAACTTGAAACATTGCTTGCATCTTTTGAATTTAACCTAAACATACTTCCCACCAATTACTTGCTATTATTTTATTAACAAAACCCCCGTGGGTAGAGGATATAAGTTATGATTTATATATGCCCTGTTTTTTTCACATTTTCCATTGTATCTTCGCTCCTATTAGTCGCAGCGTGATGGTTTAAAGATTAAAGCCTTTCTCGATGAATGGTCTATTCAACACAAAAAGAATTTTTAAATTTGAACCAGTAGTTCTTGAGATTAGCGCGTTCAAACAAATAAACAAGCTCTTCAGCTTTATATATTAGTATAGATTACCAATAACGCAAACATCTCACAAATTACTTGCTAATAGAATTACAGCTGTCATTACTATTATCAGAAATAAAATAAATCCTATTTTCCCACCTGTTCTAAGCAATAAATATTACTTTCAGTTGACAGTTATATCAGAATCTTCGTTAAAACTTCAAGACGTATTGGCAAAGTAATTATAACGAAGTAGAAACTCACTGTCAAAGTAATTAAAGTTACGTGGGTACTTGAATTACTGATATTTGATCAAATATCCGTAACCACAACTTTATGAAATTATATTACGAATTCGAGGTATCTTAGTACCTGCCACCACGTCTTAATGTAATATCACTAAGGCTGTGGGAAAGAGATGCCGCTCTACACCATAGGTATTTCTCTCTGTCACGCTTCCACAACCGTAATAATATTTATTTAAGACTTTGTAGTTGGCGTGCTTTATTATGTATACATTTTTCAGATTGATTTTTTGTATTTTTATTAAGCCTTTCTTTCTTCCGTTTTTCATTGAATTGAAATCATACCATTGAAATTATAATATTATCAAACTCGACTTTTTCTTTAATTTTATTCAGATATCTATTAAATTGTCTTAAAATCGCAAAAAGTATATGTATACTAAATAAGCGGTCAAGTACAAGTCGATGTTACTTTTCTTGTATACATTAGTATCTGACCGTTTAGCTTTTAATTTTTACCACAAACAGTGTTGGTTACTTTGAAGTTACATTTGCCAGAGACACCACGAATTTTTATTTCCCAGGATCCTGACATATTTTAGCTTTATTCAAATTAGCAGAGTATGAAAATATACAGAATTAAAAACATGTTTTGAATAAAGCGTTGTGTATCAGCAAATGTGTGGGTAACGATTGTAAATATACAGTGTTGTTATGTACTTACAAATAAAACCTTCATTAGATTAAGTAATAAAAATTCTTGTCAATCACACACACACAGAACCGCGCGCACAAAAAAGTAAAACCACCTATAATTGCATCTCATTTTTGAATAAATTCAACAACTAAATGTAAAATGAAAACACCACCCTCCATCGTTTCTAAGCAACCCTTAATACGGCCTGATTCGGTTAGTTCTAACATAACCGTAATCAGTGCCCGAGCTTTGCAGAACACTAATAAAGTCGCATTACAGTGTCCGGAGCTTCACAAGGAAATCTACCCGAAAATATAGAAAGCTTAGCCCGAAGACAAGCAGCCGACCAAAACGAAAATGTCGGAATTCCTTACGGGAGGCATCGGTATTGGTTTTGATGGGGCATAGTATCAGTAGTTTTCTTTTTGCCATGATATATCTAAATGTGGCCATCTTTTATATGTATATTTTTGTGTTTTTGGTTTATTGTAATTGCGCATGTAATGTATGCGCGTGTATGACAGATTGCAACGCATTGCCATACTACGACACAAAAACGCGGATGACGTAGCAAGGCGGTTCAGGTTTAGTCAGTAAAAGTCTGACACTACCCATTTCTACCTCTGAGGGAGTGTGTGTCCATGAGGATTCTCTCGTCTGATAAACAATGTCTTAGCCATTTGCATAAAATATTTAAATGAAGCTTATACCAAAAGGTTTTCCCAACATTGCTACACTGTAAAAAGCACAACATTGAATAAACCAGTTAATACCTATTTAAACTAAGAGCACTTTGATCGGATTTTGTGGAAACATTATTTTATGCACGTTTCATAAAATCGACGTCCAAACATTTTACAACGATCACGGTTGGATAGACAGATGTTAATCCGTTAAAAGTAGTTTTACAGCGAAAAATAACCTTATTTATAGTATGCATGTACTGAGCTAGCCTATCTACCTTAATTTAGTAGCTGTCTATTTCAATATTTTGTGATGTTAAAAATATTTTTGTAACCTTGTCATATTTGTCAATAGGTACATTTATCCTATTTAACGTAACTATTTTTGTGTAGGCAAAGGCAGCTGACGGCTAATATCGGATATAAACACACTACAAATTTAAAGTTTGTAGGCGTCAAACACTTCTGCTGCCACCGAAATATTTACAAGGAGAATAATCGCTATTCATTATAACAGACGTCACAATGGGAATGATCGTACCCGGAATAGCACGAGATTATCAATCCTATTGGGACTAACACCCACGCAATACAGGGACATATTAAGGCTCGCCAAATAGCCAATATTGTGTTACATTTAGGATTCCTCCTGATCTCTTTGTCTTTTTTGACACTAACAAATGAAGATACATTTTCGTCGTATTGGGATATAAGTTGATAAATCCATATTGGTTGTGTGTTTGAATTGTTTTGTTTTCCTTGTTAGTATATAAATAGAGAGTAGGATAAGTTTTTTTACTAATTCTAAGAAGTAGGTTATACTATGTTCTAATATAATTTGAACGTGAATCGCAATCGTAGTGTAAACAGCATGCATCAAGAAGTACTAAATGGGACGAGCCAGTTGGATAATGTGTATTTGACAGTTTAATCTTGAGTGTAAGTGTTAGCAAGCGGTAACGGGCAGGTGTTGTTGTGCTATGTCCGAAGGATGATCCAAATGGGATATTGGGATGTTCTAACGTTGGGTAATATCCTGAAATCGATGTACATACTAGAATTACAGCAAAATTTATAATATCTACCTCTCATTTAATTCATCAGACATGTTTTAAGATCAGTGTATTATTCAAATTAATTATACTGAACGCAAAGTTTAATTAAAAATGTTGACCCACAGACCAAAGCTAAAGCGATTATTATTTTTGCGTTACCTAATTTAAGGACCGACCGACCATTGACCGCACCGTTTGGGTGACCAATTTATATCATTAAGAGACAGACACCAAAGTAAGGTAACGTGATTTTAGTTCGATAATTGTGGGCAAACAATCCACAAGTTCGGATAGTAGTTAATAATCGGTTTGTAAGTTCTATGGCTCAGTGAATGAAGAGTGAAAGTCATTTTTCATTCTCCTTTAAAATTATAAAAAAGAGTGATATTAATTTCATATAAAAAAATAAATTTAATGTATTGATTACATTAAAATTAGAATTGTCTCAGAAACCATTGCGATATTATAACTGGCATAGTTAAAATAAAGAATGGTACATTACAAAAAAAAAATGATTTGCCGATATAGTTCTCCGATTTAGAATTTATAATTACAACATTATTCGGAGTGCGCTCTTGGTAAAACGCAAGCTTCCTCTCCATTTTATAAAGGAAACAAATAAAATCGTTCGTAGAAGATGCATTGCAATCGCATTCGGAGTTAGACATAAATTAGTTTCCGTTAGTTTGGAAGAGCAAACTCAAATAGACTCTAGGAATGTTATTGACTTCCAAAATAAGCTCGGGAACTGTTAACAAGTGGGTCAATTCGAGCCCAAACGCCCAAACTGAAGCTCTCTGCCATTAATCCTTACATCTTAACGATTGTTTTCAAGCTTTAAAAGCCATCTGCGGCCGGGAGGCGTTGACTTTCAGAGGACTTCCAAATGCGAGGATTTGGTACAGCTCTACGATAAATGGATTCTTGATTGGATGATCGAGGATGCAGCCCGAGTTTGAAGACCTAGATTTTGGCTAGAGAAACCGGGTCAACACATTTGCTCAGCTTGAAATTATTCGCTTCGCAGCAAAATATTTATAAATCTAGGAAACTGAACACTTTCTATATGCATAAATAAAAAAAGATTTAGTAATATGTTTAATAATTAAATAACCTACTTTATAATTTTCACATCAATTCAATCAATATAACTGGGCATAAGCCGTTCCAAACATACAATAAAGGCTTACCTGAAATTACACAAAATAAACTGTCGGAACATCGGCAGACAGAAAATCTATTGACCTTTACAACCCTCGAGTACTTTTCCCACCGTTTACAGACGAAACACAATAAAATCTGTCTAATTGCGAAAAGAAGTGAAACGGCCGGTGCTTAACCTATAAAATTCGATGGAACTTTACGAAGATGGTTGCAATAAAATAAATGTGTTTGAGGAACATCGTTTTCACATCAGTTCGAGGCCGGTGGCACCCTCTTGGCTCTTCGCTGTATTTTCTTCGTGTTATCGGGCATATACTAAGCTTAGAGGTAGGGTTACACGCAAATATAATGATATTAAAGTAATATAATACTTTATTTATTTCATCGCGTATTCAGATGTATTTCATGTCCCTTCGGGGTGTCTCGCATTTTTGGTGGAAGCGTGTTTTTGTAGAGTTGCTAAATTTTTTTTGAACTTACAGTGATTATAATGCTTAATCACAAGGCAGAAACAGTGTTTTGGCCACCATGATGGTAATTTCATCATTATAATACCTATTCTTCTCTAACTTTGGTGCGATAAACGAACTTGCCTCACCGATCCCAAACCAATGCACCCATTTGGCACACCTGCCTTCACGCAAAAAGTGAACTGGATGGTTTTTACACGGCATGGAAAACCGAAATCAGCTGAAATTTAGGATATAGATTTTCATAAACGAAAACCTTGAAAGAAAAAGCGTTTCGAAATGCAAAAGTTTTACCCCTTAGTTATTATTAGGTAAAATTGTTTTCACAAACTGAATTACGCATCGCAGAGACCCACAATAATAAAATTTGAACTTAGTAATTAAACACAGGGTTTCGGTAAATTAATTGATGTAACTGTTTAACCTGAAAATCTGGTGATGACATCTCATAAAATCTCTTCGTAAGCATTATTTCGGGTAAGTTATTATTTAATTTCAGATTAATTACAAGTTATATAGTAAAGTAGCAAAAAGGTATTGTTACTGATGGAGTACTTCAAACTTTCTTCTTATCAAGATATTGATATTGGTTCTGCCTAACTTTAGTTTTTAAGAGGACTCGTTTTCAAGAAAATAGTTACAAGAGCAGTTACCTTATTCAGTCCAATGAGTATCTTGCGTATGAATAAATAAACTGCCTGGTATTTACATTTCGTCTGAAGTCTTAAATAAAAAATCTCAGTCAAAACTGCAGAACTTGGTATTGACAACCCTACGCGCGTGTAAAAGGAAGAGTTACACAGCAGCAGACGTCGTATCTACCCCCGTTCCGGTTTCACTAGGTAAAAGAGCTTATGGAAATTTGGCTGTCTTAAAATGTCACTTCTCGACGCCTCTGTTAACCTACCTTAAATAGTTTAATGAACGACTTTATGCACTTAACTCCATTACTTAAACGGCTTAAGACTGGTTAAAGCCGCTTTCATTTGTTTCTGTTTGTATTCTGAATTCGAATTGGATGTTTCTTTGTCAACATAAAAACTGTCCTTTCGTCAAGTAGTATAAAAAACAGATTCAAATAAAGATTTTTTTATGTATTTAAAAAAAATAGGACCGTCCCTCTAACAAAATGTGCCTGGATAATGAGATATGAAAGGATACCGAAGAGGTATTTGCCCTGCAGTAAGAACGACAAGGATAAAAAATATTTGTGCTTAAATATCGTTCAGCTAAACCTCTCAAGACAAAGGCGGCATAACGACACCTGCTCCTTCGAGATCTCATTCCCTAACTGAGGTTCAACAATACTAACGATGATTTACTAAACCTCTTAATTATTCTGCTGAATAATGCCTTATCAGATTTTAGTTTCGATTGTTTTCGAGACCATTTAAGATAGAATCTTATTCAATACTTGAATTTGATAAACGCCAAAGTCTAATCGTTTTGGAAAGGTATTGGTTAACCAATCATTTGTTAGCAAAAGGACAAATCAATGATAAACATTATTTTGCTTTCGAAGTATAAAGAAATCCCAAAGTTCAAAAATAAAAATAAAATAATAAAATAAAGATTTTAAAACATTTATACATTGACACAAATGTACGTGCCTTCATAAACACGATGTGACATTTATTCCTAAAACGAACAGAACATTTGAAAAGTCTGTAAGTGCCTCGGGAAAGTACTCAAGATCTTTGACTTGGCATCACAAATTTTAAGTAATAAGCAAGAAGACATAATCTTAAAACTTTGTTACGTAGAAAAAAATGCTTTAAAATAGCTCTACTATCCAGAAAGAGTACTCAGTCGAAATATCTTGAAACATGTCTTTACATCTAGGAGCTACCTGACATTATAAGAAATCGATTATTGTGAACAGTTATTAAAGGTTTGCCAAAACTAGTATATTTTGCATTATTACAATAAGTTGAATTTTAACAACCCATCATCTTTTAGTGCTGCCATCTAGTATGAATATTGTGGCACATGTAAGTCGTACCAAGTTGGGGACGTCGCTAACCCTAGCTGCTGATATTGATGTTCGGGAAGTATTCACAAGATGTCATCTGAAAACACGAGGTTTATCTAATAAACATTAAATAAATATTTTTTACAGAATCAATTTCCAGCTACCGAAAACAGTGAAGACCATTGAAAATGTTCAATGGTTAACCAATTTTATTCCAATTCCACCCAATGTTATGGAAACCCTTTTATAAAAATCATCTTGTTACCATAAATATTTCCGATTTAAAATCGTCGTTATTCAAAACTATAGCACGCATTAGGTAAAATAACTCACAACAAAAGCTCTATACTAAATACAAAAGCGGAACAAACTTGAAATTCTTTGATGACGTAAACTGGGCCATTCACTCGCTATTGTTATGGAAAACTATTCAGTTATTGGTTTAGTTTTCTGTTTGTTGTTCTGCGTTTAAATATTTTCTGTTTTAGCTTTTGAACATACCGTATATATTTTACGTAGATAGTGCAGTTTTGTGAGAAATAAAAAAAAACATGTCCGCCATGATGTTCTGAAGCAAAAATGTTAATGAATATCCTTAAAATTATGTATGTACCTGTCTACTTTAACAATTTATTCAATTTTGCTAGTATCATATCATAATGTTTTAGTCATTAACTTACAACATGATTATCAGCATTTAAAAAGCAAAGTCTTGACTTCTAATCTACTTCTCTTGAAAGTGCCTTTTATCTTTTTAATTTATAATTTAAATACCATTAAAAAACGTATTTTGCGATCCTTTTTTCTTCATTTATGAAAGCTCCACCTTTCAATTCCCTTCAAAGTTACCCAAGCTTTTAGGGCTCAGCTTTGTGTGCAATGCCAGTAACGTTCAATAGATGGCGTTATTACCTGACTAGTAATGAAGAGACTATTTCAGTACAAAATGAAGTTCAAAGATGACGCTTGACTCCATATTGATGTAAAACTTATTCTGATGTTAATACAAGTAAAATACTTTAAACGAATTTAATTTCCAGAAATTTTCTGTTTTGGTCTGTCTCGAAAATAGCTCATATACAGCTTTACTCAAAACATCCATTACGTTTATGACAGTGCATGCGATTTCATTATTACAATTTGGTGATAAAAAAAAACATTTATTTCTACGAAATTGGTATGCTTTAACGTTTGATGTAACATGAAATACTACCTACAGGTTGTAATTGCGTAATCGAAAAAGTCTTACAGAAACTTTCACTGCAATACCTGTTTATTTTATACTATCTCTCTCTTACACAATTGGTACCGGAACAATTGGTACCGTTGGCCGCCATAAAATTATAACAGTTTAATATGAGCAATATCATCCACACTTACCCCCCTTTAATCAAGAAACTACATGTAATAAAAGACCAACAAACCAGAACAAGAGAAAACAAACTGGTAACATTATGTGGGCGACGCGATGAGTATCATAATATCAAAGGCTGGCTATAATCGTAAAACGTGTATCAGATAATATTATGCAAACACAATCTTGTTTCAAAGAGAGTCAACATATTGTGGCAACGACCGGTGTTATTGCGTCGAAGGGTGATGAATTTATTTGTGGGTCAACAGTACTTGACTTTGGTATAGTTACATCACGATCGGGCCCTTCGTACTCACGGCCATCTCGATACCTGACAATCTTAGTCTTCTAGGAACTTTTACGACTTTGTATCGCAATCCCTAGGAGGCGAGTCGTCGAGTAGAGGGAACTTACGTTGCCTCGTGTAAATTGAGCTCTAGAATACTTACGCCAGCTGTAACTTTGTAATAATTAGTAAGGAAATCTTCTTTAGCTAAACCTGTCGTAATTACTTCCTGATTTCTACGTCTATTTTAAGCTCATGCGTTGCGACCTTTGAACTAATCTAACAGCATCAAAACAGGAAAATAGTAAAATTGTGGAAGAAAATAACTGTTTTTAAATTTTACGTAACTTTTACATTTTAAGAATGATTAAGTTAAGCATATGGTCTATTGAATTTGACCTATGATTAGCGACTGTGTATGGCCATGTCATGTAACTTTAAATTTAATATGCAAGGAAAGCAGAATCTGTTTATACAGGTAAAGTCTAAAATCCTTTGCCAATTATTTGCAGTAACACATACTGAGAATTTTTGGTAACGTAAAGTGCAGGCAATATTGTAAGCGAAAGAATTCAGTGAAAATTATTGTTTCTGAGGGTCTACGACCAGAAAATATTTCTGCGAGAGTAGAACAGAGATGCTGCTCTACTATGTGTAATGCGCTATCATCCTCCCACAACTTCATTAATGTTACTTTAAGAGTAGCGGTAGTCTTTCTCTGTTGTTGTTGTTACTGTGTTACTGTAGTTTACCAACACGTGCGAGTGAAGTATGAAGAGAGTATAAAGATTGCTCTTCTGTCTTGTTTGTTTGCTAGTTCAATGACTGGCCAGCACTAAAAGTAAAAGGGCAAGCGGAAATATTACACATGAACTTCCAATATAAAGTTATCGTAAGTAAAGGAGTACTAGTTACAACAATATATGTACTTAATACATGGAGGCCTTCAACCACCTCTCAAAGGCATATTATTGCTGTAGTGGAAGAGATGCCGTTCTACGCCGTGTAGAGCACTGTCTCGCATCCAAATCTGCAATATTTTACTGTTAAAGAAGGCTGTTCTTCGTCTGGTCATAATATATTTAATTTTTAAACGAGTCCCGCACTTTTTGGATTTATTATTCCTTAATCCATGTCGCACGATCATTTAAGTCAAATGCAGAAAGACACCCAAACTCATTAGAAGCATTTGTGAACCACATGATTAATTTTCCTACGTGGGAGTCGAACCCGCGATACGTTGCGCACTGTGTGTCTGGCGTGGTGACCATAACTTCTCGGCTACCTATTTAACTTGTAAATAGAGCTTGTAATAATGCAAAAATAATAAATAAATACTTCTTTTTAATTTTTGTCCTATCAGTGGAATATTAAATTACTTCTACGACAATTTAACCTGTCTAAATATAATAATCATCTCGATAAAAGATTGCGACTCGTTCAAAAAATAAAAAATAAAATTTGACATTACCTAACCTGGATCATAAATTTCCCGTAATGACCCCGTAACCTATTAAATTTTCTAAACGGGGCGGAATTTTTATCTGAACTCAAACCGTGCCGTTAAAAGTTAATTGTGGATTTGTTTGCAGTCTTTCCTCTTTCTGAGTAAGTGTTTCGTCAGTCTTGTTTACATCCGTTAAAATTTGTTGATTAACAATTAGCATGGCTTCCTAAACAATATCGTTAAAAATAAATAGGAATGTTTTCATAACTTCTTAAGAATTACGTCTTTTTTTTAATGTCAAAAGCCACAAAATATTCACAGTCGTTATTAAGGTAATTTTGTGTATTTATTCTAGTCAAAATTAAGTCTGCTTCTTCACTTGGTTTAATAAAGACAATTCGATATTTTTGATGTTCAAACTGACACTACTTACTTTATATTCAAATTGTAGTTTTAACATAATCGGTTCACCGGTTTGTCATAAAAACGGCACAGGAAAATAGATTTACAGCTAGCTACACTTATAATATAAAATAGTTCCTTGTAATGCAGATTAGAAATCAAGTTGAGCTTTTCTAGTTAAAAACTAAGTTGAGGATAGCATAGTGTTTAAAGTGAGTACTTGAATAAAAAAACTTTCAATTAAAGTGTTAACTAAGTACAAGAAGGCTAGCAAAGCCACGAACGGGCTCATAAATGAAATATCACGGCCTTTGTGCTGTGCGCCGGTTAAAATATTAATAAGGCTTAAATTAATTTGAATGAGCAGAGTATGCACTATGAATAGGTATTTAGGTTATCAAAAATGGCTTCGGGCCAGCCATTGTTTTTGTTTTACTACCGTGTGTAGTCACAAAAGCTGCTCTAAAATATTATGTTCCATTAAAACTCGTTGACAATAAAATAGAGCTTGTTCACGATATGTTGTGTTGTTATGACTCAGTTGTGGTTTAAAACACTGTAGTAACTTAATGGCCTAGAATAATGCACCTATTGTATGAGAGAAAATTCCAAAGAATTTCTCTCGGTGATAATTAACTGTAGATGTAACAAAAAAAGATGTGGACGAGTGTTATTTATTTTTTGACCTGGTCGGTACAGAAGTTAGCTTAGAAATTTGAATCTGTACTTGAGTAACACAAAAATATAAATAAAACCTACATTATTTAATTTTTATACAGAAATAACTCCGCAGCCAAATAAGGTTTGAAGAGAGTGGGAGGAGACCCAAAGCTGACTGATTGTGATATGGAGGTAGCTATAAACCTAATCTTAACGTGGGATATTTTTTTCTGTGTTAACCGATGTCTTTGTTGACACAATCAATGACGACAGCTAGTAATTACATATTAACGCATTATAATGGTCTTCTTTTAAACGCAATCACTTTTTTAGTATAAGGAACTTACGATAATTATTTATAGTTTGCCAGAGATTTTATAAAAAAATGCTTCACGACTAGAGAAAACAGGATAGCACGACGCGGCGCATCACACTGCGCATAGCTGCATCTTGCTTTAACAAGCGCAATGGTCCGGTTTAACGGCTTAGTTATAAGGTCAGAAGATAAACACTATTAAATCGCTAAAACATCCAACGATCACGTAATATTCCTTTTTGCACTTGGAATTTCCAGAGCTCTACCTCCAGAAAAATCAAATGCTCATTTCCATTAATACCATATACTTAGGAATTTGTGCTAAACTGTATACTTACCTGACACGTAATCAGTGACATTCCGAGTGTGATACATCTTTACGCGATAAGGGCCGTTATGTAATTGTACTTGTACGATTCAAAGTAACTTAGACTATCTAATAAAGATGTTAACGTAGGTAGAAACTAAATTAGTTGTGAGCCGTTGGTGTATAGAGACATTTCCTGAGGGAAAAAGACGGAATGGATGTTGCAAGATCTTGATATGCGATTCGGTTGGGTTAGATTATGGTCCAGAAAATAATCTTTAGATTTTGGACACGGGACTATAAATTTATTTCATTGTAAACTATTAGTATATAAGAAACTTATTTAATTCATTTTATACTTATATTTACTTCCTGAGCAGTCTTCGGTTCTCTCTGTTCACACACAAATATAGAAAACCTGCTCAGTTTATCAAACAGATAATTTAAAATCAAAGCAAATAAAAGATGACAAAGATTTCCTATTTTTATTAAACAAAACTGCCGGTAATAACAAAAAAATAATATTCATATAAATGCACATAAAAGGAATTCAGAAACTTCCTTTCAGTTAATTAGTCCATTTTCTTCAAATAGTATACAATGTAAATTAAGTCTAACTATAGTCACACTTAAGTTAACTTTTCTATAAACTGCACTAACGCCGGGATTAAACCCCACATGCAGTATTGAACATCCGTCGTATGCATATTGCGCTCAGTACCGTAATTCAGATCTCGGCTCCCAGTGCGATCCTCATTCACAGTGCCTTAGTGCGCTTCTCAATCGTAACTAAGCCAAGCTCCTTGGAGATTAAGACTTGGATATGTAACCACTGATGAACAAAACATGTTTACTTTGAATTTGAAACACATATTCCCAATAAGAGGATCTATCAAAGAAGTTTTATTTCTATAAAATTTTTAAGCTAATGTGCAATATGACAGACTGTTTTTCTTGACTTTCCATCTATCATATTTAATTTTGTTAGACAAATTTTTCAAAAATCTAAACATGTTCCTTATTCAAAGCCAATTTTATTTAGTCTACCTAGGTGGCTGTTTCATTACCAAGTAAAATTTCACGGTATCATACGATAAATAACATTAGAATATTACAAATGAAATCCTCATGGCGGGTGTTTATTTCGGTACCCAAGTTAATCTCGAGAACAATAAGATGTATTTTGATGCGGTTTTCATCTCCACATGTAGCGTTGAAGAAGATTTACGTGTTGCCTCCTTCCTAGTGTCAGGCAATTATTATTGTGACAAAAGGAAGACGTGTAGTGTAAATAAAGGAATAGCTACGATGTTCTGATGTTATTTTCCTTATTTAATAATATTGGTTAGAAATGGATGGATGTATTTTCTTCACTATATGGTTACGCAATATTTCTCTCTTGTTTCCTTTACCAATGAGGAGTTTTAATAAAGACAAAGAAGCGGTTTAGAACTCCATCTAAAACTAAGTACCTACC
This sequence comes from Trichoplusia ni, assembly GCF_003590095.1. NCBI lineage: Eukaryota > Metazoa > Arthropoda > Insecta > Lepidoptera > Noctuidae > Trichoplusia > Trichoplusia ni. The sequence continues at coordinate 9,300,602 of NC_039486.1, read as the reverse complement.
TAATCCAATTTACAGGATAAAAGGAAGAAAGTAATAATCAAGCTCTTATTTACTTAAAAGTCGTAAAGGGTGCAAAAGGAAAAAGGTTATTTCGGTTCTCGTGTGTGAAACGTGTATTCAAAAGTTCACGACTCGATTTCTGTCCCTTTATTTTACCAACTTTTATCATAAAAGCCTTATAAGCTTAGCGCATTGTTTGTGATCTCTTCATATCATTTAGAAATACTTTCAGCATTTCAAGACTGCCTTTGTACATTCAACTCGTATCTACGAATGTTTACACTGTATATTTAATCCGACAAAGGATTCTTTGGTAGCTTGAGCTATGCCTACAATACGGGGACTAAGAATTCTGTGGATCACATACATGTTTTCTCGTATTAGACAACAATACCCGAATGTAACATAACACTCTTTTACAGATTTAAGGCTTATAACAAATGCGATAAAGTAGCAAACAAACTATTAATCTATTTAAAAAAATACTGTTACTGGTTGAAAAATTTTAAGTTCAGAATATAAGAAAACAGTTTCAGACAGCAATAACAATTTACGTACTTCAAGTAGCTGATTTATTGGTTATATCAAATTGTGGGCGAACCGACTCGGTCAAGTTACTTCACAGAACAGATTGAAAAACTTTTTATTTCCGATATCGAACGGTAAGTTAGTTTTTAAAAAACTTTCGTCGGTATTTTCTGTCAGGTCTTGTCTTCGTTCTGTTGAACGATTTTAGTCCGTATATCATAGTAATTTCATACAGTGTCGGTGTTTTTGGGTTGAAGCAAAATTTTAGAGGGCAAAAAAGTAGAAAATTTTACAAACAAACAGCTATTACAACCGACATTGGTGAAGTTGAGATCAGCAATGTTGGAATTGGCATGTTGAGCGTGGCTTTAACAGCGCCAGATGCTTGGAATACTTTCAGCAAAATAGTAAAGTACGTAATTTGGACTTTAAAGCAGACAACGCATACGTATTATGATAATTTTATTTCGCAATATGAATACGAATTCTTTAATAAAATGAAATCAACTTGTTCTACAAAATATTTGAAAAATTTAAATACTGGAAGTTCAAAGTTACAAGGAATGCAAAGCTCCAAATACGAACATCAAATAGTTTCCGTTACAACGAAACGTGTTAAGCATTAAACTAATTTCTAAATGGCACCGTCTGCGATTCCATAATCTTTAGAGGAAATTAAACAACAAACTCGTTGAGGCAGTACACCGCGACCACTTTCCTCCTGCCGCAAACTGCTCGCATAGCACGCTCCAATTTAGGAGGGCCTGACTGTAACTGCACGCGGTACCACATAGATACCTGCCAAACATGGTAGCATTATAGCAAAGACTCGGTAAGTACCGTGGCCATGCAGAGAAATGCCATTTTCGAATTTAATCAGCGCGGGAAGGAATGCCCAGGTATTTCATTGAATTCTGTGTTTGTTAATAGTCGTGTGTGTGAACTAAAATGGGAATCAAGTAAGGTTTTTTTGTTATTCTGTTTAAAACATCAACATTTAAAGTCGTTTTTTAGACTTTCTGTGTCGCACTTCTATGAATTTCTTATCTTTCTTTTTGTGTAAATTACTGTGATATGTAAGAAAACTTTGTTATAATAAAAAGTTGGTCCGCAAAGTTCGCTTAAGATATTTTAGGTAGAGTAATTAATAGTAATTATACTTTCAATTGATTGGATTGTTTGACTAAGAAAACTACATTTGTTATTTCTACTTTTTTCATTGGTATGCAGTCAATAAATTTGACTGCAGGTAATGGTGTATGATGAGTAAGTTTTCCTAGTTCAATTACAATTAATGTCAACAACATTGAAAATAAAAAATTGCGGTCATAAAGTTAGTGTTGAGAATAACGTTCATAATGAAATATAAATAATCAAGAATACATCGGTGGCCTGGCTTGACTAATAATGCAATTAATCAGTATTGACTTCCCAATTTATTTCAATCCCAATTTATATTAGAACATTTCTGAAAACAATGTTTCAAAAAATACTCTATTAATTGTTTTGTTTAAGCTCTGGACGTATTCGATAGTGAAATATGAATAAAAATAATTTTAATCATGCCGGTTAGGTTTTCATAAAAGTGTTATGAGCTTTTTCATTATATTTTTTTGTAGGTTTATTTGAAAAATATTGAATACGGTTTAAATTTTTACCAGAAATTGTTGTTCAGAATTGACGTAGCGTTTGAATTTTTGGCGTAAAAATCCAAATCTATGCTTTACAAAAAAAGGCTATCGTGAAGCCTACTCAATAAAATCAATATACGAAAATCTAACTCGACTCTTAAAATAATACGTTTCAATACAAAAAGCCGATACAGATGATAATACAATTCACATAAACGAGAGGGTCTTATTACAAAAAAGCAATCTTTCTCGAGAACAAAAGCCATTTTTCATATAATTTCCTTTGGTAAGTCGTTGAAGTACATTTCACATCTCTTGAAATCCTTTACACTGGCGCCTCGTCAATACATTTTTTCGCAGAAACCAAAGATATTGTTATTATTTAGTGTGTTTTTGTTACAAATGTTTCAATTATGCATCAAGCAATTAGTACAATCCACTCGAATTCTCTGAAGTGCAGTTCACTTTGCAGTTCTGTGTATGGCTTTCAAATAGGTATTTCTATTATTGAAGCTGAATTAAATACTTAGCTATACAGTTTAACTAGGTCAAAGCTTATTTTCTAAAATGAAAATAAATTTTGTAAAACTGAATACGATGTATAAGACAGTGGTGTTTTGAAGATTTTTGTTTTTTTCGTACAAACAAATAATGCACAAGTTATACCAAAACTGTTCTTAGTATATCTCTGTATTTCTGAAATGTTCTATCCTAGTAGGGTAACAAAACAAAAACTATTAAATGATGTAACGGTTTACTCACGCCTTTTTATCGGGGTAGTCCGCCGCGTCTGCTCATGATTAAGGACTCCGGTTGGGTCCGAAACTAGTCGGGCTACACCGATAAATACGCGTGAGTAAACCGTTACATCATTTAATAATGAATCATTCTCACGACAGTTACTATCAAAAAAACAAAAACTAACAAATTAGCAAGATAAAAGCATAAAAAGATCGCATCACCTTGTGGAACTCAGGGTATGTAACGTCACTTGCCAGCAAATAAACTGTACTGGTATGTGACGTCACACATGATTTCAACTCACAGTTTATTTGATGATTAGTCTCTATTTCAAGCAATTCATTTTTTAATTTGTATAAAAACATGTTTCAGGCTTATAATTCTGCTGGCGTTGTTAGTAGGAGTGCTGTACAGTCTTCATCTCCTGGTCCAGGATTACCAGGCCCTGAGCGGATCCAAACTCCTTCGATTCCTGTTCAAGAGAGACCTAAGCGCCCAAAATGTTTCTGTAAGTAGCGAATAGTAGAACTTGTTTTTAATTGTAGATATTTTTTTTGGATTTGGATGTTAGCAATTGCTTGTGTCACTAAGACAAATCCAATTTGGTGATAAGGTGATCGTTTACCTCAAGGACATTATTTTGTTTCACACTTTAACATTTTAAACATGAATATTAACACCTTAAAATTAGGGATCATCCCTTAGTACTGACTATGTCAGTAGAACAGTTATTGAGACCTCGTCCTTTATAAATATCCTGCGTCTAAATTGAAATAGTTGAAAATAATACACAAATAACAAGCACAGTAAGTTGCACAGATTAATTAAAAAGTATAATAGCTGGAAAAGGTTATTACGGGAAGGTGCTTTTTAGTAAAACTTTAACAACTTTTCTCTGCTTTGCGAATTTGCAATTTGGGGCCAACGGTCAAACTTTTGTTGTAGGAACTTTTAGTTAGTTATATTTTAAACGACTCCTGCGCTAGTATATTGGATCATTGCATGGCGCAGCATTTTTAAATATCCCTATTATTTTATTAACATTCAGGTCTAGACATGGATCAGTCTAACTGTTTTTAAAGTTGATCAATTTTAGTTGATCAACTTTTGTTGATCTCAGCCATTTAAGGTATAAATAAGCGGAGTTACATATAAAATGTATTTGCTAATGAATTTAAGCATTTCATTTAAATCATTGCACGTTCAGTTGGCCTAGTCCCGACAGAAGCAAGTTCTGTTACAATCGAACAGAGATCTGTTTAGTACACTGGAATCCCGACACTAGCGCTATTTTGAGCACTGACACGAATTGGGATATCACTTGATGACGCTGATAAGACGGTTACTCCGATCTTAGTTAAATTAGATTTACCTGTGTACATATCTAGTACCCCATTAAACGTAGTAATATTTCAATCAATATCAAAAACCAAACCGAAATCCAGTTTCCAGAATTATCTCCAACTTAAATCCTTTAGACTTTTGCGGCTGTTGAAATTGTATACCAAAATCAGTTTAATGTTTCAACTGGCTCTAATAAGGTTCCTCAATTTACATCGTAGTCATCCGGATTTACATGATAAACTGAAAGTTGTCACCAACAGAGTCGCGGGAAGAACGGACTGATGGTTAAAGTTATGGATAACTTCGTTATGCTAGTTTTTGCACTGGATAGTTCAAGATACAACGCCAAAGAGTATTGATCTATTTTGGCGTGTTTGCACTTATAGCAAATTTAAAATTGGTTGACTTAACTGCATTGATAGCAGAGTAATATATCACCACGCCAAACCCACTTGAGCGACATGCCGCGGGTTCGATCCACACGTAGGACAAACATTTGAGAGATCAAAGAATATTTTGTACGTGTGACTTGAAGGTTTTGAAAACCCTAAGTAATACAAGGATTAGATTTATCAGAGAGGGAAAAATAAAGAAAAACCCTCTGTCTGAGGCATCATATCTCCTAAAGAAATTGAGTAAATTAATTTAGTTTTGTATTAAATGTGAATAATGTGCGAGTGTTCTTAAACATGTTTAATAAAAATCGATCGATTCATTTAACAGTTCTGGTGGGCAAAAAATTTTACAGTATAAGCACATTTCATATTTGAGTTTTATTAAAATCTTATTTACAAAGCTATAGAGACGTTGATGGAATCCTGAGAGAAATTAACTGGAATTTTATCGGTACTCTGCACCAGTTGAGTGATTCATGCCTTCAAAGGAAATAGTTTGTTTTTCATAACTACCTTTTAAGTTATATCGTGAAGCAAAGCTGTTTTAAATTAAGCGAATGAGAAAGTCAAGGTATCGGTTTAATCAAAAACTATTCGATTCAGTAAATTAAATAGTACAAAATTGAGTAATAATAATGGTTACATTGGAAAGAAATTTAATAAAAATAGTTTTATTGTTATCAGATATTTGTTTCCCACTGCAGGGCAAATGCCTGCCTTCCCTCCTTCCATTTACCTTGGTCCATGGCTAACTACTAGTTTCGTGCGAAAGGCAATTGATAAAACCCCTTTATTTTAGATTAACTGTATATCTGTCCTCCATAAAATAATAATCCTCTTTTAATATAAATAATATAGTCTTGAGGAATATCCAGGTTTTATTTTTGATGTCACTTTATAGTGATACGCACAAGTTAATAATGAATTTTAAAAAATCCTTATTTCTATTTTCCACTTGTATCTATAGTGTTTAACGGGCAATGTTTTGCCAAGTATTAAGTATTTAATATACTTATTGCAGGAGAAAGTTGCGTACCTAAAAGTACACATAATTTTATTTAACGCAGCACAATATTCTTTAGTCAAAAACTTGTTAACATGACAAGTTACGTATTCGTATTTCCTTTCACTATCTCTTCTCTATCTGTCTGTACAAAATGAAACGCATTTATTACATGAAAAGTTGTCGTCAGAATACAACCCAAACTCTATCATATGTTTTCTTAATACCGATAAGCTGGTTTTACTAAAAAGATGTCCGCTACTTGACATTTTATCTTTCGCTGACCCTACTCCCAAATATTATTTGCCATTTGTACTTTAGTGGTTTGACGTTCATCCGATTGGTTGTCTATAGATCCGAAAAGAGGTTTCCACATGTCACATCCGAAGCAATTAGGTGGAAAGTTACATGACATATCAAATGTAGGCTCAGTAACTAGCTTACATGTACTAGATTTTCAGTATTCAGAATTGCGTAAAAGGTATACGTTACTGTTTAGAAAATTGACGGAGAAACAAACCTTTGTATTTTTGAAAAAGCTACATCATTATAGCGTTTAACATCGTATTAAACTAAAGACGTAGCGAATTCATTATATTTGTGAATCCGCCTGCAAAGCTGTATTAATGTATGAGATCTCGCCCCACTTCATTACGGCATTTCATAATGATTGGAGGTTTTTTAAACAAAAGCATTTCGTCCATTTCACTGGAGTCCGAATAATGAACATTGTTGTTTTATTCATTTGCTTTAAATAAATTATCAGCTATAGCAAATGAACTCATTTCGGTCCAGTTTTTGGGAAGGGTTTCATGCCTTATTTATTTTAAAACAGTTTTAACTAGACCGTGGCTGTAATTGTTGTAACCTCAGTACTGATTTCGTAATTATACTTACCATTAAATTGGAATGTTTGCGGTAGCACACAACATACAAGGAACATTACGTATGCATTTCATGTTCATTTAGTGCGAGTTTCGCTTTTTATTGCTGTTCTAACGATGTGTAAAGTTTGGTTTTATGATTACCACCCCCTTGAACACGGTAAAAACATTTTGCCTCCCATAAAACGCTTAGAAGATGTTCAAAGTTTGTAAGATGTGTGCGTTACTGAAGTTTCCTGCAAATGCATTTTTAAATAGTTGCAGGAAATCTTGGAAAGTAACATAAAATATTTTTAGTATTGCGTTTGTTTGTAATATTCTTGTGTTTAAAATTCACACCAACACCTCTGATGCTCATTTTGATACAAAAAATAGGTCGTTTGTTCTGTAGTACCAGAGTTATAGCCTCTGCCTTGAAATTAACAACCCTCATGGATGTACATTAAAAGGTTTTTGTCATATTTCGTAATGTAACACGGTCTGCAAAGAAAAGTATACATTTAGGTTACCTGTACTTTTTGGAAATCAACTGAACGTGAGCTGTATGTATGTTTATGTGGAATAAGTTGATAAGTTTAGGTTATGACCTAGTGGCGAGATTGTCAAGTGTTATTATTTAAATGTCATGTTCGTTTTAGAAATATTATCACTGTTGCTTGTTTCGGGAGCCACGTTAAACTGTTTTCCTGCGCCTGATCTCTCTCCAATTGTGTTAGATAGCCTTCTTATGAGAGAATGGGAACAGACGGTGCACCTGTATTGCGCTTGTGCTCGTCCAACACAATATGTACTGGGTAGTCGACTAATGTCACAGGCCCAACATGCAAAAGCTTTGATTATCCTAAATATAATAGGCAGAAAAAACACGAAAAATCCTTTTTTTATATTGACTAGTTCCTAAGACTGCTAATTGTTTCTATTGAGATTTGCTGTAAATCTCAATGCAAAATTTAATTGACACTAAAATACCCATTAGACGAAATCGTAACCATAAAACTTGATCACATCATTATCGAGACTGTAATCTTTGACGTGACAAGCTATTAACATCGACTTACAGCTAAACCTTCAAAACTTCGAACATTTGTAACGTACAAATTATCGGAGCACTTTGAAAACTAAAACTTACCATCTGGCTTCAAAATGAACGTACCTTGGTCTTTATACCAAAGATATATTTACTTATAAAGAGTAAAGCATTGCTTTATTAAGAGACTGGGAGCCTAACGCCATACAGCCAGTTATTGTTTTTTTTTTAAACTCCCACTTTTCACAAACATTCAAGCCATATGCACAAAGACACATGCGTGGAGCAGCATCTTCCTTTCACAAATGGACCTTATAATAATTTTAGGACGTTAAAGGATGCCTATTCTTAAATTAACATGTGTCATGGTGATGGTATTGCTTACTCTCTATATTTTACTCGTATTTTAAATTCTCTGAAGTTGATTTTCAAAACTACCTACCTCATGTGAAGTCATGCCATTATGTACAGTATTAAAAGAAAATCTTAATTACTTCATCCATTCAAGCGTTCACTAAAACTTTACCCCAAGCAATAACTACCTAACGCTCTCGAGTAGAAGCTCACTGCAGGGTACTAAACATAACAACTGTATCCATAACAACCAAGGAGAATGTTTATTTCACTTTGAATGTCCAACAATAAGTTTTAAACAACGTTCTGCAGAAGCCTGCCGTGAGATGGAAAAGAATATTGCGGTGCGACCCGATACAATGCGCGAGGTACTTCTATTGTGAACTAGGGGCGGCTCCCAACAACGACGAGCGCCGAGGTTTCGTCTATATGCTTACGTAAGTTATATTATAATATCTTCAAAATAATGTTGCTTTATTTTTGGTGACTGTTTATGTTCGAGCAAATGTGATGGGTTTGAGTTTCTGAGGCAGCACACGTGATACGGTTGGTTCAAAGGGAATCTGTTGTTGCTTTTTAATTTTTAGCCGCATGTTTTTTAGCCTAAGCGCGCTACGGAATTTATTCGTTGCGGAAAAATATTGCAAATCTGTGAACATGAGGAATGTACTAAATAAAATCCGCGCTCTCTGAAAATAATTCGTCTGCGATTTAAGACCGCAGATGAATAATCTTACATTTATTTTGTACTTTATGAAGTAGTTACTGGATTTATTTTTGGCATCCAGTTTTTCGGAGGAAGAAAAAATAGCAGTGCGCATTGGAAAATAATCGTTAGCTTAATTACACCGCACTTGGTAAACCGCAAGGAATGAATTCAGCAGGACGCGGCTATTGTATTATTATAGTTGTATTAAGGATGGATTAAAACAGAAATATTTGTATGGCAATACTCTAAAGCATTCCTTCCCTGTACAGTAACGTTTGTACAATTCTGCGGGTGATTTATCTGTAATTGTTTGGTTGTAGGGTTAAGTACCCAAAGGGAATCTGAACCTTATTGTTGAGGCACCGCTCTCTCCGTTCGTTATCAGCCTGCATCACATGAACTGTGAAAGCTAAACAGTAATTGCAATTTGCAATAATTTTTGTTGCAAATTACTTTTTTTAGCCTTTTTGTATGGATTCCTCAGCATAACGAGTCCGACATACGACAGACCAGTTTTCACTGAACGACATCAATACAACGATGCACTACACGAAAATAACGACTCAAAATGGGCTTAACCTCATGCTAATAGGACCTCGTTCGATATAGTGTCAGTTTGACCGATTTTATGGTAGAATATGTTCAGTTCACATTGTTTGACGTTTCAACAAAATCACTTTTGCTTTGATCAGCATTTCATACTCACACACGCTATCTCGATTAAAAGCTAAAAGATTGAAACTTCAGGACAGGCCTAGCAACAGGGTATTGAAATGCATAGGCGAATTCCACCAGTAAATTTGATACAAGACGAAAATGATGACCGTTTTCATAAAGAAATTCTTGAGATTCTTCTGATTCTCTAACATATTTTTTAATGAAGAAACATAGCTTCAAAATGTGATAACTTTCTCAAAAAATACCAAATAGAATTTTTGATGCCTATGAACGAAACAAGAACAGCGTTATTTAAGTTAGCCCTTGTTAAAATAGCAATCCTTGGAAATTTAGTTCCGTAACTTACTTGAGTAACATCTTCCTCACGAATGAATTCGTATTACTGACCCACAGAACATCTGATACAAATTTATTTGTATTAGAGTAAGCACTTTTTGGGTTTTTATGCATGTTTTACAAACCGACGGGTCCGTTCGCGAGCCTTTTGTTTTATTAATGGCGGGTCTAAATAATATACCTGCCACTGCGTATAAGGATATCCTTCAGTGAGATTTGAGAATATAATAAAATTAAATGAATCTCGGATGTTTTGTTTCACTTAAGTGTACTGCGTAAGGTTCTTGAATGGTTCATCCTTTTCTGTTTATTGTTCGAATGTATTATTGGACTGCTTGTTTGGACTGTAAATCCGCTTTTAGGTTATGTGCTTTAACATTCCTGTAGGGATTTAGGAAGTGGTTTTCCAGAATATGCTAGATCGGTTACTCTAAGATGTTTAGATTTTGTGAAACGTATATTATAATATGGATGTTTATAATCAAGTTTCTTTGACACGTCTTCCATTTGAGGGATCGGAGACGTAAACATAACTGGCTACGTGCAGGTCGGACTCGCATCACTTATTTTGTGTATTGCCTATAGATTGTACAGAGCGCCTAATTTATTTGAACCAAGAAATATATTACCGTAATAATCGTTGCTTTACTTCGATCTGTAGAAATTTCAACCGCCTAACTTTCACGGTACATAAGAGATAAGATTCTACCTTTTTGGTAAGGATACCCAAAACCACAGTATTGCCCGTAAGCGTCGATATGTGTCTGCTTTGTCTTTGCCTTGGTGACATACATACAACTAGCCCATGTGTTGTATGTTACGGGCTACACGGTATGTATATTGAACAACTGTTCACATGCACAAATACTTAATAGGTTGTATAAGAATGAGCGGTTCAAGGAGTCCAATATTTTAAATCCTATTAATATAATAAACGCGAAAGTTTGTATGCATGAATGTATTGATGTTTGTTCCTCTTTTAAGCAAAAACTGCTTAACGGATTAGACGAAGCATTATGACATAGGATAGTTTTTATCCCGCAGACGGGCATGCAGTCCCGCGGTGTCGCCCGCGGGACTTCAACTAGTCGTTAATATTTCCAATACCTCATTTGTACATAATATATACGAGCAGAAAATAAAAAAAATGTGATACAGATGTGATAAGGTTGAGGTTGAGGAAGCCACCACGCCGAACCCACTGTGCAGAAAGTGTCGCGGGATCGATCCCTGCGTAAAACAAGGGTTTGTGTGATTCATGAATGCTTGTCCTAAGTTTGGGTGTCTTTGTGCATGTAACTTGAATGTTTTTCAAATTCCCGCGACACAAGGATTAACTTCCTTAATACTTGCCTTTTAAATAAATTATTTAGTTATTTTAGAAAAATAACTACCAAATTTATTGGTTTGTAAATACGGAGAATCGGGACTTTCGAAAAGGAACTCTTATGAGTAAACGATTAAAGAGAAAGAGAAAAATCAGTAATAAAATGTAAAGTGCACCCGGACTTTGTTTATCCATAACAAAGCAATATCTCGTATGCATACCCAGAACTCATACTTGTTAAAAATATTCCGTAGCGAGTTCCTTTCTTAGTATTTCAGAATTTTTTACATATTTTTTTTATTAAATTTACCTTTGAAAGGAAATATTGTAACTGCAGCATCTATTGCAGTACGTAAAAGTTAGTTTTTAGACTTCCGTACTCAAAGGATAAGTACACAACCCTATAACTATTTTTTGCCTGTTCGCCTGTCTGTCACCGGATTCTCTAGAACCTTGCTAGAGCCATAGCTAGAGACTTGAGATTTAGACTGATGATGTATTTCTGTTCCCGCTATATCTACAGAAAAATAAATGTTGAGCTTAATGCTGCTTAATATTGCTTATAATACGATGGGTAACAATTATAGTTATGTACTTGTTTTTCGTAAGCCTGTTTGTATGAAACCCTTAGCACCGCGAGTAAAAATCGCACTGGACCATTTTTTTTATTTGTATATCCATATAGTAACATTATAAATAAATAAAATAAAATAAATATATTACATAATCACTAGTATTTGGATTGTACGAATCTAAATACACGTGTTAATACACGAGTGTGTTTTGTACTCTACTATTTTTGCTCTAGGCAGTCTGATTGCCGCAACCAGACCTCGGTTGTCGGTTGAACTTATGACTACATTTAAGCCTACGCATTAGGCAGCAGGCAATCTAGAGGCTGAAACAACCACAAAGCGCCAGCATGCAGACATTCCATCGTATCACCACTTCAAAAAGTGTTATTATTTTAATGGTGAAAGCGTGACAGCGCACTACATGACAAAGAACAGCGTCCCGTCTCTCTCTCTTTGATAATTTCTGTAATATTATATTACAGATTTTATTCGGATATTATAGAGAGACCGTTTTGATCGTCCGTCTGATCGATGACGTCCATATCATTAGATAGTCCCATACTAGAATGACATCCGGTGACTTAAATATTTTTGCTGCGACAATTTAGTCTGCAGGCAAGTCGCCTAGTGCGTGGACTTAGAAAATTTGTGTATACTCTATACGAATTAATATTAATATTTACATTTGTGGTCAGAGAGATGGTAATTGCGGTAAACATGTACTGTATCTGAACCACTCCGAGCTAGTTTTGATATCTTTGTGGTAACATGCAAGCTACATCCGAATGCAGGTTGACTTTAGCTAACACTAAAATTATGAAATTACATAAGACTTGGATAGCAATATTTCCTATACTGATATTTTCTGTATAGAAAAATACAGATGTAATAGCGTAAAAATAAAAAGAAAATCTATCTCACGAATCGCCCGTACATTAAAATCTAATACTAAAATCAATAAACCGATCACAAAAGCTTCTATCAGAACACAAAACCACATTCTCTCGTTCTGGTTCATCTTACACCCGGTGGATTCACCTCACATTTGCGGATGTAATGGGCGGCGAAATAAATTCTTCAAGATTTATCACGTATACCATTATTATTCTACTAGTAGCAAAAGTTCTGGGTGTGTCAAAACAATACTGAAGTTAACACGAACTCTTAAAAATGTCGGTCAATGTTTCCCTTTTTAGGGTCACGGGCTGTTTCGGTGAGGGTTTTGGGCCTAAGGATTGTTTTGTGGGATTTAACCTGCCTTTATACATTTTTACACACTCGTAACCCAAAGAGGGTTATTATAATGTCTTATTTTGGTATGGAGCTTTGGTACTATGATTTATATTACCAATACAACGTATGTGTGAGATTTGAGATGAGAAATACATTTTTAAGTCTGTTTATTCCGAAAGTTTAACATACTATGTCTTTTTTTAAAGTTATTTTATTTCATTTAATGCTTAAAACAGTTGTCTATCGATTTTTGTATGACATTTTAATTCCTTAGTAGAAAACCATGAATTTTATTAATGGAGTTCTACTTTATGAAACTCGCAAGTATAAAATAGTTTTAAAATCATAGCCGACTTTATTTTCGTGAAAGTTCATATTTTATATCGTGATTAGTCCTGCCAAGTAAAAAGTGTAATATTTCCATTATTTATTAAAATTTACCTTAAACTTTAAGGAGTTATTGTGGTTATTATAGCCTCGTGACACGAAGACCAGTAAGGGGTTACTTTGCTTACCTACTAAGTAAAATCGTAACTATCTTAATTATTTTAAACGACGTTTGAAACTTAGTCATTTGGTTTTAGTTTTCAGTCAAGGTAAAATTATCGTTTCGATTTACATTTACAGTAGTATCGGTAGGAAACTTAGGAAAAAAATGTTAAGTGGATTTTAAAACGCAAAATATTCAAATGTTATTTTTTGTTATTCATAAACTTGTAAATTTAAACACAAATATTTGATTATTAGACACAAGAACCCTGTTTTTGTAAAGGGGTAATAGTTATGAACAAATGCAAATGCGGATAACCCGTCTCCTTTTCGCGTAGATGCAGGAGGAGGGTAGTGGTTGATTCCTACTGGCTAAACCTAAACCGACTTGCCACGTCATTTGCACTTTCATATAACGGTAACATAACGGTTTGGACCGCGTGCTTGCAAACACACTACTATGAGGTAGCAGTAATACATGAGGGTAACACCAAGAGAGACGAAACAGTTATAAGAGTAATACCAGTAGATCATGCAGCAGTCAGTAGTAAGTCCATCGGGGTGGTACTAGGGAATATAATAGCTGTAGTAGTCATGGGGGACGAGGAGAGGGGCTACCAGTTGTTCATAAGGGTGATATCGTGAGACCAGGTGGCAGTAATATATAGGGTGGCAAGGGGCAAAGGTATATGAAATCATGAAGGTGGTACCAGATGATCAGATAGTATGAGTACACGTCGCTTGTATTGGATGACGTATCTTGAGGAGACACCATTGATGTTCTCAATTTTTGTATGTTAGTCTGTGTTGTTGTCGAAGTTTACCGGGTCAGCTAGCATACAATAAGTTATAATTACATTTGTACAATTTGCATCATCAATAATTATATAACGAACGATGAAACGAACTTGCCAGTACTGTTTGCACATTATTCATTATAACATAAAAGCTCCAAATAGAGGTAATTTAATCACACTTATTGGGTATCATTGGTGAATTCTCTTGCGTCGTTTATTCGCATATATAATTTCGAAAATGTGGGCTTTATGTGATATGTTACATTGCCAGCGGCATATATTCTGCTTGCATCTATTTTTGTATCATAATCCTTATTGATATTAATATATTGCGTAATGAAGTTCATTTAATTGGAATTACAATAAAAGTGAAAGATTGAGTAATTCAGGTTGCAGCGTCCAAGAAAGTAAATTAATTATGGGCTAATTGGAAATCAAATGTAAATTCTTGTAATAATGATACACAATATTTTTTTTTAAGTTTAAACAATTGTAGCAATGATTATTTCACTTAATTCTTTACAAATATATTTAATTACTCTCTTAGTCTGAAACATAAAACTATATTAGACAAAATCTTAAACAGTACTAAAAAATTAAAGCTAGTACGTCCTCCAAAACCTAAGTCGCTTACTTTACGACCGAATTCTAAACCTGACTGATACACTCGTAAGTCATAAAATCTTATATATTTATGTTCTCACTTTGACTTCAAACTGCAAAGTGGACTGACTTTAACGCCTTAAGTGACTTTTCAGTATTCGGGGATTAATGAGAAACCAATGAGGTTTATCGAAAATTAACAAAAAATCTCCGCCACTAAAAACTTTAAATTGATACAACTTTTAAATGGCTCGGATGATTCATATCATTTTTGATAATGCCTCTAAAATCTAAACCTAAATTAAAAGGCATTCTGAAATTAAGTTTAAATCGAATCACTTATTCGATATGATTTATTGAGCGACTTTTTAATTAATTTGAGATGTTTTTAATGAATACTGAGAAATTAAAAAAAAATAAAAGCTGCAAATACCAATTAAATGTGACGTTGTCACAATCCAACATTCCAGCCGCGCTATCCGAACCAACTTAGTTTCTTCAGAGAATAAAGTTAACTAACTTAATTTATAGCAAATGAATTCCAAAGTTTTGATCTAAAATTAATTAATTGGAACTAAAATTGAAGTCATCTATCTTAACGGCAAGATAACCGCATAGTATGAGGTAAAAGTTGAAGCTAAGTTCAACGTGCATTTAAATAAGAGAGGTCTCGATGTCTAGAAGCCGTACGTTATTGTGATGCAACGAGAGCCTCTAGAACAAACAGTTCTAGTTTCTAGTCTACTTTCCAGTCAACCTATTGAAACTCTCAGCCAAAATCAATATAAAATAAATGTTATTTGACTTCTTAGAATTGGTTTCTCTGCTATGTGCGTCACCACAGAGGGGTTTTAGGTTTCTTCGTAAGCACTTAGTTCGATTCAATTTCCTGAAAGTATCTATAATGTGGGGACCAGTTGCCGGTGTGACTAAAGAGTTACTGCGGCCGGTCGTACGATGAAATAAAGTTTATTTATTTATTATAGCGTGTGAGTAAATTAGATTAATAGTTTAAATGTAGATGAAGCTTAGGTTGTAGGTGTTGCTTGTGGTTGTGTGGGAATAAAGGCAGATAAATTGAAAAAAAAAATACGCGACTGCTTCATGTTATGATTCTAGTGTTCAGACATTAGTGAATTGTAAATCAAATGACCCTAACTATAGCCTTCTTGAAAAATAATTGAGGGTATCAATTAACATCCAGTATTTTTAGCTTTCGACAAAGAAGTAATCATATTTTGTTTTCATTTGCGTATTATATAGTGAGTAAGAAAGTAATTATAATCTTAATCAATATTACTAATTTTAATAGAACTGCTTTGTGTCTCTCCATTTTTTATGCCTAAACCACCCTATTGAAAATAATGAAATTTGACATGGTATGAGGACTTTTTGTTACGAAAACCAGAAAACAAATGAGCGAAGCCACGGGTAGAACGTGTCAAAACAGTATTTGCTTCATATTTTCGTAAAAACCATGCATCAGAGTAAATCTACGTTACAAGTCAACTCTTCAAGGAAGACATTCCTTAATATAAAACAGCTCCTTTGCACCAGTTACGTTGAACAACTCATAATTTAATATTCACCCACGTCACGCTACATAAAAATATGCTCGTTTGTCATGAATATAAAAATGTCTTCTCCAATTTAATATGCCTTGACTGGTGTGTTTTTGTTTCATCATATGGGGCTTGTGCATACACGGTACCGTTTGGAAAATAAGAAAAACAAAACGTAATACCGAAAGCTGTATTAACTTTGTGTGGAACAGACGTTTTATAAATAAAGTTTTTATTTATGATGGATTATGGTGTCACTTTGCGTAATTGCACTGTATAATGTTAGACGCGCGTTTATGAATACTCTTTGGTAAGCACTTACATTGACTTTTTCTTTCAGTTCCAAGTCACACAAGAGGGTATTTCTATTTCCTCTAATTTAACATTAAGATGATCATCCTAGCCGTTTACAAGGAGCGACTGAATATCGATTATTTGACATCCTCAACCCAGTTACCTAGGCAACACGATACCACTTAGACTGGTTATAAGACCTTCTAGCATCTGAATATCCGAAACGTTAAATGTGTCAAAAACAGTCGGGCCCTACTATTTAACGTGCTTTCCGAAACAATTATTAACTACTGCATCAAGTGTAGTTTAACCTGTGAACCATCTACGTGTGCAGTTGTAGCCCATCAAACAAGTAATTCTACACAACCCCCGAATATTTAGATACTTTTTCAGTTCTTTTTATGCCTGTAAAAATATTCAAAATTACCATTTTGATCTATGAACCCGCGACGTCATTCAAATTGGTTCTCGAGACGTCATTTGTTTTTTTTGCTTTTCTGACTTCCTCACCGCATCGGAAGACGTTGCCAGACTGTGCGACGTTGCCATGGCGACATACAAATGAGGACGTGAAGGGACACGTAATCTCTTTGCGACAAGTCACCAAAGAGGTTGGGAATTTCCTAATATGCGTTCGTAGTTTTGCATCCTAACCGTACAGGACGAGGAGAATAATATTAAAAAGAAAAATTTATACCATTTAGATATTTCGTATGCGTTCTGCAGCTAATAATCTAATGGATGTGTACACAATGACGGTACGAAGTACGAAAAGACATGTTTTTTTTATCGCATACATTTCTACAATAAAAGTTAAATTGCAATCTTTCTTTATTCTTTATTCATGATCAAAAATCTTTGCGCCACTGAAATTTATTTAAAAAAATGCTTTTGTAAAATCACAGAGGTAAAAATAATAAAGTAAGTTTCACACAGATAGCGACCATGAAGGAAGAGAAACGATTCAGTTAAAAGTTTCTATAGCAAAATAAATAAGCTATATTACAACACAATTTATAAAATAAAAAGCAAGCCACTCTCCTTTAGGCCCGCTGCAGACTGCGAGCCTCTAATATCTCACATTTACCAACTCACATAAAAAGGTTCGTGTGGCCGTAAGGGCGGCTTATTAAATAAGTATGGCGGAACTGCCACATCCGTAAAAAGAAACGCATGTTGAAAACAATTTTCGTGTAAAGGAAATGTAAAAGTTTTAGGAGAAAAAAGTATTAGCAGTATACTGTGTCAATTACTTTATCGTAATGAAAACTTATGATTTACTTATAATTGGGTTGTTCGCGAATTTCCGCACACGTGAATTTATTCGCTTAACGCCTCTTTTTAATCATATCATTTTTTCATACCGCTATCTCGTAAAAAACGTAGGACGTCGTCTTTGAGTAAAGTATGTTCTTTGCAAAAATATAATATTATATTCCAGTCCGGTTCTTAGATCAGCATTCCAATCATTTAGTCAGAAAACCAATTCCGTCGAATAGCTACTGTATACTTATTAACTGGGATCGGGGTGAGTTACGAAAACTTCCTTTATTTTACCTTCACTCGTATTTTCTTCGACAATCAAGTGACGGGTTTGCGGTAATATGGCCCAAACAAGTTCGCACAAGTAATAAAAGAGCTCGAACTTTGAATAACGACTGACGGGTTGAAGTTGATTTGATTTGTTTTCTGAACACTTACGATCACATTTTAAGTTTTTTAATATTAAAGTTCAAGGGCTTCCAATATATTCTATGTACTTCATTTTCAATTTTCTGATATACGAAAGGATAATAAACGAGAAAGCAGCAAAATTGAATACGAGAACTTGTGAAATTAAATTGGACTGAATGATTGCTTCTCAAGATCTTGTTATTGCAAACAATTAGCAAAATAAAATAATTCAAATCTCAGACACGACTCGAACCTGCGACTCCCGGCCACACGCTAGTGCTTAACTTAGCTCAGTTGGTGATGAGGTCAATGACCAAGAATTTGAATTTATTCATTGCATCGTGACACGTCTCATGGCGGACGACCTATCATCTTTCTTCTTTTGTTTTCTGATATTACTTTTTTAATAAAACGCAACTATTAAATTTAATAAATACAACGATAAGACGCGTTTAAAACTCTTATTTGGGGGTTCTAATGTGAAATTGAATGAATCAGGAAAACAAAAGGGTTACGTACATACATTATTATTTAAAACTAAATCCTTTTCCCACAAATCCCGACTGTCATACTAGCAGTTATCAATCGTCATGAAATTAAAATTCATTCTGATCCGATTCAAATGGCTATTGAAAGGGGTTATTCAAAACTTTGCATATTTTTCTTCAATATATGCGCTCAACTGAGTAATGTTTATTGATAGTATTGTCAACACACTCTGTTGGTTAAGAGCGAATCAATCTGAATACCATGAATTGGAATTTAATCAAAGCAGGCAAATATTGATGGTACGTGCACCGGGTGAACTTAGTGGGACCGATGTATAATCTAGTTAAACTACTGGAGATCTACCGGTTCTATCTATCTGGGATCAACTATAATAGAAATAGTTCTTTTTCTCGTCGCATTGTGGAATATTGTTCTGCTAGTGATGCGCTTATAAAATTTTCTTATTCCATTCATGAATGTTGCGTATTATGTTCGTTCGAAGAAGGTGCTTATAGAATGCAATTTTTTCTTGTGTTTAGAAGAAAAATGTTGAGAAATTGTAGTTACGTTTAATTTAAGTAAGAGTGTTATTTACCACATTAAATTAAATTTTATTTCTGGAAATCTTAGGAGTTTATATAACGAATTATAAGACAATTTCATTTCGTTTTCCGATAGAAATTGTTTATAATTCAACCATAACACTTTTGCAGATAATCTTACATAGAGACCTCCTCTTCAGTAAAAAAACTAATTATTTCATTTACATCATCTTATCTCGATATAATATATTTTATCTAATATACTAAATACATAGAAAACATAATTTGATATTGCATACAACTGGCAAAAATCGTTAACCGACGGGAAAGTCACCGACTAAGTAAGCAAGCAGGTGACATCTACTAATACCCATAATTTGACTCACAAGCATGTTTACATAACGCAAAATTCTACAACTATAACCGAACTTACTCGGAGTACTTATTAGATAACTGTTATAAAACACAGTAACTAGTTCTTTAATTCTTTAAGACTTTCCTTATAGCGCAATCTTCTTAGCCATTAAGATTACGAGCGAGTAAAAATCATCTACCGGTAGGAATTCCAGGATATAACTATTTTTACTGCTTATTTGACCTGTTATACATTTACGGCTGTGTTTATGAAGGATTATACGAGTATGTTAGCAGCATCGTTAACCGCTGAGAATTGCAAGAGAATTAATACAAGTATTATTTTCTTGTGACGGTAAACGGTTATGTACTTTATGAAACCTTCAGGCACGGTTTGCAGGTATATGCAAGTGTTTGTGTTGTTATTTTTACAGTGGGTTGGGTTCTTGAAGAAATAAATTGAGTCCGAGTTGACAGGAAATTTTCATTTATTGAACATTGCTTCTAAAATACCTCTTGAATCTTACAAATTGCACATATTCTTACAAACAATACTTCCGCAAGACAATCGCCGGATTGTTGCGCAATACTAACCAGAAATAACAATTTTAAAGCCTTTTATAGTCGCTTCTACTTTTATTTTATTTTTACTGACATACGAATAAAAAACATGACAACTAAAGAACAATTTCAAATTTATAAACTTAAAACTAAACTACAAAAATGAGGTTCAATATAATGAGGTTGAGTATGCTGTCAATTGATCAATTTCAACAGTTTGCCTCTCATATCAATATGAATGGCAATAATATTTACTGTGTAAAATGATATTCGATTCTCATTTTTAAAATATTATTTAAACTATAACCGTATATTTAAGTAAATCATGTGTTTTGAAAGGTAGAGTAAATATTTTTCGTATCCGCAACAACATATCGTAAAACTGTGTTTCCTCGTCCGTTCCAGTTGTTTATACCTGATCCTTACCTAATAATATTAATTCCCGAAGGCTGTCCTCAAACTTGGGGAGTTTCGGATCTCAAGATGAGTTCATCGTGTTAAAGTTTAAACAGCGCTGTAGCTTTGCCGTAAACTTTTTCACCCAACTTTGGCTTATGTATTGTTTCCGTACTTATTAATACATTCTCTTACAGATTGGAACCGACGGAGGAAGAGAGTGCTGCTCATGCCGTTTTCAAAGAAGCCTACAACTACGGATTAAAATTCCCAAAAAAATGCAAAGAAAAGTACCACTTGTGTCCATTCAGCGCGTCTCTACTATTCGATTTAATCAGATATTTATTACACCATCCTTAATGTACCAGTGTAGATATTTTAGTATAAATTGAAGCGATTTAGCACGTTTTTATCTCGGATAGGGCAAATCACTTACAATTTATCTTTGGTTGATTTATAAAATGAGTGTGCAGCTTACAGCTGACTCTATAATCTTTTAGAACCATAATGGACGCAAAATTTCACGTTTTTTCTATAACATGACTACGATAGACCATGTATTTGTTTTTTAGTTTTAGATTTGTGTGAATAGGTACGGCTGAGCAAATATCGCAATATAAAAATAAAGTGAAATGAAAATTGGAAAACTCACCGTTAATTACGAGCGGGTTTGTTGCGTTGGGATATGTTACTACCTTTTATGACGACTGTCAAAGGATCCATTTCACCCGAGCGTACCTATAAAATATTTGCCGCAACTCAAAACGCCTTCATTATTTCCCATCGTTACGAACAATAATAATACAGGGAAACAAAAGAAATGAAGTAAAATGCGTGAAACAAATTCAAAAAGAGAGCTATTATTCGTTTCAGCAAACAAAAACAACTCAATACCAATTATGAATATTTTTCAAGAACTCACTGCAGTTGCAATAGAGCTACTTATGACGTCATTAGCAAACTCCAGACTGGCAGTTTGAAGATCACTCTACATACATACGCCAGCCGACGACTGAGTCGCTTGTTTGAAGTTTGTATTTATCTTTATTTGATAAGCGCCGTTATCGCGCGCTGGTAACTTTGCTCTTCGTAATGAAGGTTCTCGGTGCACTTATTAAGGGCCTGACTCTGTAACATTCCTTTTCAAAAATCAGAAGCACCTTGCTCTATTGAATGTTTATTCAAATGTCATTTCTGGAAACAATAATTTTATATCGAGAAACAGTGTCAGCACTACTACTGACAATTTCATATGTTAATGAAAAGTAATTTCCTAGTATGTTCTATCAAATTTGTTACCATAAATATTGGTTCTTAGTACAATTTTATGAACCGTTAGTAATAATAATCCCCTTGTTTTTCTTGTTATGTTATTGATTTCTAAATAAATTAGACTAGTCAACTTCCAATAAAGAATATTTAATAAATTCTTGTTTCATTTAAAACAACCAAAAATACTTCCCAGACTTATTTCCCAGGTTTATTTTTTTATTTCAATTTCAATATGTGTTTATATAAAAACACACACCAATAAGATTTACCTTTTTAAATCCCCTTCGCAATTTTAGTGCCAGTAGGAGATAAGAATTAGTGCTGTTTATATGATATTTTTATGAATTAAAACACTATAAATTTTAGTGCTGCAATAAAACGTCTTTTTTCTACGATCAAAGGTATTACCGGGCTAAGCTATCTTTACTAAGGGATGTAAATTTTAATATGCTAATTTTTATCAAGGAAAACGTTCACGTTAATGACCTAAAGCGAAATTTATGATACATTGGTTCCATCTTCTCTATTATAGAATAAAAGATTTATCATTTTCGCGAATTGTTTTCATTTTATTGACCTATCTAGATATATCTTAGCCCAAATGGAAACCTGAAGGTTTTTTTGAAATTGCAACTCCCAACGTACCCAGATGTAGTTAAAAAGGGAAGTTAAGGAAGATGTTTTTATTTAAATATCTTGTTTCTCCATATAAAGCTGGAAGGCGTAAGTAAGCTTCTAAATGTTTCTCTTGCTGAAAAACATTGCTCGCTTTAAATCTCTGTTCACTCAGATGTAGTCGTTTATTGTCTAAAAGTGACTTAAATCATTCTTTTGTCAAGGATGATAATTAATAGTCTCGATAACTGCTAGGCTATTTTCGTCGATCAGAGGGACCTGTACTGTATTGAATTAGTTAATATAGTCAAAGCGATGAGCAATCGCACGAAAGTCACATTACAGGTAAATGCTCTGTAATATCACCACCATTGGTCGATTTTCTCCTATCGACCATGGAAAACATCGAATTATTATCTGCTTCAACTTCATCAACAACTAGACAACAAATCTTCAAATACAAAATGTATAAAAACGACTTAGCAATAGGAGCGGCGATTGTAAATTCAGTAACAGATTAAATCATTAATGAGCGATCGTATACCCCTCTTTTGTTTTGTAGAAACTTGCGTAACCCATCCTATATTATAGTGAACAATGTGTTGTAATAATTTACCTATTAGTTGTCTTAAATGAATATCCAAGATTACTTCATTGTTCGCTTAAAGCCCGGGTTATACTAGACTGCTTGCGCCTCGGAACAAAGGCCATAGATTAAGCTGCGGTCCACAATGTACGGAGGGTTTTTAACAAAGAGGTTTATTCAGTAATATATAAACATACTTATACTTGAGTTTCAAGATATGACTCGAGAAGCAAGTTTTTTGTATGCTTATTTTATGCTGGCAGTATCTTTGGTATATATATTTTGAGTTTTTATGCGAAAATTTGTGAGGTAAATCTGAAATCTTTGTAAATAAGATCTTTGTGTTGACTATCCTGTTGGTCTAGTTGTTAGTGGCGCTGTGTCACCCAGGTCAAATGATTGTGTGATGAGCTCGATTCGGTATCTGAAAGTAATTTATCGAAATTATAGAAGTACATTACCAGCTGTCCCAGCGAACTATGTACCGCCTAACAGTCGACGATCACAGTGGAGACAAAATATTAAGGGTAGTTATACATGTTAGCCAATTCTCAGACCTACTGAATACGCAAATACAATTTGGTAACAATCGGTAAAGCCGTTTCGGAGGAGTACGGTAACTAACATCGTGACAGTATCAGTTGTGTAGTACTCACAATTCAAGTTTTGCTTAGTTTGAGACTAGATGGCGTTATGTGAAAGTTGTAGACTAAGTATTATATTATATTACAAAACTAGCTGCTATAGACGTCACTTCTTATACCGGCGGCGTCTCGCTTTCCCAGTTTTACTTTTCATTTTGTCCCCAAGATTTGGAACGACATATACGAGGGCTCTAGAATACCTTCACAATACAAGTACGTTTTATTGTTCATTAATTGGATATTAGTCAGGGCGCAATGAGCAAGATATGAGATTTGGTATATCAATGGGTGTAGGTAATGGCGGTCTTTTATGTACTCACTACAAAAACATCGTATTAGGAAAATAACTGGCTAAATGTGAGTCGAACTAGCACGATAAGAGTTCTGTACTCCGTTAAACCGTTCAGTAGCAGTATGAGTCGGACTCGTGGCATTGAGGATTTTTACAGATAGACTGAAGAAAACAGAAATTAAAAAAATCATCCCATACCATCTAGCTTAAGCCTCATTTACAATTATTATTTTTTTGTTAAATCAACAGCAGGAATAGGTAATCAGTAAATAATACAAACGTTAAGGTGTTTTTAGAACATAGCCTGATGACAGACGTATAGACAGCGAAGTCTTAGTAACAAGATCTAGCTTTACTTTTTCAGTAAGGAACCTAGAAAATAAGAAAGATATCTGTATTGCTTTGTTATACACGTAAATATAATAAATTGAAGTTCCTCGCCGCAGAGAGACCTAAACAAACAATGGCAACAAAATTGATGTTTCTTTTTAGGATTTTATTGTGTAAGACGTAATTCAATCGCAATTGGTTATTTGACAAAACAACTAGATAGATTTCCAAAAAACATGGGTCATGTATTTTTTCTTTAGTCGATTTACAAAAAATGAACAAAACATTAAGTTTAAATCTTGTGTGACATCACTTAGGTACCATATTAACCATCACGAACTTATTGTATTTTTTTGTCAATACCTTATTATCAAAAGCATTTTTACTAAAAAGTACTTAACACGAACTTTTTAAAGTTAAAAAGTGTATAGGAGTGGATCGAAGCAACATTTGTTTTAAAGTATTACGATAAGATATAGGTGACTGTACTTTATAGAATCGGTTTCAAAGAAAGAAGAAAAGTCGTATAATTCCCCAAGAACCAAGTGCTTATACTTTTTACAATAAAAAATTGCCAGTAAACTTGAAAACTTGGGTGAAATTCCGTTTTCTGTTCCCGAGCCAGTTAGATACTTTGAAAATAAATTATAATAGTTTGGTGCGCTTAGAACATAAACTATCGGAACCGATGTTAAAATATTTTTCCGACATTTTTTCCTAAGAATTGTTTACAGTGATTATAATATTTGAAAGGAGTGCAGCCATGTTTTCTTTCTTTTACGCAACGAAGTGATGGCACGTGTTTTTGTCTTGTGAGAATAACATCAATGATTGTTATGGTTTTGTTGACATTACTTAAAAAAAATGCAGTTCTAGAAATGACACATATTTTTGCTTTGTACATCTATTAATTGTGATAATTGTTTCGACATAAAACACTGGCAAAACATCAAAAAATCTTGATTTACGGACTGAGAATAAAACAATTTACCTAGTCAATATAACTGTGTTTCAAGCTACAAGAAATATCGGATGACTTAAAAACTTCTTCCAACAAGCAAAATCGGTACAAAATAGGTACTATTGGTTTCTTATACCAACTATTCCTAGCTTTAAAACCCATAAATACTAATCTGTACCAAGCTCGTGACGTTACCATAAGCTTTTAAGGCAAGAAAGAAATAAGACCGGGTATTGTAGGCTATATAGTGCCATCTCGCTTCCACGATGGGTAAATTCCTTCTCTGAGAGCACGTAGTAAAAGTCTGAAGGAAAGTTAACGAAAATAGGCGGGACCTCATTAGCCATTTCCCTGCATCCAATCACCATTCCTTTGTTTTAGTTTCGCAAACTATCGGCAGCTGCGGGCTCAAAATAGTTTTAATTACTCCATAATAGTTACAAAGAAACTTTGCTTAACAACCAATGTGCGTAACCAATACTACGGTAATTAGCTAATAGTGAAGTAAAGTTTTTGTGATGAAGGGTTATGTATTTTTTAATGATTTACGGGTATTTTTCGTTTTCCGTCTCATAACTGTTATAATAGTCTTCGTATTAATAACTCAATTGAATCATTCGAATACTTGAAGCACAATGGCAATGTATAGATATAATTTTCCCAATATTATATTTTTAACGATTCTTGCGTTAATGATTTTTGTCTGTGTGTTGTCACAAACATTCAAGTCACATGCACTGTATCATAACAAGCATTTGTGCAACACAGAAACACTTATCCTACGTAAGGATCGAATTGTTTATATACCTAATGTTCAATAAAATTTGAATCTATTATTTCACAATATTAAAACAAAAGATAATCATAAAATATGATTGAAATAAACCTTAAGACATTCAATAGCCAAGCTAATTACTTTATAAAAATGTAAATTAAAGTTCATTTTGTTATGAAATTAATAAGTTTCCAAAGTCTTAATTAGCATGAGAAGGCACTAAATGAAGTCGGCGAAAATCACTCGTTCACTAAAACGGTTAATGCCGCCAGCACTTTGTTAACTCGAAATAAGTTTAGAAAATTTATTTTAGAAACAGGCTTTAGGCAAGTATTACAAGCTAAGCACTAATTACAGTTTGAGAAAATCTTACCGCTTCTGAGTAGAATTTTGGTATTAAAAAACTAAGTGATTGTTGAGGTAGACACAAACAGAGACTTGTAGATTTTAGCGTAGGATCCCATGTGATATTGTAGCTACATTATCTTATATACTGTTATGGTTTTTTCTAAATGAAAATTGGAGAAAAAATACTTTGAATTCACCAAGTAAAACAAGTTCAAGAAATACAAATTGGTTTAAGAGATTTTTTTACTACTTTATTCAATCCTTGTGTCGCTTTTTCAGAAACATTTAAATCATCCTAATGGGAGATTGATCCCGTAACACGTTGCGCCAAGTGGGTTTGACATGGTGACTTGACTTCCATTCGGGTAACCATGCATTGCTCGCTACACATCTTGTTAAACCCGTAGCCTTATGAACTAATTCTCTCATTAAGTTGTCATTATATAGAATACTTATTAAATGTATATAATATTAAATAGAAAAAATA